>NC_069503.1:345494655-345852155 GCF_027579735.1 Bombina bombina
GCAGCAAGATCGTAGGAAAAACGAAAAGACCATACCCAGTCACGTAGTGCGTAGGACAGGACTTCCCCTGCTATGAAAAAGGCGCCAAGCTATTATGAGCTGCGCAACACACCAAAAATGAAAGTGAAACCTGTTTGTTCCAAGCCAAAAGCACACAGTCTATGAGACCAAAAAAGTCAGTTGTGCAGCGTTGGACACCAGTTTGGCTGTTTTTTTCCTTTTCCATTTTTAATCTGCATTTGCTAATAAATGTTACGTTTTAATATATATTTTGAGCAGAGTACACCTTTTTCTTTTGTCTGCACCAAAAAACTCACATAAAAGCAGTTATTTATAACCCCTTGCTGTTCAAATAATCTCACTGAAGGAGATATTAACCCTTGATCCTATCGAGGCATAAAGGAGCCACATTGTGACCCTGTATAGCAAAAAGTGTATATATAGAAATGGTCTTACCTCAAGGATCCATGCTGTGGAGCAGGCACAGCCTCTCACGTGACTGTCTTGCAGCGACTTGAGTGTGTAACATGGACTTGAGTGTGTAACAGCAAGCAGTGAAACTCGTCAACACTGATTGCCTGGGAGCTGTTAGGCAGCAGTCTGGATGGGTTTGCAGAAAAACTTTCCGTGCATCTCCAGACTAACTTTCATCAATACTCTCACAGTGGTTGACATGATTACTTAAAACTTTCTTGAAAGGAACATACCCATTACAGGACTATACAAATCTTCTGACACTTCTCTTCCACCTCCTATAGTGACGAAAGGCAAAGAATGACTGGGGGATAGGAGAAGTGGGAGGGATATTTAAGCCTTGGGCTGGGCTGTCTTTGTCTCCTCCTGGTGGCCAGGTGTTGTATTTCCCAACAGTAAGGAATGAAGTCGTGGACTCTCCCTACCTTATGGAAGGAAATTTCCCGATTTGTGGACATACTTTTATGTCCCTCAACTGCTGTGTGTGAATGGTCTCTAGCATCTTATGATTTAATTTGCTAGCCACTGCCTCCTTCTGTTTGTTTTTCTTGGTGTATGTTACCATGACAAGCCAATGATTAGGACTAGTTAGTTCAGTGTATCTACACACCCTGGTGGCATCACTCGCATGTGATGTGCATTACTTTAATCATACCCAGCCCTGATGACATTACTATTGCCATGGAAACTTACAGGGACTTTCCTGGGTATTACACTGGAGGTATAAATAGTAGCACTCGGTTAAAGTGAATGTAAATTTTGATGCTAAAGTGCCCGGTTTTTAAAAATTTGAATAAAAACAGGGGCATTTTAATTCATAAAAATTTACATTTCACTCCTGTTGTGAAAAAAAACTTTCCTTTTAATCTTCACAGCAGCTCCAGCTTCCGCCGGTTGTCACAAGCTATTTCTGATGTCAGAAATGATGGATAGGTCATCCTCCAATCACAGCTTCCCCCCGGGGGAGTCAGTGTCTGATTCAACGCCGTGATTGGAGGAAGCCGGATTCCTCATTTTAGACCCAGGAAGAGGCTTTGCAACGGGTGGAGGAAGTTGGAGCTGCTGTGAAGATTAAAAGGTAAGTTTTTTTCACAACAGGAGTGAAATGTAAATTTTGATGAATTAAAGTGCCCCTTTTTTTAACATTCGCTTTAAAAGCTCTGCCTTGTGTCTAAAAACCTGATTAAAAATGAGTTACTATAAATCACTTATAGTCATGGTGGGTATATAGAAATTATTTGTGTACTTACATTTAGATATAATTGCTGGGGCATTATATCTAAATATATATGTAAATGTCAAGAACGTCAGTAATAGGAAATAAAAGTTTGCAGATGATATATCAAGCCTACATGTTTAAAACATAAAAGCACAGAGCTTTGATTATCTTTTTGGTTTGTATTTACTGACTTTTTATTTCTTTTAAGAAGATATGAGGTCTGCAGTCATTACTGTTTATGTTTGCCAGGAAATGCAAAAAATGGGGAAGAACAGCAAGATGGAAATCCTAGTTTGGGAGTGTCCAACAGACCACTAAAAAATAGGAATTTGTGAATATAGGCACACACACATATCTCAGTAAATTACAATATCAATCCTGTTTGATAGTTCTACTTTAAAAGGGACATCAAACGTGTCTAAATACAGAAGTTGTTTTAGATAGCCAGCATTATCTAAATAACCTCTAATGTATTGTCTCCCTGGCAGAGGAAACTCTTGCTCATAGCAGTGATTACTGGAATGGTATGTAAAGGGAAATTCCAGCAAGCTAGGTTCTATAGAACCAGAATGATTTACTAATAAACCTACAATATACTGCTATTAAAAATAGGCTAAAATGTAAAAAAAAACATTTTCTCCAACATAGGTGTGTCCGGTCCACGGCGTCATCCTTACTTGTGGGATATTCTCTTCCCCAACAGGAAATGGCAAAGAGCCCAGCAAAGCTGGTCACATGATCCCTCCTAGGCTCCGCCTACCCCAGTCATTCTCTTTGCCGTTGTACAGGCAACATCTCCACGGAGATGGCTTAGAGTTTTTTAGTGTTTAACTGTAGTTTTTTTTATTCAATCAAGAGTTTGTTATTTTAAAATAGTGCTGGTATGTACTATTTACTCTGAAACAGAAAAGAGATGAAGATTTCTGTTTGTAAGAGGAAAATGATTTTAGCAACCGTTACTAAAATCCATGGCTGTTCCACACAGGACTGTTGAGAGGAATTAACTTCAGTTGGGGGAACAGTGAGCAGTCTTTTGCTGCTTGAGGTATGACACATTCTAACAAGACGATGTAATGCTGGAAGCTGTCATTTTCCCTATGGGATCCGGTAAGCCATTTTTATTCAGACAGTAAATAAGGGCTTCACAAGGGCTTATTAAGACTGTAGACATTTTCTGGGCTAAATCGATTCATATATACACATATTTAGCCTTGAGGAATCATTTAATCTGGGTATTTTTGTAAAATAATATCGGCAGGCACTGTTTTAGACACCTTATTCTCTAGGGGCTTTCCCTAATCATAGGCAGAGCCTCATTTTCGCGCCGGTATTGCGCACTTGTTTTTGAGAAGCATGACATGCAGTCGCATGTGTGAGGAGCTCTGATACATAGAAAAGACTTTCTGAAGGCGTCATTTGGTATCGTATTCCCCTTTGGGCTTGGTTGGGTCTCAGCAAAGCAGATACCAGGGACTGTAAAGGGGTTAAAGATAAAAACGGCTCCGGTTCCGTTATTTTAAGGGTTAAAGCTTCCAAATTTGGTGTGCAATACTTTTAAGGCTTTAAGACACTGTGGTGAAATTTTGGTGAATTTTGAACAATTCCTTCATACTTTTTCGCAATTGCAGTAATAAAGTGTGTTCAGTTTAAAATTTAAAGTGACAGTAACGGTTTTATTTTAAAACGTTTTTTGTACTTTGTTATCAAGTTTATGCCTGTTTAACATGTCTGAACTACCAGATAGACTCTGTTCTGAATGTGGGGAAGCCAAGGTTCCTTCTCATTTAAATAGATGTGATTTATGTGACACTGAAAATGATGCCCAAGATGATTCCTCAAGTGAGGGGAGTAAGCATGGTACTGCATCATTCCCTCCTTCGTCTACACCAGTCTTGCCCACTCAGGAGGCCCCTAGTACATCTAGCGCGCCAATACTCCTTACTATGCAACAATTAACGGCTGTAATGGATAATTCTATCAAAACATTTTAGCCAAAATGCCCACTTATCAGCGCAAGCGCGACTGCTCTGTTTTAGATACTGAAGAGCATGAGGACGCTGATGATAATGGTTCTGAAATGCCCCTACACCAGTCTGAGGGGGCCAGGGAGGTTTTGTCTGAGGGAGAAATTTCAGATTCAGGGAAAATTTCTCAACAAGCTGAACCCGATGTGATTACATTTAAATTTAAGTTGGAACATCTCCGCGCTCTGCTTAAGGAGGTATTATCCACTCTGGATGATTGTGAGAATTTGATCATCCCAGAGAAACTATGTAAAATGGACAAGTTCCTAGAGGTCCCGGGGCTCCCAGAAGCTTTTCCTATACCCAAGCGGGTGGCGGACATTGTAAATAAAGAATGGGAAAGGCCCGGTATACCTTTCGTCCCTCCCCCCATATTTAAAAAATTGTTTCCTATGGTCGACCCCAGAAAGGACTTATGGCAGACAGTCCCCAAGGTCGAGGGAGCGGTTTCTACTTTAAACAAACGCACCACTATACCCATAGAAGATAGTTGTGCTTTCAAAGATCCTATGGATAAAAAATTAGAAGGTTTGCTTAAAAAGATGTTTGTTCAGCAAGGTTACCTTCTACAACCAATTTCATGCATTGTCCCTGTCACTACAGCCGCGTGTTTCTGGTTCGATGAGCTAGTAAAGGCGATCGATAGTGATTCTCCTCCTTATGAGGAGATTATGGACAGAATCCGTGCTCTCAAATTGGCCAATTCTTTCACCCTAGACGCCACTTTGCAATTGGCTAGGTTAGCGGCGAAAAATTCTGGGTTTGCTATTGTGGCGCGCAGAGCGCTTTGGTTGAAATCTTGGTCAGCGGATGCGTCTTCCAAGAACAAACTACTTAACATTCCTTTCAAGGGGAAAACGCTGTTTGGCCCTGACTTGAAAGAGATTATCTCTGATATCACTGGGGGTAAGGGCCACGCCCTTCCTCAGGATAGGTCTTTCAAGGCCAAAAATAAACCTAATTTTCGTCCCTTTCGTAGAAACGGACCAGCCCCAAGTGCTACGTCCTCTAAGCAAGAGGGTAATACTTCTCAAGCCAAGCCAGCCTGGAGACCAATGCAAGGCTGGAACAAGGGAAAGCAGGCCAAGAAACCTGCCACTGCTACCAAGACAGCATGAAATGTTGGCCCCCGATCCGGGACCGGATCTGGTGGGGGGCAGCCTCTCTCTCTTTGCTCAGGCTTGGGCAAGAGATGTTCTGGATCCTTGGGCACTAGAAATAGTCTCCCAAGGTTATCTTCTGGAATTCAAGGGGCTTCCCCCAAGGGGGAGGTTCCACAGGTCTCAATTGTCTTCAGACCACATAAAGAGACAGGCATTCTTACATTGTGTAGAAGACCTGTTAAAAATGGGAGTGATTCATCCTGTTCCATTAGGAGAACAAGGGATGGGGTTCTACTCCAATCTGTTCATAGTTCCCAAAAAAGAGGGAACGTTCAGACCAATCTTAGATCTCAAGATCTTAAACAAGTTTCTCAAGGTTCCATCGTTCAAAATGGAAACCATTCGAACAATTCTTCCTTCCATCCAGGAAGGTCAATTCATGACCACGGTGGATTTAAAGGATGCATATCTACATATTCCTATCCACAAGGAACATCATCGGTTCCTAAGGTTCGCATTCCTGGACAAGCATTACCAGTTCGTGGCGCTTCCTTTCGGATTAGCCACTGCTCCAAGGATTTTCACAAAGGTACTAGGGTCCCTTCTAGCGGTACTAAGACCAAGGGGCATTGCAGTAGTTCCTTACTTGGACGACATTCTGATTCAAGCGTCGTCCCTTCCTCAAGCAAAGGCTCACACGGACATAGTCCTGGCCTTTCTCAGATCTCACGGATGGAAAGTGAACGTGGAAAAGAGTTCTCTATCTCCGTCGACAAGGGTTCCCTTCTTGGGAACAATAATAGACTCCTTAGAAATGAGGATTTTTCTGACGGAGGCCAGAAAAACAAAACTTCTAAACTCTTGTCAAACACTTCATTCCGTTCCTCTTCCTTCCATAGCGCAGTGCATGGAAGTAATAGGTTTGATGGTAGCGGCAATGGACATAGTTCCTTTTGCGCGCATTCATCTAAGACCATTACAACTGTGCATGCTCAGTCAGTGGAATGGGGACTATACAGACTTGTCTCCGAAGATACAAGTAAATCAGAGGACCAGAGACTCACTCCGTTGGTGGCTGTCCCTGGACAACCTGTCACAAGGGATGACCTTCCGCAGACCAGAGTGGGTCATTGTCACGACCGACGCCAGTCTGATGGGCTGGGGCGCGGTCTGGGGACCCCTGAAAGCTCAGGGTCTTTGGTCTCGGGGAAGAATCTCTTCTACCGATAAATATTCTGGAACTGAGAGCGATATTCAATGCTCTCAAGGCTTGGCCTCAGCTAGCAAAGGCCAAGTTCATACGGTTTCAATCAGACAACATGACGACTGTTGCGTACATCAACCATCAGGGGGGAACAAGGAGTTCCCTGGCGATGGAAGAAGTGACCAAAATCATTCAATGGGCGGAGACTCACTCCTGCCACCTATCTGCAATCCACATCCCAGGAGTGGAAAATTGGGAAGCGGATTTTCTGAGTCGTCAGACATTACATCCGGGGGAGTGGGAACTCCATCCGGAAATCTTTGCCCAAATTACTCAACTGTGGGGCATTCCAGACATGGATCTGATGGCCTCTCGTCAGAACTTCAAGGTTCCTTGCTACGGGTCCAGATCCAGGGATCCCAAGGCGACTCTAGTAGATGCACTAGTAGCACCTTGGACCTTCAAACTAGCTTATGTATTCCCGCCGTTTCCTCTCATCCCCAGGCTGGTAGCCAGGATCAATCAAGAGAGGGGCGTCGGTGATCTTGATAGCTCCTGCGTGGCCACGCAGGACTTGGTATGCAGATCTGGTGAATATGTCATCGGCTCCACCATGGAAGCTACCTTTGAGACGAGACCTTCTTGTTCAAGGTCCGTTCGAACATCCGAATCTGGTCTCACTCCAGCTGACTGCTTGGAGATTGAACGCTTGATCTTATCAAAACGAGGGTTCTCAGATTCTGTTATTGATACTCTTGTTCAGGCCAGAAAGCCTGTAACTAGAAAAATTTACCACAAAATATGGAAAAAATATATCTGTTGGGTGAATCTAAAGGATTCCCTTGGGACAAGGTAAAGATTCCTAAGATTCTATCCTTTCTTCAAGAAGGATTGGAGAAAGGATTATCTGCAAATTCCTTGAAGGGACAGATTTCTGCCTTGTCTGTGTTACTTCACAAAAAGCTGGCAGCTGTGCCAGATGTTCAAGCCTTTGTTCAGGCTCTGGTTAGAATCAAGCCTGTTTACAAACCTTTGACTCCTCCTTGGAGTCTCAACTTAGTTCTTTCAGTTCTTCAGGGGGTTCCGTTTGAACCCTTACATTCCGTTGATATTAAGTTATTATCTTGGAAAGTTTTGTTTTTGGTTGCAATTTCTTCTGCTAGAAGAGTTTCAGAATTATCTGCTCTGCAGTGTTCTCCTCCTTATCTGGTGTTCCATGCAGATAAGGTGGTTTTACGTACTAAACCTGGTTTTCTTCCAAAAGTTGTTTCTAACAAAAACATTAACCAGGAGATAGTCGTACCTTCTTTGTGTCCGAAACCAGTTTCGAAGAAGGAACGTTTGTTGCACAATTTGGATGTTGTTCGCGCTCTAAAATTCTATTTAGATGCTACAAAGGATTTTAGACAAACATCTTCCTTGTTTGTTGTTTATTCTGGTAAAAGGAGAGGTCAAAAAGCAACTTCTACCTCTCTCTCTTTTTGGATTAAAAGCATCATCAGATTGGCTTATGTGACTGCCGGACGGCAGCCTCCTGAAAGAATCACAGCTCATTCCACTAGGGCTGTGGCTTCCACATGGGCCTTCAAGAACGAGGCTTCTGTTGATCAGATATGTAGGGCAGCGACTTGGTCTTCACTGCACACTTTTACCAAATTTTACAAGTTTGATACTTTTGCTTCTTCTGAGGCTATTTTTGGGAGAAAGGTTTTGCAAGCCGTGGTGCCTTCCATTTAGGTGACCTGATTTGCTCCCTCCCTTCATCCGTGTCCTAAAGCTTTGGTATTGGTTCCCACAAGTAAGGATGACGCCGTGGACCGGACACACCTATGTTGGAGAAAACAGAATTTATGTTTACCTGATAAATTACTTTCTCCAACGGTGTGTCCGGTCCACGGCCCGCCCTGGTTTTTTAATCAGGTCTGATAATTTATTTTCTTTAACTACAGTCACCACGGTATCATATGGTTTCTCCTATGCAAATATTCCTCCTTAACGTCGGTCGAATGACTGGGGTAGGCGGAGCCTAGGAGGGATCATGTGACCAGCTTTGCTGGGCTCTTTGCCATTTCCTGTTGGGGAAGAGAATATCCCACAAGTAAGGATGACGCCGTGGACCGGACACACCGTTGGAGAAAGTAATTTATCAGGTAAACATAAATTCTGTTTTTTTAATTAAATGCCAAAACAGCACAGCTTATGGTTATGTACTAAGTTGATTGGCAGGTAAGGGTGTGCATGGTGCATAAACATCAATAGGAAGTTTAGAATACAGAGAGACTGGCCCATTAAGATTATTACAAACTTGCTAAACAAACTTATTGGGACTGTATAGCATACCTCCCAACATTTCAAAATTCAAAAGAGGGCTGCCACTGTTCGTTACCCTGGTATTAGCACTGCTCATTGTATAAAACTGAAGGCATGCTAGTATTAGCACCAGGGGTTAGACATCATCACTACCAGAGGTAGGTTAGAGAGGTCACCATTACCCGTGGTCAGAGTGTATACAGCCTTCTTACTCCTGCTTAACCCACACACTATTCTTTTTCCACAGGGAATCTAACAGCAAAGCCAGCTGCTTCTGAGTATGGGCCCAATAGAATTTAAAAAAAAATAAAAAAAAATTTTTAATGCATGGGGCAAATCGGGACAGATGGCTAGCAACCCGGGACAGGGGGGCAGACCCCTAAAATCGTGACTGTCCCGCGAAAATCGGGACAGTTGGGGGGTATGGTATAGGCCAATAATACTTTGCGCTGGAATGTCTCTTTAAATTATGGCACCTTTTCAAAGCTACTTCTATAGATACCTTTTGTCTGTTTAACTTGTTTGTTGCTGATCTGAATTATATTCTACATAATGTAGTTTTAAAATTGTTCAGTAACAGAATGAAAAAAATGAAATTGACTGCTTGTGTAGTGAAGCGTTCAGTCTGCAGAAGTGGTAAAATTAATCTGATAAGTGGGTCTAAATTGCTCATGATCACAGGAGTTTCCAATCTGTTGCCAGAGAAATGAAACTGCTCACATCAGCAGGGTTTCTGCTAGTCACAAACAGAACTAAGTTCTCTTCTAAAGCCCATATTTCATAAAATGTATAGAAATAAACCATCATGAATCCAAGAGAAAGGCCAAAGGAGAGAATGTAAGTCGTTATTCAAGTGAAAGAACTGAATTTAGAAGGAAAATGATGTAGGTTATTTTATTTATTTATATTATCAAGAGACAACAAAAACCCTGTAAACGCAATATTTTAAAAACTCTTCCATTTTTTCATTTATAATAAAAATGTACAGTGCAGAACACGCCATAGCCTGCTTTTAGACATTTTAAAATTACCTTGAAAATAAACCTTTCAATCTCCAGAAATATGTAAATAGGAGGATAGAGGTAAAATATAGTATTCTTGTCACTACAAATACCACTACCCATAGTTTTAATAATGTACTTAGCCAGCAAAAGAAAGAAAAAAAAAAGTGCCACAGGTGTACAATTCAGAGAGAAAACAAAGCAGCTAAAACACCTTGACGAAAGGGAAAGCAAACACTTCTCTTAACTGTGAAACAATCACGTAATACAGAATAAATAGTTTTACTAAAATAATAAACGATCTTTAAATTATCTGTATAAAAAACAAACAACTCTTTCTTAAAATAGTTACGTAAATCCTAAACGTGAAGAATATTTCTACAGACAAAGGGATTTAGGGTTAGGCACTCTACTGCTAACCTTCAAAATGGTTTACAGAATCACAATACTTTAACTCAAACTAAGAATATCAACATAGAAATATCAGAATAGAACTCTTGCCCTGTAAGTTAAATAAACAATTTCAGCCATGGTATCTCCACTACATGATGGTTTTGTAAAACTAAAGCTTTTTTTGTCTTAGACACAGGCCTAAGAACGCTTAAACACAATAGCCTTCTCTAGTCAAATTTAAACTTTCATGATTCAGTTAAGGCATGTAGTTTTAATCAACTTTAAAAATGTACTTTTATCACCAAATTTGCTTTGTTCTCTTGGCGTTCTTAGTTGAAAGCTAAACCTCATATGCTAATTTCTAAGCCCTTGAAGGCCACCTCTTATCTGAATGCATTTGACAGGTTTTTTTTTACAGCTAGAGGACATTAGTTCATGTGATATATATATATATATATATATATATATATATACACATATATATATATATATATATATATATATATATATATACATACATATATATATATATATATATATACATACACACACATACATATTGAATCAATATTTATTAGAGCCTCCTTTAGCAGAAATAACAGTCTCTAGATGCTTCCTATAGCCTGTAATGAGTGTCTGGATTCTGGATGAAGGTATTTTGGACCATTCCTCCTTGCAAAATATCTCCAGTTCAGTTAGGTTTGATGGTTGCCGAGCATGAACAGCCCGCTTCAAATCACCCAACAGATTTTCAATGATATTCAGGTCTGGGGACTGGGATGGCCATTCCAGAACATTGTACTTGTTCCTCTGCATAAATGCCAGAGTAAATTTTGAGCAGTGTTTTGGGTCGTCTTGTTGAAATATCCAGCTCCGGCATAACTTCAACTTTGTGACAGATTCCTCAACATTATTCTATAGTATCTGCTGATATTGAGTGGAATCCATGCGAACCTCAACTTTAACAAGATTCCCAGTACCGGCACTGGCCACACAGCATGATGGAACATTCACCAAATTTTACTGTGGGTAGCAAGTGTTTGTCTTGGAACTCTGTGTTCTTTTGCTGCCATGCATAATGCCCCTTGTTATGACCAAATAACTCAATCTTTGTTTCATCAGTCCACAGCACCTTCTTCCAAAATGAAGCTGGCTTGTCCAAATGTGTGTTTACATACCTCAAGCGACTGTTTGTGGCTTGTGTGCAGAAAAGGCTTCTTCCGCATCACTCTCCCATACGCTGAATTGTTGAACGATGCACAGTGACACCATTTGCAGCAAGATGAAGATGTAGGTCTTTGGAGGTAGTCTGTGGGCTGTTTTTGGCCGTTCTCACCATCCTTTCTGATATTTTACTATGTTCCTCACAGTGGACACTGACGGCTTAAATCTCTGCAATAGCTATTTGTAGCCTTTCCCTAAACCATAATGTTGAACAATCTTTGCTTTCAGGTCATTTGAGAGTTGTTTTGTTTTGAGGCCCCCATGTTGCCACTCTTCAGAGGAGAGACAAAGAGAACAACTTGCAATTGGCCACCTTAAATACCTTTTCTCACGATTGGATGCAGATGTCTATGAAGTTCAAGACTTAATGGGCTCACCAAACCAATTGTGTGTTCCAATTAATCAGTGCTAGGTAGTTACAGGTATTCAAATCAACAAAATGACAAGGGTGCACAAATTTATGCACCTGTCATTTCGTTTTGATGCATATTGCACATTTTCTGTTAATCCAATAAACCTCATTTCACTACTGAAACATTACTATGTCCTTCAGCTATTTGATAGATCAAAATGAAATTGCTGATCCAAACACCCAATTATTTATAAATGAAAATCATGGAAATTGTCAGGGGTGCCTAAACTTTTGCCTACAACTATGTGTGTGTATGTGTGTGTGTGTGTGTGTGTGTGTGTATATATATATATATATATATATATATATATATATATATATATATAATACAAAAGAAACACAACAAGGAGATGAAGGAATCTTGAATCAAGTAGATTTATTCAAGTTTATCGGTGTAAAGCACAAAACCAGTGTGCAAGGCTTAGGAGCTACTGATCTGACACGTTTCACGCATGCTCAGTGCGCTTCATCAGAGATCAGAGAGAATAAATCTACATGATTCAAGATTCCTTCATCTCCTCGTTGTGTTTATTTTGTATCCGGAATTTGTGGCTGAGCCAGCCCTGAGGATTGGAATCGCACTGTCACTCCATACTCTGCCAGCTACAGCGTTCAACACGAGAACCCCCTTCATTGCTGTGAGTTTTTCAAAAAGGCCGCTTCCCTCTCTTACGTCACACAGGAGGAGCCTTTCGGGGCATCACCCGCGCTGTCATAGACAGTCCTCGCTAGACACGGATCTCTGCTCCATCTCACTTACGGAGAGCTTTCCTGCAGCGTTGGCTACAGACGGAGAGGTGCAGTATAACTGTTTTCCTTATAAGCATTTGCAGCTTTGATATGAACGTACATTGGGTATGTTTGTTCATTACCTCATGCCTGTGGAGTTACTTATAAGGGGGCACCGATTGGCTAAAATGCAAGTCTGTCAAAATAACTGAAAAAAATGGGGCAGTCTGCTAAGGCTTAAATACAAGGTAATCACAGAGGTAAAAAGTATATTAATATAACTGTGTTATGCAAAACTGGGAATGGGTAATAAAGGGATTATCTATCTTTTTAAACAATAAAAAATCTGGAGTAGACTGTCCCTTTAAATAATACTATACACTATATTGTAAAATTTGTTTCCCCTTAATGTTTTCATAGTGACTTATTAACTGTACTGGAAATGTATCCTTAAAAAGGGACAGTAAACACTTAAAACAGTTTATAAAGGATAGCATTGAGGTTATTCCCTGCCTAAATCTAGTTATGGGTGCTGCCATGTCACCATCTATCTTTCACTACATTCCAGACCCTACCAGTTGGCAGGTATCTGAAGGAGAGTTGCTGCACATGTGCAGTTTAAACCTAGGTTGCATATTGGCAGCACATATGATTAGAAGGAGGTACATGAAAAGTATTTAGAGTTCATTTAAGGTTTATGTTGGTATTTCAAATAACCGGCTTCCGTTCATTGAAACCACTGCTTCTTGTTTTTAAGAACATGCCTCTCTATTTAATCTCTATCACAAAGGCCAATACTGCAATTTACATTATGGATGACTGTTTCAATTAGTAAAATAGCTATTTCAATAATTAACCTAAAAAAGGCCATCATACATACATTCATTTACAACCACTGCCTAAAAGTACAGTCCTGAAAAATATATATTTTTATTTCATACCCCCACATGACTATAATCTTATCAATACTAATTTCCTTTAACATTAAACTAGAGAATTTAATACTTTCTCAAGCCAAATACTAAATGTGTGTGCAATACAAGCAGTGGAAATAGATGCATTGCAATAATAATGGCTAAAATCAAGACATCACTAAAGTCCTCCGTTTTAAAAAATCCACTATGCTTATCTCAAGAACATGTCTTTTTAAATTTAAAATTGGTTAAAAAACGTAAACTATTTCTGGAATTGAAAAGACCCAGCTTGGGTTCTCTTGATTTTCCCTGCCAAACTTACCATTACCCTCAACAGCATGGAAATGTTGACGCTTGCCTGCTGTAATTTGTTAGAATATGTCATTTTTAGACTAGTGACCTATTTGCAAGGGTTAAACACATAATAAAGGTACCGCTCAGGACAATGCAGAGAACTGCTGATCTTGAGTGGAAACTGTTGCTGATCTAATCAGTAAAGCTAGTTGCATCTCTTAGCTGTGTGAGGTCAGCGCCAGTTTCCACTTGGGACCAGCAGTGCTCTGTGGGTCTTATACTGTACTTCATCTACGTGTTTAACCATTTTATGGTGGTTAAAACACAGAGGTGCAGGGTTACTAATCTTAAAATGCCACCCACTTACAAAATACACCATGTCATTTTTGACTATAATGGCACTTTAAAGCCCTCCACCACAATATAATTCAATAATACAACAATTGATTAGAGAGTTTAACTTCAGAATATTTGAGGCTTAAAATCTGATTGAAAGCTTAAAGGGACAGTAAAGTCAAAATGAAACTTGTATAATTTAGATAAAGCATTCATATTTAAAACAACTTTCAAATTTAATTCTATCTGATTTGCTTCGTTCTCTTGGTGTCCATTGTTTAAAAGGATACGAGTTGCACCAACGTGCTACTGTGAGCTAGCTGCTTATTGGTGGCTGCACATATATGCATCCAAAGTGTTCATCTAGCTCCCAGTAGCGCATTGCTGCTCCTTTAACATAAAATTCCAAGAGAATGAAGCAAATTTAATAATAGAAGTAATTTGGAAAGTTGTTTAAAATTGCCCGCTCCGCCTGAATCATGGGGAAAAAAATAAAATAAGTTGTATGTCCCTTTTAGCTGTTGTTTTTGCCACTCAGTAGGGATATAGAATAGTAATATAATTTTTATAAATATGGGAGCTTAGATTTACAAAGATAAAACCGTGAATTGTTGCTTTACCTGTTTTGGGCAGTTAACATCTCTCTCTGTGGATGAGGTCCACTGTACACAACTCGGGCCAAACCGTGTTGGGAGAGTGCACTTTCAGTAAGTACCATAGATCCAATGCTTGAAGGCTGGAAAGAAAAGATTCAACAATATAACAGGAATGCACAACTTACAAGCAATCTATGCACTACAGACTATAAAAATGTGTAATAAAAGCCAAAATGCATTAATAAAAGAGCATGTTATTTTATTTCCAGGACATTTTGAACTCCCCAAAATATTCCAAGGATTCATCGCATTGGCAGAGTGCAACTATTTCACCAATTAGAGAGGGTGGATAAGTGTAAAATAAATGATCACTTTGATATGTGAGTTTAAGTCTCAGTTTTCTTCAGATTTCTTTCTTCACTATGTGAACAACAGGGCAAGAATGTTTGCCAATTACTACAGATTGAAGGCATGTCTAAAGGCTATATTCTACTACTTTTCCTAATTTCTCACTTTCAGGGAAAAAAAATATTCTGGAAAGGTTATAAGGTTGTTATATATAAAAAAATTATGCTTACCTGATAAATTATTATCTTTCGGAATGATGATTGTCCAAAGTCCTCCATAACATATGGGATATATTTCCCACCACTAGGAGGTGGTCAAGAATCCATATCAGAGCTTAAAATCCCTCTTAGTTTAAAAGGAAACATATAGGTTGTAAAGACAAAGCAGAGTCTGTAGAGGTGTCATTAGAACCGTCACCCAAAAATTTAAACTGACGGGCCCTGTGGACCATCATAATTCAGAAAGCAAAGAATTAGTCAGGTAAACATAAATTTTGTTTTCTTTCATAAAATGATGGTCCACAGTCATTCATAACACATGCGATTAATACCCAAGCAGATGGTCTATGTTACAGAAAGGGTGGGACAATTTTCTGAAAGTTTATATTTAGCCGAAACTGCGGCCTGAAGGTTTTGCTTTTTCACAAGCAGTTTTTGGCAGCAAAGCGATACATTCTGAAAAAAAATATGCAGATAAGACATGTTGCAACTTTGCAAAATCTGCTCCAAAGATGCATAGTTTTTAAAAGCCCACAATCATGCAAGTGCACTTGTAGACAAATCTGTAATATTCTTAGGAGGCGACTTTTCCACCTTTAACTAAGCCTTCTGAATCTTTTTTTTTTTGAGCCAAGAGACCAACACTACCTTAGCAGCTTTCTGTCCCTTACCAGTCCCAGAGTAAAGAAAAAAAAAACTAGAAGTTTGTCTGAAATTTTTAGTAGCTTGGAGTATTTCAAAGCGTTTGTTATAGCAAGATTATTTAATAGCCGCTACTTAGAGTTAGAAGGATCTGAACACAATGAAGGGACAACCATTTCTTGATTGCTATTTTCCTTATAAACTACCGTAGGAAGAAAATCATATTTAGTACAAAGTATAGCTTTTCTCCTTGTGAATAATTAGAAAAGGAGAATCACAAGACAAGGTTGACAACTCAGAAACTCTCATTGCTAAAGAGATTGCCAATAGTAAGAGTACTTTCCAAGATAATAGTATATATCAATGGAATGCATTGGTTCAAAAGAAGATCCTTGTAAAACAGAGAAAAGTAGATTCAGATTCCAGGGTTGAGAAATAGGTTTCACAATTGGTCTAATTCTAACGCCTGGACAAAAGTCTGAACCTCAGGAATTTTAGCCAACTCCCTTTGAAAAATAACAGAATTTATGCTTGCCTGATAAATTGCTTTCTCTTGCGGTGTATCCAGTCCACGGATTCATCCTTTACTTGTGGGATATTCTCATTCCCTACAAGCAGGGCCGCCATCAGGGGGTGACAGGGGTGACTCCTGTCAGGGGCCCAATGGGCCAGGGGGGCCCCATGAGGCAAGAACTAAAAAAAAAACAAAAAAAAAAAACATTTTTTTTTTTTTTTACATTTTGGCAGCCACCAGTGGGTACTACAGCAGAGTGCTAATTGAGCATGGGAAATGTTATTACAAGGAGTAAAGTATTAGCAGAGGAGGATTTCTGAGTGTGCACTAAACCACTATGCACAGTGTGAGACAGACTTGGCACTTTGTTTGTACAATGTATGCCTGAGACGGCAGATCACTTTCATTTGCAGAGGAGGTAGGACTTACTTAGCAAATGTTTTTTATTTCTTTGTGCAATTTCGGATTGTACCTTCAGTGTGGTAGTAGTTGTATGGTGGGGCCGGGGGCCATAAAAAATTTTTTTTAGCAGCAGTGTATTTATGATTATTTGACAAATGGTAGGTGCCCTTTTGGCAGATATGAGGTTTTTTTTAAATTAATATATATTTTAATTACATTCCAGTTTACTGCCCCTTTATGCAAGGAATTTCCAGATGCAAGGAGTCATTTTATCTAAGACTTTTACATCTGCATAAAATGTTATATTCTCAGACTAAGATTGCTCAGTGTTTAAAATGAGACAGGTTAACTTAAAACTGTTCAGTTTACACTACAGCTGACTTAATTTTGAAATACATACCAACAAGCCTAAATCCTGCATTTAACCAGATCTAATGGTATGAGTACCACAGCTTATGGTTCCACCAAGACCATATAGAGTACAGCATTTTCAAAATCCATAAGTACAGCTGACAGATGGGAACATTTGTACACTATATTTAAAGTGGTGCTCTTGGTTGGGAAAATGGGGAAAAACAAATATATGTCAACCTTTTAAAAGTACTTTTCTTGATCTAGCCATCTACCCAGATCATTAATGTACAATTTTGAATTCACAGAATTCTTTTTGTTTACACATTTACAAATATGATTCTTTAAAAAGTGATCTCTTAATTTCTGCAATTTTTTTATCATGAATGTCACACACTGTTGATTTAGGGGATGCAAGGTGCATAAATGTTTCCTCCTGTGAGTGTTTCTGTGGGTGTCTGTGTTTATGTCTTTGTGCTTTGGTTTGTGTCTCTATGAGTGTGTATGTATTTTTTTTTTCAGTGGTCTCTCTGTGAGGGTGGGTGTGTATGTCTTTGTGCATTTTCTGTGGATGTCTGTGAGGGTGTGTGCATATGTCTTTTTCTATGGGTGCCTCTGCGAGGGTGTGTGTATGTTTGCCTTTGTGTATTTTCTCTGGATGCCTCTGTGAGGGTGGGTGTGTATGTCTGTGTTTTCTGTGGATGTCTCTGTGAGGGTGTGTGTGTGTATGCATGTATGTCTGTGTTTTCTGTGGATGTCTCTGTGAGGGTGTGTGTTTTCTGTGGGTGTCTCTGTGAGGGTGTGTGTATGCCTGTGTGTTTTCTGTGGATGTCTCAGTGAGGGTGTGTGTATGTATGTATTTCTGTGTTTTATGTGGTTGTCTCTGTGTGTGTGTGTCTTTGTGTGTTTTCTGTGTGTGTGTGTGTGTATGTCTTTGTGTGTTTTCTGAGGCTGTCTCTGTCGGTGTTTCCTTAGGTGTATGTGCAAGTTTGAGTTTGTGTGTGTGTGTCATTGTCTGTTCCTTTTTAGGACATTTTGACCTTACTACTGATTATTCACAACTTTCTAAAGACTTTGAGACTAATGAGACCTTTACGGAAGTCACCAATCCACCATTTAACCTTTAAATGATTTTTTAGGCAGTTCAGGGCCCTTCCTTTCAGCCACTGCATGCTGTTGTCATCATTTAGTTGGCATCTTCCTTTACAAAAAGATAATCAGAACTCCATATTTTGTTTTCTAAATCTCTTTTTTTTAAAAAAACTGTAGTCTACCTCATAACTTGTCAGGTCAGTGTAATCAAGTGCTGAGTGTCTGTTTGGGTGTCTGTGTCTGTTTGTGCGTTTCTTTGCGTGTCTGCTAGAGTGTCTATATGTGAATCCTTATGTGTGAGTGAGTGTGTGTGTGTGTGTGTTTCAGTGTATGAGTGTGTCTGTGTGTTTGTATGTTACTACCTTTACAACATTTCCAAGTTTAAATAGACACTGAAGAATAAAGTGCATATACGTTTTAGTCACTTGGTCAAAAATTGCACATGTCAAAGGAGAGGGGGCCCTGATCAATGGTTAAGTCAGGGGCCCCAAAATTTCTAGTGGCGGCCCTGCCTACAAGGAAGTGGCAAAGAGAGCACACAGCAGAGCTGTCCATATAGCTCCCCCTCTAGCTCCACCCCCCAGTCATTCGACCAAAGGTTAGGGAGAAAAAGGAGAAACCATAGGGTGCAGTGGTGACTGTAGTTTAAACAAAAAAAATTTTACCTGACTTAAATGCCAGGCCGGGCCGTGGACTGGATACACCGCAAGAGAAAGCAATTTATCAGGCAAGCATAAATTCTGTTTTCTCTTGCAAGGTGTATCCAGTCCACGGATTCATCCTTTACTTATGGGATACCAATACCAAAGCTTTAGGACACGGATGAAGGGAGGGAACAAGACAGGTACCTTAAACGGAAGGCACCACTGCTTGCAAAACCTTTCTCCCAAAAATAGCCTCCGAAGAAGCAAAAGTATCGAATTTGTAAAATTTGGCAAAAGCTTTTTTTAAAAGCCCATGTGGAAGCCACTGTTCTGGTAGAATGAGCAGTAATAGTTTTAGGAGGCTGCTGGCCAGCAGTCTCATAAGCCAAAAGGATGATGCTTTTCAGCCAAAAGGAAAGAGAGGTAGCAGTCACTTTCTGACCTCTCCTCTTACCAGAATAGATAACAAACACGGAAGATGTTTGTCTGAAATCCTTAGTTGCTTGCAAATAGAACTTTAGAGCACAAACTACATCAAGATTGTGCAACAGACGTTCCTTTTTCGAAGAAGGATTAGGACACAGAGAAGGAACAACTATTTCCTGGTTAATATTCTTATTAGAAACCACTTTAGGAAGGAAACCAGGTTTGATACGCAAAACTACCTTATCTGCGTGGAACACCAGGTAAGGTGAATCGCACTGTAAGGCAGATAATTCTGAGACTCTTCGAGCAGAAGAGATAGCTACCAAAAACAAAACTTTCCAAGATAACAACTTAATATCTATGGAATGTAAAGGTTCCAACGGAACCCCTTGAAGAACTGAAAGAACTAGATTTAGACTCCATGGCGGAGCCACAGGTTTATAGACAGGCTTGATTCTGACTAAGGCCTGTGCAAACGCTTGAACGTCTGGAACCTCTGCCAGACGCTTGTGTAAAAGGATAGACAAAGCAGATATCTGTCCTTTTAAGGAACTAGCTGACAATCCTTTCTCCAAACCTTCTTGGAGAAAAGACAATATCCTGGGAATCCTAATCTTACTCCATGAGTAACCCTTGGATTCACACCAACAAAGATATTTCCGCCATATCTTATGGTAGATTTTCCTGGTGACAGGCTTTCTCGCCTGAATCAGGGTATCTATAACTGACTCAGAGAAACCACGCTTTGATAGAATTAAGCGTTCAATTTCCAAGCAGTCAGACGTAGAGAAATTAGATTTGGATGCTTGAATGGACCCTGAATTAGAAGATCCTGCCTCATTGGCAGTGTCCATGGTGGGACAGATGACATGTCCACTAGGTCTGCATACCAAGTCCTGCGTGGCCACGCAGGCGCTATCAGAATCCCCGAAGCCTTCTCCTGCTTGATTCTGGTGACCAGACGAGGGAGAAGGGGAAACGGTGGGAAAACATAAGCCAGATTGAAGGACCAAGGCGCTGCTAGAGCATCTATCAATACCGCCTTGGGGTCCCGGGACCTGGCCCCGTAGAGAGAAAGTTTGGTGTTCTGACGGGACACCATCAGATCCAACTCTGGAGTGCCCCAAAGCTGAGTCAGCTGGGCAAATGCCTCCGGGTGGAGTTCCCACTCCCCCGGATGAAAAGTCTGACGACTCAGGAAATCTGCCTCCCAGTTGTCTACTCCTGGGATGTGAATTGCTGAGAGATGGCAGGAGTGATCCTCCGCCCACCTGATTATTTTGGTTACTTCCTTCATCGCTAGGGAACTCTTTGTTCCCCCTTGATGATTGATGTAAGCTACAGTCGTGATGTTGTCTGACTGAAATCTGATGAATTTGGCCACCGCTAGTTGAGGCCATGCCTGAAGCACGTTGAATATCGCCCTCAGCTCCAGAATGTTTATCGGGAGAAGAGATTCTTCCCGAGACCATAAGCCTTGAGCTTTCAGGGAGTCCCAGACTGCACCCCAGCCTAACAGACTGGCGTCGGTCGTTACAATGATCCACTCTGGTCTGCGGAAACATATTCCCTGAGACAGGTGATCCTAAGACAACCACCAGAGAAGAGAAACTCTGGTCTCCTGGTCCAACTGTATTTGAGGAGACAAATCTGCATAATCCCCATTCCACTGATTGAGCATGCATAGTTGCAGTGGTCTGAGATGTATCCGAGCGAAAGGGACTATGTCCAAAGCCGCTACCATTAATCCGATTGCCTCCATGCACTGAGCTACAGATGGCCGAGGAATGGAATGAAGAACTCGGCAAGTAGTTAAAAGTTTCAACTTTCTGACCTCCGTCAGAAATATTTTCATTTCTACCGAATCTATTAGTGTTCCTAGGAAGGGAACCCTTGTGAGTGGGGACAGAGAACACTTTTTGATGTTCACCTTCCACCCGTGAGACCTCAGAAAGGCCAATACAATCTGCGTGTGAGCCTTGGCTCTGTGAAAAGACGGCGCCTGAATTAAGATGTCGTCTAAATAAGGCGCCACTGCTATGCCCCGCGGTCTTAGAACCGCCAGAAGGGACCCTAGCACCTTTGTGAAAATTCTGGGAGCAGTGGCTAACCCGAATGGAAGAGCCACGAACTGGTAATGATTGTCTAGAAAAGCGAACCTGAGGAACTGATGATGATCTTTGTGGATAGGAATATGCAGGTACGCATCCTTTAGATCCACGGTAGTCATATATTGACCTTCCTGGATCATAGGTAAGATTGTCCGAATGGTCTCCATCTTGAATGATGGGACTCTGAGGAATCTGTTTAGAATTTTTAGATCCAGGATTGGTCTGAAAGTTCCTTCTTTTTTGGGAACCACAAACAGGTTTGAGTAAAAACCCAACCCTTGTTCCGCCATTGGAACTGGTTGGATCACTCCCATCGTATATAGATCTTCTACACAGCATAAGAACGCCTCTTTCTTTGACTGGTCTGTAGACAGACGAGAAATGTGGAACCTTCCCCTTGGAGGGGAGTCCTTGAATTCTAGAAGATATCCCTGGGAAACAATCTCTAATGCCCAGGGATCGTGAACATCTAATGCCCAGAAATGTGATGTTTTAGAAATTGGCGGACAAACCCTTGTCAAGGCCATCCTGAGAAAACTGAAGGATTCTAGGAATCCCAAAAGAATACCAAGAAAACTCTCTGGAAAAACACCAATCAAAAAATGCCTTCCAAATCTTGTGATAAATCTTTTGTGGTACAGGCTTTCTGGCCTGCATCAAAGATTCAATGACCGAATCTGAGGAACCTCTATGTTTTAAAACTAGGCGTACAAACTCCACAACATTAAATTTAGAGATTTGAGATCCTGATGGCGAGGAGGACCTTGAGACAACAGGTCTTGTCTCAGAGGAAGAAGCCATGGATAGCAAGATAACATACCCGCATACCAAGTCCTGTGGGGCCAGGCTGAAGCAATTAATATTACTGACGTTGACTCCTGTTTGATCAAAGTAATGATTCTTGGAAGAAAAGCAAAGGAAACGGGTATACTATATGAAAGTCCCAAGGACATACCAAGGTATCTAGGAAACGTGTGATTTAAATGATCATTGAGCAATCAAAAATGTCCTAATAGAAAGACCAATCTCTTAGATGGACTGACTGACCGCTGAGATAATCAACCTTCCAGTTGTTCACACACCTGGTATGTGAATTGCCAATAGGGAGCAATATTCCTCTCTGCCTAAGACAGAGTTTTAGACACTTTCTGCATGGCCAGTGGACTGCAGTTACCCCCTTGATGATTTATGTAGGCCATCGCTTGTCTGATTGGAAACAGATAAACTTTTCCTCCTTCAATAGGGGCCATGGTTGATGAGCCCAAAGATCGCTCAAAGTTCCAGAATGTTATTGGTAACCTTGTTTATAGAGGATACCAAATTCCTTGCACTCTTCTAGAAACCCAGACTGCCCGAGCCTGAGAGAATGGCGTCCGTCGGTACAATAAACCAAGAATGATGAAGGAAGGATGCCCAAGGGTCAAAGACAGACTTTGTGTCCTCAAGAAAAAGATTGTCTAAGAGAGAAATATAAAGCTATCTGTTGTTCCAAATGTAGATAATTCTTTGACCACTGAGGTAGCATAGCCAATTAGCTCTTTGTAGAGAGACACATGCCCTCTGAATCTATATATTGCAAAAGTTCTCTCAGGAACTAGATGCATAAGCATTGAGTCTAGTATGATTCTATTAATGATACCCTTTTAGCAGGATATAAGAAGCTCTAAATACATTGATACTACAACCATAGTCTTGAAAGAGGACAGGAGCATGTATGAGTATGAGCTAGTGACAGAATATAAGCTTGCACTAGAATATCATTCAAATGCAGAGCAACTGAAATGTCCTGATTCTGATCAACGACCAGATTGTATCCAACATAGAGTGACAAACTGGCAGTGTCTTGCAGATATACAAACCTCAGGAACTGAAAGTGAACCCTGTGTATAGGGATATGCAGTTAAGAATCCTTGAGGTCTATAATAGCCATTAACTGACCCTTTGGGTTATGGGGTAAAAAAACTGAGGAACGTTCCCCTTATACAAGTAGGAATCCTGACCAATATGTTTAGGGATATTAAACCCAGGATAGGACTGTAAATCACTTTGAAAAATTAACAGATTGGGTTAAAAAACTCTTGACCCTGAGGATACACAGGTACTGGGATAAATTATTCCCCTATCCTCTAAATCCTTTTATAAAGGTTACCGCCTCTGGAGGATTCATTGGCAACAGTTAGATAGGACCTCAATAAGGAGGACTCTGCTTCAAGGAGAACAAAACTCTTGATCTCTTGAAGGACAAAGAAAATTAGTCCGGATATCCGATCTATTTTTTCTGATAATCTTAAAATGCAGAAAATTATACATAAGTTTATACAAAGTTTAATGACATAAGCATCCGATGTAGTATACATGTACCTTCTTAAGCATATGCACAAGTTTAGTCTGTCATGTGGCCTTACTGACTAGAGAAGCAGCACATATAGACCAACAGGCACACAGTAGATACTTGTAAATCCATTCTCAGAATAAGTAGAGACTACATATACTTATAAAGTAAATACATAATGTACATTATTAATGAAAATATTCATGATTAATGATCAGTGTCTGTATGATAAACCTATGTGCATACATATAAAATCACTCATACAATGGTATAAAAGAGATACCAATAGATGTTATCTCTAAAGGAGCCCTATTGATAGTGAAAATATTCATGATCAAGGTTTAGTGTATGCATAATTTAACCTTTGTGCATAGATATAAATTACACATAACAGGTATAAAAGAGATACCAATAGATGTTATCTCTAAAGAATCTCAACTGTGCATGAAAGGTATATACCTAGAGGGGAATATACTATAGAATTGAGTACACTAATAGCATAGTGTGCTGCTGAACATGCAATAAACAAACAGCTTCTAGTGATTTGTATATCATAATAGTGTACATAACCTTCATGAGGTACATTACTGCAAATAATATTCGAAAGAGCATACAATGTACAACATTATATATAATGTATATAAAATGCAGACTAACATTTAAAAAAAAAAACAAAAAAACTCTGTTTACATCCCCTGGCAATGATTGGAGTGCAATGAGTTATTGACTTCTAAATAAGTATTAATAGCACAGATAGTTATAGGAAATAATAATGGCACCATATGTCATTATGTTCAGTGCACTATATAATTGCACGTAGTATAGTAAATTAAGTATACTGTAGATCACATAATGTGCTGTGGTGTACAGTTGCCTAAAGGTCCATGCAAAACACACCTTCCTAGAGGATATTATCAAATCTAAGCCTTTAGGATATCAGCACAAGACTTTTTTTTGCCCATTTACCTCAGAAGTAAAATCCCCAAATTTGCACTTACACTTACTTAGTTTGGGGAGAGCCACTAAACAAACTGTCATTATTGTGTACATTTAGCTTCAGGAGTAAAATCAGTAATTTCCCCCTAAGTGACAAGGACAGGGCAAATTTCCCTCTGGGAAGTGGATGGTTGCGGCTGATTTGTATGCAAAATCTGAGGTATACAATGCTCACATATTTGAGTGACCTTGCATACTGGAACATATTTGCAAAATAAGCATATATGTAGACAAAGGAATATCAGAAACAGACTCCTCTATAGAAATATCAGTGGGGACAGAGTGATTTTGTTCCGTTTTCACTTATAATAAAGATTGCAATGATGCCTTATATAAGGAGTAGTACAGAAAATAACTGGTAGAGAGCCCTCTACACCAGTGGTTCTCAACCTAAGTGACCTCAAGGCCCGGTAAGTTTTAGCCGGACCGGTCCAGGGCCCGGTAAGCATCGGGAGTGGGTTGCAGTAGGTTTGGAAGAAAAAAAAAAAAATATATATATATATATATATATATATATATATATATAATTCATTAAAATTATGGGGGGAGATAAAAAAAACTGAAATTAAAATCCTCCATGTCTCAAAATATTCACATTGATTTATTTATATATATATATATATATATATATATATAATATATATATATATATATATATATATATATACATACACACAGTATTTATACAGTATATACAGTCTCTTTCTCTCCTCCCCTCTCTCTTTCTCTCTCCTCCCCTCTCTTTCTCTCTCTTTCCCTCTCTTTCTCTCTCCTCCCCCTCTCTTTCTCTCTCTCCCCCTCTCTTTCTCTCTCTCCCCCCTCTCTTTCTCCCCCCCCCCCTCTCTTTCTCTCTCTCCCCCCTCTTTTTCTCTCTCTCCCCCCTCTTTCTCTCTCTCCCCCATCTTTCTCTCTCTCCCCCCTCTTTCTCTCTCTATCTCCTCCCCTCCTCTTTCTCTCTGCTCCCCTTCTCTTTCTCTCTGCTCCCCTTCTCTTTCTCTCTCCTCCCCTTCTCTTTCTCTCTCCTCCCCTTCTCTTTCTCTCTCTATCTCCTCCCTCTCTTTCTCTCTCTCCACCCTCCCTCTCTTTCTCTCCACCCTCCCTCTCTTTCTCTCTCTCCTCCCTCTTTCTCTCTCTCTCTCCTCCCTCTCTTTCTCTCTCTCCCTCTCTCTCTCCTCCCTCTCTTTAGCTGTGTCTCTCTCTTCCCTCTCTCTCTCTCCTCCCTCTTTCTCTCTCTCTCTCCTCCCTCTTTCTCTCACTCTCTCCTCCCTCTCTTTCTCTCTCTCTCCTCTCTCTCTTTCCCCCTCTCTCCTCTCTCTCTTTCCCCCTCTCTCCTCTCTCTCTTTCCCCCTCTCTCTCTCTCCTCCCTCTTTTACAGTGGTTTAAATATGTAATAATTAATTGGCGTCAGTGAGATCCATATTAATATCCCACTGACACCAATGAATTATAAAATTAACCGGCTATAAACCATTTATATATATATATTATATAAGGATCCCACTGACACCACTGAATTATCATATAATTATAATATATATATATATATATTTATTACAGTGGGTTAATTATATGATAATTCATTGGTATCAGCGGGATCCATATATATATATATATATATATATATTTATTACAGTGGGTTAATTATATGATAATTCATTGGTATCAGCGGGATCCATATATATATATATATATATATATATATATGGTTTACAGTGGGTTAATATTTTATGATAATTCATTGGTGTCAGTGGGATCGATATATATATATATACACACAGTTTACACATACACATTGGTGTCCAGTGGCCGCCCTAAATATATACATTGGTGTCAGTGGCCGTAATTATGTCATTGGTGTTAGTGGGCTTACTTACCTGTGAGCCGATGCTTCACGCTCTGCACGCCGCCTGCCGCTTCTACCCAGTGCGCAAACTGACATGCGCAGTGGCACTCTGACAGGCCCGTCCAAAATTTCGGAGATGTGTAAAGGCGGGCCTGTCAGAGCGAGTGTCTGGAGGCTATGTCGGGTCGCGGCCCATCAGCAGGGCCGTCGCGGCCCGGTAGTGGGCCGCGGCCCAGCTGTTGAGAAACACTGCTCTACACTATGTTTACACTACCTCAGACACCAACATTTTTCCTCAGTGTAGGTAAAACTATAGTCCCATATGTATACTGAACTGCACCTAAGTACCCCCTGGCAACTCCTTTATGGGTAGTCAGCCCTGTCCTGGGTCTGGAAGGCACTGAAAAGAATACTTGGAATCTGGCCCAACACTGCTGAAGCATAAATAATTATTTTAGAGAGACTCTGTACAGAGGAGAAAAACTCATGAACACTGAAAGATCAGGGCTACCGCCGAGAGAAAAGCCGGTGCTGCAGGGAGCAGTTTAAAACAACTTTTAGTTTCCCCAGATAAATAAATGTGCACCAAGACTTCTACACCTATAAATCTAATAAAATAATGTGCCCCTGCCTAACCAGAGCTTCCTCTACTGAACTGCTAACTGCGCTGAAAACAGCAGATGGCTGTTTTCAGATAAATCCTGCACAGCTGCATTTTGGAATTAAAATGAATGAAAGGTATATATACCTAAAGGAGCATGCACTATAGAATTGAGTACACTAATAGCATATTACATATAATGTCTTGCATATCTACAGAGACGGAAAGTTCTGCCTATGCAAAATCATTGTGTGTGCTGCTGAACATACAATGAACATAAATAAACAGCTTCTAGTGATTTGAATATCATAATGGTGATATGGGTATGTATGGGTACTCACCCCTGTCCTGGGTCTGGAAGGCACTGAAAAAAATACTTGGAATCTGGCCCAACACTGCTGAAGCATAATTAATTATTGTAGAGACTCCGTACTGAGGAGAAAAGCCCAGGAACCCTGAGGGTTCAGGGCTACTGCCAAGAGAAAAGCCGGTGCTGCAGGGAGCAGTTAAAACAACTTTTAGTTTCCCCAGAGAAATAAATTTGCACCAAGAATTTTACACCTATAAAACTAATTAAATAATGTGCCCCTGCCTAACCAGAGCTTCCTCTACTGAACCGCTAACTACACTGAGCAGATGGCTGTTTTCTTAAAGGGCCATACACCTTTACCTGTAAAGGGTCCTAGAATTCCCTGACTTTGTCCCTGATAAGGATATGGCAGGTAGAGACCTGAAAGGGGGGGGGGGGGGGGAAAGTGTCATTAAGAGAGCAAGTTAAGTCCCCTGGCTATGCTGTACCTGTGTCAGAGTACCTACAAATAGCCTCAGGGCACTGTGTGTGCTGTATAAAGGCACCTTATGCAGCACCCTTCCACTGGCTTACCAGGCATATCAAATCCATGTCAATGCAGTTGGTAGCAGTATTCAGTAGAGAGCCCATCTAGTGCAGGTATCGAGTAATGCAGAGGATTGTACTAGGAAATACCTGTGTCCCTCAGGGGGAGCCTAAGGACGAGTCCCTGCGACGGCTGAGGGTAGTTATGGCTGAAGTCCCATAGGGAAATACTGTGCACATAACAGGGTATTTCTTTTTTTCTTTTTATAAATTTATTAATCATATTCACGGGAAAATACAAAAGAACAGAAGATAAACATCCATAATAAAGCAAAAAAATCAAATACAGGATATTGCATCTTAGCTATTTACATGCAATTTCTATTACCTTAAACCATAAAAGATGTACATTCCTGTAAAACATAAATAACAGATCAATATCTAATCAAGATATCAACTTGACCTTATTTCAATGGTTTAATTATTTAACAAGACCATTAATGAGGTTTTTTTTTTATCTTTTCTTAATACCCCAACAAAAAGAAAAAAAGGGGGGAAAAAATTAAACAAAATTCACCACATCTCTTCCCATCTCTCACCTCCTCTTATCCCCTCCCTCTTTTCTTCCTCTCTCTCAACCCTCCTCTTTTCCTTTATCCCTTCTTCTTTTCTAGTACCTTCTTCTTCCCTCTATAAGAAGTCATTAATATCTTCCCAAATTATATCTTATAAAGGAATTACCTAAAATCTCTAGCATGTGTTATCCATTGGACTGGAAACCAAACAAGTAAAGCTAAGTCAACAAAAAATTCTAGAGCTTAAGAATGGATTTAAAATCTGTTTTTGGTTTGGAAGAGAATAGGTTATTATTATTGGTAACCATTTGTTTAGGAAGATTTGTAAAAAAACAAAAAAAACAAAACAATTCTGAGACAAAATTAATATTGTATTTCCTTAAGAAAGACAGCAAAACATGAGGAGGAGTGAACCTTCCAGTTTTTGAGAATGAGATGTCAAACCGCCAAAATAATAGTGTTTATAATTCTTAAGTGGCTTGATGTCCACTATCTAAAGACTAAATAAGAAAAAAATATAAGAATCCAACATCATCCTTATATAATTTGCTATACCAATAGGTAATTTTCTGCCGATATTAAAAAAAATTTTGGACAGTACCAAAACATGAGTTATATCTGCTTTATTTAAAGCACAATGTAGGCATGCAAATATTAGGGTTGGAGAATAAGGGGTTATATACGTATCATTAATGAGTTTCATATGGGATTCCCTCAAGTTCATAGAAACCTCACACTTATCCATAGATATAAAACTTTGTCTAATAATATCGACCTCTAAAAAGGGAAAATGAGAGGACCAAAAGTTTAGTAAATTTGTTTAAATGAATTTGGCCTTGTTTGGCAAGTATAATACCATACATAAGGGATAATAAATGCTTGCCTGAAACAAATTTTTTAATGCATATTTTGATATAAGACCAACAACTTGAAATATCTCTATCCGAATCTTGAGCATTGATATAGTGCCTTAGCTGGAAATAGGCAAAAATAAGCAAACAAGTTAGATCTTGGTAAATCAAATTCTTGGAAAAGTGTATCAAAGGGCATAATCTGGCAATTTTCTAATATTATTTGTTGAATAAATTTAAGATCTTTTTTAGACCAAGAGCCAAAGATTCAGGATAAATTTATGGTTACCTTTTATCGGTAGTAACTCTGAAAATCTAAAACCTGCACCTAAATGAGTACAAAACCTTTGCCACAACAGGGTATTCCTATGTCCCTGTATCATTCAGCTGCTGTGAAGATTATTTTCTGTCTTCTTTGTAAATTATACTCCTCAGGGACTCTCTGTCTCACATAGGTCTGAGCTCCCAAATTTGAATCCATAAGCAAGTAGCTGGAAACACCTCTATACTCAACCAACTCCTACGAGGCCAAGAACAAAACTAAGAGAGTGATAGGAGGGATTTTAAGCTCTGATATGGGTTATTGACCTCCTCCTAGTTGTGAGAAATATATTGTATATGTTAGAGGACACACGCTATACTGGAGGTTAAAATACTGCCTTATAGTAAATTAATCTAATTGAAATTAATAAATAATTCAGAAACAAAAACAAGCTCACTCCTATTAAGGTTCTTTGCAAAGCACAAGAGGATTTCCCATGTGTATCAACATTTCAATCCTAACTGGAATTAAGCTATATTGATAAAAAAAAATGCCAGTAGGGGTCAACAATTTTACTTTAAAACTATAATAAACATGTTGGTGCCTGCAGAGGTACCAACTTAAATAACTTATTACTAATGCAAAGACTTACCTCATGGTAAACGGATGGTTTTGACAAGGACGGGATGGTAAAAGACAAGATCTTGCTGTGTCCATCTTCATCCATTATCTCCTAAAGTAAAAATAATTTTTTTTTTAATTTCATGGAGTACACGCACGTAACAGGACTCACAGAGCACAAGGTTCTTTAAAAAAAGAAATGATTTTGCAGAGTACGTTGTCAACAAAAGATAAAGGTAAAAATTACACTAATTAATTTTTTAACTTTCATTTTCTTTAGATGAACGGACACCATTTGCAATTTAATTTTTTCTAATTGCATGGAGTATGTTATAGAGATAGTAAGGTCCTGAAAACCCCCCCAAAACATAACACATATATAACTAATATCTTAAGAGTGTGTGAGAGCGCGGGGGAGAGAGAGAGAGAAGAGAGCGGGGGGGGGGAGAGAAGAGAGCGGGGGGAGAGAGAGAAGAGAGCGGGGGGAGAGAGAGAAGAGAGCAGGGGGAGAGAGAGAAGAGAGCGGGGGGAGAGAGCGGGGGGAGAGAGAAGAGAGCGGGGAGAGAGAGAAGAGAGCGGGGGGGATAGAGCGGGGAGAGAGAGAAGAGAGCGGGGGGGAGAGAGAGAGAAGAGAGCGGGGGGGGAGAGAGAGAAGAGAGCGGGGGGGGAGAGAGAGAGAAGAGAGCGGGGGGGGAGAGAGAAGAGAGCGGGGGGGAGAGAGAGAGAAGAGAGCGGGGGGGAGAGAGAAGAGAGCGGGGGGGAGAGAGAAGAGAGCGGGGGGGGAGAGAGAGAAGAGAGCGGGGGGGAGAGAGAGAGAGAGAGAGAGTGGGGGAGAGAGAAGAGAGCGGGGGGGAGAGAGAGAAGAGAGCGGGGGGGAGAGAGAGAAGAGAGCGGGGGGGAGAGAGAGAAGAGAGCGGGGGGGAGAGAGAGAAGAGAGCGGGGGAGAGAGAAGAGAGCGGGGGGAGAGAGAGAAGAGAGCGGGGGGAGAGAGAGAGAAGAGAGCGGGGGGAGAGAGAGAAGAGAGCGGGGGAGAGAGAAGAGAGCGGGGAGAGAGAGAAGAGAGCGGGGAGAGAGAGAAGAGAGCTGCTAGAGAGAAGAGAGCGGGGAGAGAGAGAGAGAAGAGAGCGGGGAGAGAGAGAGAAGAGAGCGGGGGGAGAGAGAGAAGAGAGCAGGGGGGAGAGAGAGAAGAGAGCGGGGGGTGAGAGAGAAGAGAGCGGGGGGAGAGAGAAGAGAGCAGGGAGAGAGAGAGAGAAGAGAGCGGGGAGAGAGAGAAGAGAGCAGAGAGAGAGAGAAGAGAGCAGTGAGAGAGAGAGAAGAGAGCAGGGAAAGAGAGAGAAGAGAGCGGTGGGAGAGAGAGAAGAGAGCGGGGGGAGAGAGAGAAGAGAGCGGGGGGAGAGAGAGAAGAGAGCGGGGGGAGAGAGAGAAGAGAGCGGGGGAGAGAGAGAAGAGAGCGGGGGGAGAGAGAAGAGAGCAGGGAGAGAGAGAGAGAAGAGAGCGGGGGGGGAGAGAGAGAAGAGAGCGGGGGGAGAGAGAGAAGAGAGCGGGGGGAGAGAGAGAAGAGAGCGGGGGGAGAGAGAGAAGAGAGCGGGGGGAGAGAGAGAAGAGAGCGGGGAGAGAGAGAAGAGAGCTGGGAGAGAGAGAAGAGAGCGGCTAGAGAGAAGAGAGCGGGGAGAGAGAGAGAAGAGAGCGGGGAGAGAGAGAGAAGAGAGCGGGGGGAGAGAGAGAAGAGAGCGGGGGGAGAGAGAGAAGAGAGCGGGGGGAGAGAGAGAAGAGAGCGGGGGGAGAGAGAGAAGAGAGCGGGGGGAGAGAGAGAAGAGAGCGGGGGGAGAGAGAGAAGAGAGCGGGGGGAGAGAGAGAAGAGAGCGGGGGAGAGAGAAGAGAGCAGGGAGAGAGAGAGAAGAGAGCGGGGAGAGAGAGAGAGAGAGAAGAGAGCAGGGAGAGAGAGAGAAGAGAGCGGGGAGAGAGAGAGAAGAGAGCGGGGGGAGAGAGAGAAGAGAGCGGAGGGAGAGAGAGAGAAGAGAGCGGGGGGAGAGAGAGAAGAGAGCAGGGAGAGAGAGAAGAGAGCGGGGAGAGAGAGAGAGAGAGAGAGAGAGAAGAGAGCAGGGAGAGAGAGAGAAGAGAGCGGGGAGAGAGAGAAGAGAGCGGGGAGAGAGAGAGAGAAGAGAGCAAGAAAGAGAAGAAAGCGAGAAAAGAGAAAAAAGCGAGAAAAGAGAAAAAAGAGCGAGAAAGAGAAAAAAGAGCGAGAAAGAGAAAAAAGAGCGAGAAAGAGAAAAAAGAGCGAGAAAGAGAAAAAAGAGCGAGAAAGAGAAAAAAGAGCGAGAAAGAGGAACCATTTTTTTTATACAAATACTGTATGGCAATTTATATGCAACATAAAACAAATTCAATTCAAGGCAGTTTTAATAACCTCACAGATGAAAGCATAAAGGGATCCAAAAACATTAGTGATATGGAAAATTTCTATTATGAGGACCAGAGGGCACATGTGAGTTCCAGTGTTAAATAGATATAAAACTATACATCTACTAGTAAATAGTCATTTTCTTGGCTTCATTTAGAGATTATGAACGTGTCAGATAACTGCAGGGAATCACTGCCTAGACAGCTTTCTTTTAAGCAGAATGTTTTAAATATTTAACCTCTGCTTCAAAGTCCATCACCACATTACAAACCAGGCCACTAGAAAATATTTTCCTCATATTGTATTAATATGTTTAGTATATATAGCTTGGAAAGCAGTATCACTTGTCACTTTCTCAGACCTTAAAACTTGCTATTTTATATAGTTCACAAGAGATGAAGAATATAGAGAAAAGAAAATTTATGCTTATCTGATAAATATATTTCTTTCCGGGCATGGAGAGTCCACAACGTCATTCCAATTACTAGTGGGATATTCACCTCCTGGCCAGCAGGAGGAGGCAAACAGCACCCAACAGAGCTGTTAAGTGTCACTTCCCGTACCCATAACCCCCAGTTATTCGGCCAAAGGGAAATAGGAAAAAGATTATAACACAAAGTTATAGAGATGCCTGAGGTTTAACAAAAAAAATCTGTCTTCTTCAAGGGTGAGGTCGTGGACTCTCCATGCCCGGAAATAAATAAATTTATCAGGTAAGGATAACATTTCTTTCCTATGGCATGGAGAGTCCACAACGTCATTCCAATTACTAGTGGGAACCAATACCCAAGCTAGAGGACACGGAATGAACAGGGAGGGAGAGCAAGGCAGGAGGACCTAAACAGAAGGCACCACCGCTTGAAGAACCTTTTTCCCCAAAAGAGGCCTTGGCCGAGGCAAAAGTATCAAATTTGTAGAATTTGGAAAAAGTATGCATGGAAGACCATGTTGCGGCCTTGCAAATCTGTTTCACAGAAGCTTCATTTTTGAAAGCCCAAGAAGAGGAGATAGCCATAGAGGAATGAGCCGTAATTCTCTCAGGAGGCTGCTGTCCAGCAGGAGGGTGGGAATTTTGGCCTAAGGGATCTGGGAGGGGGTGGGGGGTTGGATATTGAGGGAGAGGAAAGCTACACTACAGAAATGTTTTAATTTATATAAATAAATACCATGTTTTATGGCAAACTGGCAGACATTTTAGTACTGGCAGACTTTCTGTCGGTACTTAAGATGGCGGGGACAACTGTGGGGTGTGGGAGGGAAGAGAGCCGTTTTGGAGGGATCAGGGGGTGTGATGTGTCAGGTGGAAGGCTGATCTCTACACTAAAGCTAAAACCCTGCAAGCTCCCTACAAGCTACCTTATTAACCCCTTCACTGCTAGACATAACACATGTGATGCGCAGTGGAATTTAGCGGCCTAATTACCAAAAAGCAACGCCAAAGCCATATATGTCTGCTATTTCTGAACAAATGGAATCCCAGAGAAGCATTTACAACCATTTGTGCCATAATTGCACAAGCTGTTTGTAAATAATTTCAGTGAGAAACCTAAAATTTGTGAAAAAATTTGTAAAAAAGTGAACAATTATTTTTTTATTTGATCACTTTTGGCGGTGAAATGGTGGCATGAAATATAACAAAATGGGCCTAGATCAATACTTTGGGTTTTCTACTACACTAAAGCTAAAATGAACCCTACAAGCTCCCTAATTAACCCCTTCACTGTTGGGCATAATACACGTGTGGTGCGCAGCGGCATTTAGCGGTCTTCTAATTACCAAAAAGCAACGCCAAAGCCATATATGTCTGCTATTTCTGAACAAAGGGGATCCCGGAGAAGCTTTTACAAGCATGTGTGCCATAATTGCACAAGCGGTTTGTAAATAATTTCAGTGAGAAACCTAAAGTTTGTGAAAAAGTGAACAATTTTTTTTTATTTGATCGCATTTGGCGGTGAAATGGTGGCATGAAATAACAAAATGGGCCTAGATCAATACTTTGGGTTGTCTACTAAAAAATAAAAAAATAAATTATATATATATATATATATATATATATATATATATATATATATATATATATATATAGTCCTTCTAGATGAGTCCTACTATCTTAATGAGGTAAAGAGACAATTAAACGATAGATTACAGTATGAAAAACTTTCAAGAAATCCCATGATACTAATGAAGTCAAAACTTAATAGAATCTTACAAGATGCTAAGATGGAGGGTCTCATATCTGTAAAGGAATTCCAATTTCTCAGCCCAACTCACCCTGTTATGCCCACTTTCTATTCCAAAAATACACAAGAATCCTACCAGTCCCCCTGGGAGACCAATTGTCTCGGGGATTGGTGGCATTAGTGAGCATATTGGTGAATATGTAGATATCTTTCTCAGACCTTTCCTTCTCTCCCTCCCCTCCTATGTAAAAGACACACCTGACCTCCTTAGGAAGTTAGATGATATATCAGTAAAAAGAGAAACAATCTTGGTGTCTTTAGATGTTGAAAGTCTCTATTCTTCGATACCGCATACAATAGGGATAGAAGCATCAAAACAATTCCTTAAAACAAGAGGACCAGAGTGTGATAGACATACAGCCTTCATAGTTGAGCTATTACACTTTATTTTGAACAATAATGTCTTCCAATTTGACAATTCCATCTATAGACAGGTCAGGGGGACAGCCATGGGAGCAGTTTGTGCTCCGACATATGCATGTCTCCACTTGGGAGCATGGGAGTTGGACATATTTGAAAATATGGAGAGGTATTTGACTCCCATGTTTCCTTGTGGATTAGGTATGTGGATGACATACTCATGCTGTGGGATGGCCCCCTGACCTGTCTCCATGAATTTGTCTCTAACCTAAATAAAAACAATCGCAATATACTACTAACGTATGCCTTAAGCACAAAAGAACTTCCGTTCCTAGATATAGTAATTAAGAAAGGTAATAAAATTTCTACTGAAAATTACCGAAAAAGTACAGCAACGAACAGTATCCTGGAAGCATCCAGTAGTCACCCAGAACCTCTGAAAAAAGGTATACCATACAGTCAACTACTGAGATTAAAAAGAAATTGTTCTTCTAGGACAAAATTTAACCATCATGCTGATCAGATGTGTCAAAGATTCATAGAAAGGGGATATTCACGAAAGTTGATTAGACATACCCTCAATAAAGTAAGGAAATTGAATAGGGATGACCTCCTATATTCGAAAAAAAGAGAAAAAAGTTGATAGTAACTTAAGATTTATTACAACTTTTAATTGCCAGTGGCATAATATTAGATTCATATTGGCACAGAAATGGCATATTCTAACTTTAGATGAAAAAATAGCAGAAAAGGTAGGACAATACCCACTGATGACAGCTAAAAAATCACCAAATCTCAAAGACAAATTGGTTAAAAGTAGATTTGTCAGATCACAGACTGAAACAACCTGGCTAAATAAGCATCAACAGGTTAAAGGCACTTATCCCTGTGGACATTGTGTCTACTGTCCATATATTCTAAAAAGCAAAACATTTTGTACAAACACAGGTAAAAGTTTTGACATAAGACATTTTGCAAATTGCAACACAGTAGGGGTTGTCTATCTCTTACAGTGCTCCTGCCCTCTGTTCTATGTTGGAAAAACGAAAAGAATGTTCAAGGACAGAGTGCAGGAGCACAGGGATGACATTCTCTATGAAAGGGATACAAGTGTAGCTCGTCACTTCAAAGAGGTACATAAAAGTAGCACTGTATCCTTAAAATTTATAGCAATTGATATAGGGATTACAAATGGAAGAGGAGGGGATGAAGACAAATGCCTACTTAGAAAAGAAGCCAGGTGGACATATACATTAAAAACAATGACTCCTAATGGTCTAAATGAAAGAATAGAATATGCTTCGTTTTTGGGCTAAGTTTTGGAACTAAGGATAATTAAATTGAAATGCCTCTTATCAGAAAAAATCTTTTAATTCGATAAAGATTCTCTATCAAATAAAAGTAATAGCTTCCATTAAAAATGACAGTTCTATCTAAGTTCTCTATCTCTTCTTTCTCTGTCTAACCTAGTGTTATAAAAGATGGCGATATTTGTTTAGCGGAGCACATGAGTTCTGTGAAATCACGACAGGTTTGGATACATTTGTATCAAATTTCACTCTCCTAATATTTGGTCAGTCTCTCTGGAGGCTTGTTTGTTTAAAACCAATTGCAATTGTCTATTTGCTAAGACTAAACACACCTCCTTGAGGAAAAAATCCAATAAGAGGTAGGAGACACAGGTGTCAGGTAGTCCTGATGAGGCCCTAGCTTTCGCTGAGCATTGTGGGCGAAACGCGCGTCGACAGACAGACACCTATTTACAGTCTACACAAGTTCGGACGATTTCTATGAAGATTAATATCTGCCATCCGATGCAGTCAAGATCCCTAAAAGCGAAAGTGATATGACTTTGAAGTGGAGGTAGAAAGCAGTTTGATGTCGGAAGCACCTGTCTCGACCCTGCACGTAACTTCAGTACTCATACCCGAACTAGTGACTGTAATTTCTATAACTGCGGACACAAGGTGAATCCGGAGGTGAGCACTAACACAGACACCCGGACTGCTACTCAATCACGGAAGTCCGGAGTAATGTATTGATGCAGACACTCGGACCGCTACATACCGCAGTTTCCTGGAAAGCTGCATTTGTTTTGGGTTACAAGTTATAACAGCATTTCTCAACAAGTATTGTATTTCTATGCTAGATAGAGAGGACGTCTTTACCTCGGAGCTCTAGCATACAAGTCCTTTTATACAGCTCTTGATCAGAAGCAAAGAATGAGCCTTTGGAAAAAGAAAAGAATTTCCCTTTAACATACTTCTTTTTATCTGGAACCTGGGCCCAGGCAGAAACGGATTTTCCACAAACCTGTGGTTTCTTCCTATTTTCTAACTATAAGGAGGACTCAGAACAGGTCATATGTATGATCATAAGAAAATCTGTATGGCCATAGTTACATTTTTCTTGCTATATGGGAACCAATACAATGTTGCTATAAAAAGCTGTTTTAGAAATGTATTATGATTGATAGATATTCCACTGCAGTGGTAGTAATATATTCTCTTCAGTACCTAAACAATATGCAAATGTCTTTTCAGCATGTTTGTTGCTCTGTAAATAAATTTGTCGTGTTATCTGAACTTATGTGCATCCGTGTATTTGTTTCCTGATAGCTCCCAGTCAAACACCTAATTGGGTAAAATGGAGTTCTACTGAGTGCTGAAATCCCCCATCTTTACACAGTATCTCATATAGCTCTACTGTGGTTTTTCTCTTTTTCTAATAAGTTTTGAAGCTATATATATATATATATATATATATATATATATATATACACACACATACACACACACACACACACACACACACACGTCAAGGGATATTCAGGGATTCCTGACAGATCAGTGTTCCAATGTAACTATTACTAATTTTTTTAAAGAAAAAGTGGTTTGGAAATGGCAAAGTGCTACTTTTATTTATTGCCCTATAAATTGCAAAAAAAGCAAAGAACATGTAAACATTGAGTATTTCTAAACTCAGGACAAAATTTAGAAACTATTTAGCATGGGTGTTTTTTGGTGGTTGTAGATGTGTAACAGATTTTGGGGTCAAAGTTAGAAAAAAAAGTGGGTTTTTTTCCATTTATTCCTCATATTTTATATTTTTTTTAAATAGTAAATTATAAGAAATAATAAAATATTAAAATAATGGTAAATATATAAAAATAATGGTATCTTTAGAAAGTTCATTTAATGGCGAGAAAAACAGTATATAATATGTGTGGGTACAGTAAATGAGTAAGAGGAAAATTACAGCTAAACACAAACACAGCAGAAATGTAAAAAACATAATTTATGTAAGAACTTACCTGATAAATTCATTTCTTTCATATTAGCAAGAGTCCATGAGCAAGTGACGTATGGGATATACATTCCTACCAGGAGGGGCAAAGTTTCCCAAACCTCAAAATGCCTATAAATACACCCCTCACCACACCCACAAATCAGTTTAACGCATAGCCAAGAAGTGGGGTGATAAGAAAAAAGTGAGAAAGCATAAAAAATAAGGAATTGGAATAATTGTGCTTTATACAAAAAAATCATAACCACCACAAAAAAGGGTGGGCCTCATGGACTCTTGCTAATATGAAAGAAATTAATTTATCAGGTAAGTTCTTACATAAATTATGTTTTCTTTCATGTAATTAGCAAGAGTCCATGAGCTAGTGACGTATGGGATAATGAATACCCAAGATGTGGATCTTCCACGCAAGAGTCACTAGAGAGGGAGGGATAAAATAAAGACAGCCAATTCCGCTGAAAATAATCCACACCCAAATCAAAGTTTAAATCTTATAATGAAAAAAACTGAAATTATAAGCAGAAGAATCAAACTGAAACACCTGCCTGAAGTACTTTTCTACCAAAAACTGCTTCAGAAGAAGAAAACACATCAAAATGGTAGAATTTAGTAAAAGTATGCAAAGAAGACCAAGTTGCTGCTTTGCAAATCTGATCAACTGAAGCTTCATTCCTAAACGCCCAGGAAGTAGAAACTGACCTAGTAGAATGAGCTGTAATCCTTTGAGGCGGAGTTTTACCCGACTCGACATAAGCATGATGAATCAAAGACTTTAACCAAGACGCCAAAGAAATGGCAGAGGCCTTCTGACCTTTCCTAGAACTGGAAAAGATAACAAATAGACTAGAAGTCTTTCGGAATTTTTTGTAGCTTCAACATAATATTTCAAAGCTCTAACTAAATCCAAAAATGCAACGATCTTTCCTTAGAATTCTTAGGATTAGGACACAATGAAGGAACCACAATTTCTCTACTAATGTTGTTAGAATTCACAACCTTAGGTAAAAATTTAAAAGAAGTTTGCAACACCGCCTTATCCTGATGAAAAATCAGAAAAGGAGACTCACAAGAAAGAGCAGATAATTCAGAAACTCTTCTAGCAGAAGAGATGGCCAAAAGAAACAAAACTTTCCAAGAAAGTAATTTAATGTCCAGCGAATGCATAGGTTCAAACGGAGGAGCTTGAAGAGCCACCAGAACCAAATTCAAACTCCAAGGAGGAGAAATTGACTTAATGACAGGTTTAATATGAACCAAAGCTTGTACAAAACAATGAATATCAGGAAGACTAGCAATCTTTCTGTGAAAAAGAACAGAAAGAGCAGAGATTTGTCCTTTCAAGGAACTTGCAGACAAACCTTTATCCAAACCATCCTGAAGAAACTGTAAAATTCTAGGAATTCTAAAAGAATGCCAAGAAAAATGATGAGAAAAACACCAAGAAATGTAAATCTTCCAGACTCGATAATATATCTTCCTAGATACAGATTTACGAGCCTGTAACATAGTATTAATTACAGAGTCAGAGAAACCTCTATGACTGAGAATCAAGCGTTCAATCTCCATACCTTCAAATTTAAGGATTTGAGATCCTGATGGAAAAAAGGACCTTGCGATAGAAGGTCTGGTCTTAACGGAAGAGTCTACGGTTGGCAAGTGGCCATCCGGACAAGATCCGCATACCAAAACCTGTGAGGCCATGCTGGAGCCACCAGCAGAACAAACGAGCACTCCTTTAGAATCTTGGAAATTACTCTTGGAAGAAGAACTAGAGGCGGAAAGATATAGGCAGGATGATACTTCAAAGGAAGTGACAATGCATCCACTGCCTCCGCCTGAGGATCCCTGGATCTGGACAGATACCTGGGAAGCTTCTTGTTTAGATGAGAAGCCATCAGATCTATTTTTGGAAGTCCCCACATTTGAACAATCTGAAGAAATACCTCTGGGTGAAGAGACCATTCGCCCGGATGTAACGTTTGGCAACTGAGATAATCCGCTTCCCAATTGTCTATACCTGGGATATGAACTGCAGAAATTAGACAGGAGCTGGATTCCGCCCATACCAGTATTTGAGATACTTCTTTCATAGCCAGAGGACTGAGAGTCCCTCCCTGATGATTGACATATGCCACGGTTGTGACATTGTCCGTCTGAAAACAAATGAACGACTCTCTTTTTAGAAGAGGCCATGACTGAAGAGCTCTGAAAATTGCACGGAGTTCCAAAATATTGATTGGTAATCTCACCTCCTGAGATTCCCAAACCCCTTGTGCTGTCAGAGACCCCCAAACAGCTCCCCAACCTGTCAGACTTGCATCTGTTGAAATAACAGTCCAGGTCGGAAGAACAAAAGAAGCCCCCTGAACTAAACAATGGTGGTCTGTCCACCACGTCAAAGAGTGTCGTACAATCGGTTTTAAAGATATTAATTGAGATATCTTTGTATAATCCCTGCACCACTGGTTCAGCATACAGAGCTGAAGAGGTCGCATGTGAAAACGAGCAAAGGGGATCGCGTCCGATGCAGCAGTCATAAGACCTAGAATTTCCATGCATAAGGCTACCGAAGGGAATGATTGAGACTGAAGGTTTCGACAAGCTGAAACCAATTTTAGACGTCTCTTGTCTGTCAGAGACAGAGTCATGGACACTGAATCTATCTGGAAACCTAAAAAGGTTACCCTTGTCTGAGGAATCAATGAACTTTTTGGTAAATTGATCCTCCAACCATGTTCTCGAAGAAACAATACAAGTCGATTCGTATGAGATTCTGCTAAATGTGAAGACTGAGCAAGTACCAAGATATCGTCCAAATAAGGAAATACCACAATACCCTGTTCTCTGATTACAGACAGAAGGGCACAGAGAACCTTTGTAAAAATCCTTGGAGCTGTTGCTAGGCCAAACGGCAGAGCCACAAACTGGTAATGCTTGTCTAGGAAAGAGAATCTCAGAAACTGATAGTGATCTGGATGAATCGGAATATGCAGATATGCATCCTGTAAATCTATTGTGGACATATAATGCCCTTGCTGAACAAAAGGCAGAATAGTCTTTATAGTTACCATTTTGAATGTTGGTATCCTTACATAATGATTCAATATTTTTAAATCCAGAATTCTCCTTCTTTGGTACAATGAAGAGATTTGAGTAAAACCCCAGCCCCTGTTCCAGAACTGGAACTGGCATAATTACTCCAGCCAACTCTAGATCTGAAAGACATTTCAGAAATGCTTGAGCCTTCACTGGATTTACTGGGACACGGGAAAGAAAAAATCTTCTTGCAGGAGGCCTTATCTTGAAGCCTATTCTGTACCCTTGTGAAACAATGTTCTGAATCCAAAGATTGTGAATCGAATTGATCCAAATTTCTTTGAAAAATCGTAATCTGCCCCCTACCAGCTGGGCTGGAATGAGGGCCGCACCTTCATGTTGACTTGGGAGCTGGCTTTGGCTTTCTAAAAGGTTTGGATTTATTCCAGACTGGAGATGGTTTCCAAACTGATACCGCTCCTGTAGGGGAAGGATCAGGCTTTTGTTCCTTATTGTGACGAAAGGAACGAAAACGATTAGTAGACCTAAATTTACCTTTAGATTTTTTATCCTGTGGTAAAAAAGTTCCTTTCCCCCCAGTAACAGTTGAAATAATAGAATCCAACTGTGAACCAAATAATTTATTACCCTGGAAAGAAAGGGAAAGCAAAGTTGACTTAGAAGACATATCAGCATTCCAAGTTTTAAGCCATAAAGCTCTTCTAGCTAAAATAGCTAGAGACATATACCAACCTGACATCAACCCTAATGATATCAAAGATGGAATCACAAATACAATTATTAGCATGTTGAAGAAGATTAACAATGCTATGAGAATTATGTACGTTTAGCAAGAGTAGAGACAGCCCCATCAACCTTAGGGATTTTGTCCCAAAACTCTAATCTGTCAGATGGCACAGGATATAATTGCTTAAAACGTTTAGAAGGAGTAAATGAATTACCCAAATTATTCCATTCCCTGGAAATTACTTCAGAAATAGCATCAGGGACAGGAATAACTTCTGGAATAACTACAGGAGATTTAAAAACCTTATTTAAACGTTTAGATTTAGTATCAAGAGGACCAGAATCCTCTATTTCTAATGCAATTAAGACTTCTTTAAGTAAAGAACGAATAAATTCCATTTTGAATAAATATGAAGATTTATCAGCATCAACCTCTGAAACAGAATCCTCTGAACCAGAGGAATCATTATCAGAATCAGAATGATGATGTTCATTTAAAAATTCATCTGAAAAATGAGAAGTTTTAAAAGACCTTTTACGTTTACTAGAAGGAGGAATAACAGACATAGCCTTCTTAATGGATTTAGAAACAAAATCTCTTATGTTAACAGGAACACCCTGAATATTAGATGTTGATGGAACAACAACAGGTAATGTAACATTACTAAAGGAAATATTATCTGCATTAACAAGTTTGTCATGACATTCATTACAAACAACAGCTGGAGGAACAGATACCACAAGTTTACAGCAAATACACCTAACTTTGGTAGATCCAGCATCAGACAGCGATTTTCCAGAAGTATCTTCTGATTCAGGGTCAATCTGAGACATCTTGCAATATGTAATAGAAAAAACAACATATAAAGCAAAATTGATCAAATTCCTTAAATGACAGTTTCAGGAATGGGAAAAAATGCCAGTGAACAAGCTTCTAGCAACCAGAAGCAAATAAACAATGAGACTTAAATAATGTGGAGACAATAATGACGCCCATATTTTTTAGCGCCAAAAAAGACGCCCACATTATTTGGCGCCTAAATGCTTTTAGCGCCAAGAATGACGCCACATCCGGTAACGCCGACACTTTTGGCGCAAAAACGTCAAAAATGACGCAACTTCCGGTGACAAGTATGACGCCGGAAATAACAAAGAAAATTTTTTGCACCAAAAAAGTCAGCGCCAAGAATGACGCAATAAAATGAAGCATTTTCAGCCCCCGCGAGCCTAACAGCCCACAGGGAAAAAAGTCAAATTTTAAGGTAAGAAAAAAATTGATTATTCAAATGCATTATCCCAAATAATGAAACTGACTGTCTGAAATAAGGAATATTGAACATCCTGAATCAAGGCAAATAAATGTTTAAACACAAATATTTAGAACTTTATATAAAAGTGCCCAACCATAGCTTAGAGTGTCACAAAAATAAGACTTACTTACCCCAGGACACTCATCTACATGTAGTAGAAAGCCAAACCAGTAAAGAAACGAGAATCAGTAGAGGTAATGGTATATATAAGAGTATATCGTCGATCTGAAAAGGGAGGTAAGAGATGAATCTCTACGACCGATAACAGAGAACCTATGAAATAGAACCCGTAGAAGGAGATCATTGAATTCAAATAGGCAATACTCTCTTCACATCCCTCTGACATTCACTGCACGCTGAGAGGAAAACCGGGCTCCAACCTGCTGCAGAGCGCATATCAACGTAGAATCTAGCACAAACTTACTTCACCACCTCCACGGGAGGCAAAGTTTGTAAAACTGATTTGTGGGTGTGGTGAGGGGTGTATTTATAGGCATTTTGAGGTTTGGGAAACTTTGCCCCTCCTGGTAGGAATGTATATCCCATACGTCACTAGCTCATGGACTCTTGCTAATTACATGAAAGAAATAGCCTTGGTCCCAAACAGTCAGAAAATTGAAAAGTGCTGTGGTTCTAAAGGGGTTAAAGGGAACTGAACCCAATTTTTTTCTTATGTGATTCAGATCATGCAATTTTAAGCAACTTTCTAATTTACTCCTATTATCAATTTTTCTTCATTATCTTGCTATCTTTATTTGAAAAGCAAGAATGTAAGTTTAGAAGCCGGCCCATTTTTGGTTCACAACCTGGGTTATCCTTGCTGATTGGACAGCACCAATTAACAAGTGCTGTCCAGGGTCTGAACAAAAAATTGTCTGGCTCCTTAGCTTAGATGCCATCTTTTTCAAATAAAGAAAGCAAGAGAACGAAGAAAAATTGATAATTGGAGTAAATTAGGAAGTTGGATAAAATTGCATGTCCTATCTGAATCATGGAAGAAAAAAATTGGGTTTAGTGTCCCTTTAACAGATCTGCTGGGGTGCTCTTTGCCTCCTCCTGCTGGCCAGGAGGTGAATATCCCACTAGTAATTGGAATGACGTTGTGGACTCTCCATGCCAAAGGAAAGATATAAAAAGCAACCAACTAAAGTATTCATGGTTGTAAAGCGCAAGTGATATCCTTCTAGAAAGCCCAGTCAGATAAGAGGATTTGAGGGCTGTCTTAAGAATTCATCTTCTTAGCCAAGTCATCTTGGTTATTCAAGTATTCCACAGAGGTGACTGTTCTAGATGAGCATGGGTGAGTTCTGATTGTAAGTACAGAGTAGTAAGTATAGTTGTCAACGAATTTCATTATGGATTAGTTTGTCTGCGGATGCCATTCCGATTAACTCCTGCACATGGTATTGTGTGTTATGGTTATGAACTTAGCCTAAAGAGACGTCTACAGACCTTTGCTTTTCACTTTTTCAGGACAGTACAAGTATCTTAAAGTTTAAAACCACTCCTGGCTAATGTGGATTAGATAATCTGTGCAACCCAGAAATAAAAAGGAGTCATCATTTGGATTGTTTATATTAAATCAGGTGATTTGGGACTATGCTTTGCATGATATAGTGCCAAGCTTCTTATTTACACTTTGCCCTAGTGGAGACCACAAGTAATTTGGGCGGGGCAAACATTTTTTGAAAAGGCAGGCACCTAATTTCTAGACACTGCTGTCTTGAGGACTTTCCTACCAAAAAAATCCTTCAGAAGAAATAAAACCAAAAAGAGGTAGAAATTGGTAAAGTAATGTAAATATGACCATGTTGCTGCCTTGGAGTTTGTTCAATAGAATCCTCATATTTAAAAGCTCAGGATAAGGAAACGATCAAGTAGAATTGGACTTTCCCACCACCAAGTAAATCCTGTTAAACAAGAGTTTTAGCCAAGAGGCTAAAGTAACAGCTGAAGCCTTGCGGCCTTTGCCTGGATATGAGAAAAGAAAAAAGAAAATTAGAGGATTGTCAAAAATCCATTATAGCCTATAAATAGATTAACGCTCTTACCACAACTAAAATTATGTAAAAGCCTATCTAGAATTAAGTGGGTTATGACTAAGAGAAGAAACTACAATTTCTTGATTGAAGGAACCCAGGGGGGGGGGGGGGGAACTTTCAGATAAAATCTAATTCAGTCAATAGAACCTGCTTATCTTTGAGAAATATAAGATAAGGAAGCTGACAAGAAAAATCTGAAAATTCAAATACTCTTCTGGGAGAATAAATTGTTAAAAGAAACAAAACTTTCCTAAACAGAAGCCAAATATTTCAAGCAACAATAGGCTAAGACCTACAAAAGAACCAACTAAAGGTTCGGAGGAGGAGAAATTGATTTAATCACTAGACGTTTCCTTGAACAAAGTTTTGAATATCAGGAAATTTAGCAAATTTCTTGTGAAATAACACATAAAACACTGACACTCAACCTTTAAAAAGCTAGCAGATAAACATTTATTAAAGCTCTCTTCTAAAAAATTAAGACCAGGAAAGAAAAAATAAACTTTCCAAATCTTGTAACAGGCCTTCTGACCTCAATTAGGGTTTTAGCTACAATATCAGAAAAACCTCTTTGAATTAACATTAGGCACTCAATCTTAAAATCTTCAAATTAAGAAACTTGAGATATTGATGATAGAAGGAGCCTTGAGAAAATAAGTAATGACTTAGTGGAAGATACTATGGAGGACAACGGAACATCTATACCAGATTTGCCAACCAAAATCTGTAAGGCCAAGCTGGAACAATCATAATTATTGGAGATTGCTCTAGTTTGATCCGAGTGATCACTCTGTTCAGCTGAACAGTTTGAGGAATAAGAAAACAAGACAAAAATGACCAAGCAGAAGCTAGAGTATCTAAAACTTTGCCTATAAATGCCTGGATATTGCAGTATATCCGGGAAGATTGTTTCTCAAACTAGAAGCCATCAGGATTATTTCTGGTAGACCCATTGATCTACAATCTTGTTGAAAAGATCCATATGAAGAGATCATTCCCCTGAAAAAAAGAGATTGGTGACAGTCTTCCACAGATGACGATGCCTGGGATACGAATCTCTGAAATTGTACAGATTGTTCACTGTTTAAATAAAAATTTGGGAATACAACTCATCGTTAAAAGAACTGTGAGTTCATCATGAAGATTGACAGTGCCATCTTACAGGAGAGTCCAACTCTGAAATGCACTGAAGACTGCATGTAGATCAAAGTAATTTAATGGTAACTTCGCCTTCAGAGATTAGTAAATTCATTGTGTTCTCCTGGGCCCCAGTCTGCACCCCAACCTGAGAGACTTGCGTTTGTCGAAAGTATTGTTCAGGTTGGGTGTACAAAAGACAACCCCAGAGAAACAAAGTGGAGAATTAACCACTAGGACAGAGACTGTTTAACCTAGGAATCCAAAAAAAATCTGAGAAAACTGTCTTAAAGGGATACTAAACCCAATTTCTTCTTTCACGATTCAGATAGAGCATGCAATTTTAAGCAACTTTCTAATTTATTCCTTTTATCAATTTTTCTTTGTTCTTTTGCTATTTTTATTTAAAAAGCAGGAATGTAAAGCTTAGAAGCCGGCCCATTTTAGTTTTGAGTTTAGTATCCCTTTAAGCTTTAATCTCCTTTGATCTAATAAGGAAGAGACCTAGAATTGAGTAGATAGTGACTCCTAGAAAAAAAAACCTGGTTTAAGGATAAGGAGAATACTTTGAAACATGAATTATTCAAATAAGCTTGCAAATACATAAACATTTGTTTTCATGAGTTATAGCTAAAGGTAAACACAGAACCTGAATCCAGATAACGTCCAGGTATGGGTGCCTCCAAAACACCTACAGTCCTTCTTAGACAGGAGAGTTCCCAGAACATTGTAAAAATTCTGGGAACTGGAACCAGAACCAGAACAAAAGACAAAAATCACTGTAGATATCTTTGTGTACAGGAATATGAAGAAGCATCCTTCAAATATATGAAGGACATATTTTGTCCCTGCTGAATCAGATGGAGAAAATGTGAAATTGTTTAATCCAGAAAGTAGAAACTCTGAGAAACTTGATCAAAGATTATAAATCTAGAAGAAAAAAAAAAAAAAACTATAAAGTTTCCTCTGTTGGCAACAATAAAAAGGTTCGAGTAGAAACTCTGGCCTTGATCCAACATAGGTAAAGAAAGTAGTACTTCCATGAGTTCAAGGACTAATAGGGACTGAAGAAAGGCATTTGCCTTTAAAAGGTTCCTCAAACACGAGAAAGAAGAAATCCTACCAGAGGAGATCTTGATTAAAAACCAAGGATCCCAAACAGACCAGATGTCCCACAAAAAGGTATAATCTGCCCCCTACCAGAAACAAAAATTGAACAGGTTCTGCACATTAAAGGGATATTAAACACCAACTAAATGCTAGATAGAATAATGCATTCAAGGAAAAGATTAGTCTGAGAATAACATGTAGATGTAGTTTTTAAAGTTTAATTTAAGCTATTTAAATATTGACAAAATAAGTGTAAAGTTTTAGTGTCTATAAAACAATGGGAGTTGCCATGTTGTAACTTAGGTTACCTTCTCTGGTGTAGCCAATTAGGGACAGTTAAATAGGTCACTAGAGTGTGCAGCCAATGGCTGTGTGGCATATAACTGTGTTCTGCATTTCCATTTTTAACAGGAACTTAAAAGCTCACAATTTCAGAATGGAATTACAGGAAAAGGGGAAAATATATAATGATTGTATATTGTAGAGTATATATATATATATATATATATATATATATATATATATATATATATATATATATATATATATACACACACATACAAACATATACACACACACAATTTATCATTTTAAATTATCATCTCAAAGTGTTTAATGTCCCTTTAAGCAGATTTGGAAGAGGAAGAAGGCCTTGTTTAAATTTGAAAAGTATTTCTAGGAGAGCCTGAAAGATTTCAGTTTCTGTGAAGAGGACTTTAGGTTCCCAAGACCTTGACAGCGCTGATCACAGGAATTGAACCAGTGGCCTTGGAGAGCAGTACTTGCAGGAACATAGCCTTGATTACTGAGCTATGTGGCTATTCTGAATAAAGAAAAGAATGAAAATGACTGACAGCTCTAATCTTTCCTCAGACTTTATATTCTGAGGAAGAAAGGCTCCTCTACCTCCAGTCACATAAGAAAAGATTGCATGAGAGATAAAAGCCTAGATTGGGAACCATGTCAGCTGAATATGATATCGACCATATATCAATAATCACATAACAAAGAAAGCAATAGCAAATCTTATTTGTTTCAACTAAAGCTGAAATATGTAGAATCATATGTTAAGGACATCAGAAAGATTGTCACACCCCAGAATGACAGCTGCAGTCACACAAACTATACAAATTGCTGGTTTGACTAGTAAAACCGCTTAAAGAATAGCATTTTAGATACTCTAACCTACAGCACATTCCTTAAAATAATTACTACCTCCTAAAGGAATAGTAGAGAGATTGGCTAGTGGAGATAACACCCATCAACCTAGAGAACAGTTTCCCAAAGCTCTATACTGAAAGCTAGAAAAGGAAAAAATAAATTTTGAAGCTGGAATATAAAAAGGCATAAATGGCTAAGACCATTCCTTAGTAAATAATTATGTAATAGCTTCTGGAACTAAACACTTTTGGAGAGCTATTAAAAGGGTTGGGAATCCAGACCAGTTGCCTGAAAGATATTTTATCCTAAGGTTTAGGATTCTGTACACAAAGTATATAAAACCTCCTAAAGCAGAATATGTATATATTCTATCTTGAACATGAGAAATTATTTTATTGTCTGAAGACAATCTGAAATATCTGAATCAAATTTAATAAAAGGTGGATTAGCTAATCTGATCTGCAGCACAATTACTAAAATAAATTTGTTAAAGGGACAGTCTACTCCAGATTTTTTATTGTTTAAAAAGCTAGATATTATAATCCCTTTATTACCCATTCCATAGTTTTGCATAACAAACACAGTTATATTAATATACTTTTTACCTCTGTGATTTCCTTGTATCTAAGCCTCTGCAGACTGCCCCCTTATTTCAGTTATTTTGGCAGATATGCATTTTAGCCAATCAGTGCCGACTACTGGGTAACTACACGGAAGTGAGCACAATGTTATCTATATGACACACATTAACTAGCACTGTCTAGCAGTAAAAAACTGCAAAAATGCACTGAGATAAGAGGCAGCCTTCAAGGGCTTAGAAATTAGTATATGAGCCTATCTAGGTTTAGCTTTCAACAAAGAACAACAAAGCAAAGACTGTTCCTTTAAGCAGATTGTGAGTTTGTACTTTGGTGTGATGGGTATAGCTATACTACAGCACATCTGAGACAAATAAATAACTAGGTTGCCTGTGAGCTATATAAAAAGGAAATGTATGCTTACCTGATAAATTGATTTCTTCTATGATACGACGAGTCCACGGATTTCATCCTTACTTGTGGGATATTATCCTCCTGCTAACAGGAAGTGGCAAAGAGCACCACAGCAGAGCTGTATATATAGCTCCTCCCTTCCCCTCCACCCCTAGTCATTCGACCGAAGGTTTTAGGAAGAGAAAGGAAAAGCTAAAGGGTGCAGAGGTGACTGAAGTTGTAAATAATAAAAAAAATATATAATCTGTCTTAAATTGACAGGGAGGGCCGTGGACTCGTCGTATCGTAGAAGAAATTAATTTATCAGGTAAGCATAAATTTCCTTTTCTTGTACAAGATACAACAAGTCCACGGATTTCATCCTTACTTGTGGGATATAATACCAAAGCTACAGGACACGGATGAAAGGGAGGGACAAGACAGAGACCTAAACAGAAGGCACCACTGCTTGAAGAACTTTTCTCCCCAAAATAGCCTCAGAAGAAGCAAAAGTATAAAATTTGTAAAATTTGGAAAAAGTATGAAGGAACGACTAATGTCGCAGCCTTACAAATCTGTTCAACAGATGCATTGTTTTTAAAGGCCCATGTGGAAGCCACAGCCCTAGAAGAATGAGCCGTAATTCTTTCAGGAGGCTGCTGTCCAGCAGTCTCATATGCCAGGCGGATGATACTCCTCATCCAAAAAGAAAGAGAGGTAGCCGTAGCTTTCTGACCCCTACGCTTTCCAGAATAAACAATGAATAATGAAGATGATTGACAGAAATCCTTAGTTGCCTGTAAGTAAAACTTTAAGGCACGGACCACGTCCAGGTTATGTAACAGACGCTCCTTCTTAGAAGAAGGATTAGGACACAAGGAAGGAACAACAATTTCCTAATTAATATTCTTATTTGAAACAACCTTAGGAAGAAACCCAGGTTTAGTACGTAAAACCACCTTATCAGAATGAAATATAAGATAAGGCGAATCACACTGTAACGCTGAAAGCTCAGAAACTCTTCGAGCAGAAGAAATAGCAACCAAAAACAGAACTTTCCAAAATAACAATTTAATATCTATGGAATGCATAGGTTCAAACGGAACCCCTTGAAGAACTCGAAGAACTAAATTCAAACTCCAGGGAGGAGTAATTGGTCGAAATACAGGCTTAATTCTAGTTAGAGCCTGACAAAAAGACTGAACATCTGTCACATCTGCCAAACGTTTGTGAAACAAAATTGACAAAGCAGAAATTTGTCCCTTTAAGGAACTTGCCGATAACCCTTTCTCCAATCCTTCTTGGAGAAAAGACAGAATCCTGGGAATCCTAACTTTACTCCATGAGTAACCCTTGGATTCACACCAATAAAGATATTTATGCCATATCTTATGATAGATTTTTCTAGTGACAGGCTTTCTAGCCTGTATCAAAGTATTAATGACCGAGTCAGCGAATCCTCGCTTCGATAAAATCAAGCGTTCAATCTCCATGCAGTCAGCTGCAGAGAAATTAGATTTGGATGTTGGAAAGGACCTTGAATGAGAAGGTCCTGTCTCAAAGGAAGTTTCCACGGTGGCAGAGTGGACATGTCCACTAGATCCGCATACCAAGTCCTGCGTGGCCATGCAGGCGCTATCAGGATTACTGAAGCTCTCTCCTGTTTGATTCGAGCAATCACGCGTGGAAGGAGAGGAAAAGGTGGAAACACATAAGCTAGGCTGAACAACCAAGGCACTGCCAAGGCATCTATCAGTTCGGCCTGTGGATCCCTTGACCTGGATCCGTAACGTGGAAGCTTGGCATTCTGACGAGATGCCATCAGATCCAGTTCCGGTCTGCCCCATTTGTGAATCAATGAAGCAAACACCTCCGGATGGAGTTCCCACTCCACCGGATGAAAAGTCTGACGACTTAGAAAATCCGCTTCCCAATTTTCTACTCCTGGGATGTAGAATGCCGACAGATAACAAGAGTGGGTCTCCGCTCATCGGATTATCTTGGATACTTCTATCATCCTTGTTCCCCCCTGATGATTGATATATGCCACAGTCGTGATGTTGTCCGACTGGAATCTGATGAATTTGGTTGAGGCCAACTGAGGCCACGCCTGAAGAGCATTGAATATTGCTCTCAGTTCCAGAATATTGATTGGAAGTAGAGACTCCACCTGAGTCCAAACACCCTGAGCCTTCAGGGAATTCCAGACTGCACCCCAGCCCAGAAGGCTGGCGTCCGTTGTCACTATCACCCACGAAGGTCTGCGGAAACAAGTCCCCTGGGACAGATGATCCAGCGACAACCACCAAAGAAGAGAGTCTCTGGTCTCTTGATCCAGATTTATCTGAGGAGATAAATCCGCATAATCCCCATTCCACTGTCCGAGCATGCACAGTTGCAGTGGTCTGAGATGAAATCGAGCAAACGGAATGATGTCCATTGCTGCTACCATTAATCCAATTACCTCCATACACTGAGCCACGGATGGCCGAAGAATGCACTGAAGTGCTCGGCAAGTATTTAGAATCTTTGATTTTCTGACCTCCGTCAGAAATATTTTCATGTCTACCGAGACTATCAGAGTTCCCAAAAAGGGGACCCTTGTCTGTGGAACTAGTGAACTCTTCTCTATGTTCACCTTCCAACCGTGAGTTCTCAGGAAAGACAGGACTGTGTCCGTGTGAGATTTTGTCAGATGATAAGTTGACGCCTGGATCAAAATGTCATCCAGAAAAGGCGCCACTGCTATGCCTCGCGGTCTGAGAACCGCCAGAAGAGACCCAAGAACATTTGTGAAGATTCTGGGTGCTGTGGCCACCCCGAAGGGAAGAGCCACGAATTGAAAATGTTTGTCCAGGAAGGCAAACCTTAGGTACTGATGATGATCCTTGTGAATACGAATATGAAGGTAAGCATCCTTCAAGTCCACGGTAGTCATATATTGACCCTCCTGGATCATTGGTAAGATTGTTCGTATAATCTCCATTTTGAATGATGGGACTCTGAGAAACTTGTTGGGTCTGAAAGTTCCCTCTTTTTTGGAAACCATGAAAAGATTTGAGTAAAACCCCTGTCCCTGTTCCGGTTTTGGAACGGGACAAATTACTCCCATGGTATAGAGGTCTTTTACACAGCGTAAGAACGCGCCTCTTTTTATCTGGTCTACAGATAATCATGAAAGATGAAATTTCCCTCTTGGGAGAAAATCCTTGAATTCCAGTTGATACCTATGGGTCACGATTTCCAGCGCTCAGGGGTCCTGAACATCTCTTGCCCAAGCCTGAGCAAAGAAAGAAAGTCTGCCCCCTACTAGATCCGGTCCCGGATCGGGGGCCGCCCCTTCATGCTGTCTTTGTAGCAGCAGCGGGCTTCTTGGATTGTTTACCTTTATTCCAAGTCTGGTTGGGTCTCCAGACTGACTAAGATTGGGCAAAATTCCCTTTCTGCTTTGTGGAGGAAGATGAAGCAGAAGCAGGGTCCTCCTTTAAAATTCTGAAAGGAGCGAAAATTATTTTGTTTACCCCTCATCTTAACAGACTTATCCTGAGGTAGGGCATGGCCTTTACCTCCAGTAATGTCAGAAATGATTTCCTTCAATTCAGGCTCGAAAAGGGTCTTACCTTTAAAAAGGAATAGCTAAAAGCTTAGTTTTTGATGACACATCAGCAGACCAAGATTTGAGCCATAACGCTCTACGCGCTAGAATAGCAAATCCTGCATTTTTCGCCACTAATTTAGCAATTTGAAAAGCGGCATCAGTAATGAAAGAATTAGCTAGCTTAAGAGCCTTAATTCTATCCAAAATGTCATCTAAAGGAGTCTCAACCTTCAGAGACTCTTCCAGAGCCTCAACCCAAAAAGCTGCTGCAGTAGTTACTGGAACAATGCAGGCCGTAGGTTGTAAAAGAAAACCCTGATTAATAAATAATTTCTTTAGAAGACCCTCTAACTTTTTATCCATAGGGTCTTTGAAAGCACAACTGTCCTCGATGGGTATAGTTGTATGCTCAGCCAGGGTAGATATAGCTCCCTCTACCTTAGGGACCGTTTGCCACGAGTCCCGAATGGTGTCTGATATGGGAAACATTTTCTTAAAATTAGGAGGGGGAGAAAACGGCATACCTGGTCTATCCCATTCCTTTTTTAGAATTTCCGAAATTCTTTTAGGAACCGGAAAAACATCAGTGTAAGTAGGCACCTCTAGATATTTGTCCATCTTACACAATTTCTCTGGTGGTATTATAATAGGGTCACAATCATCCAGAGTCGCTAAAACCTCCCGAAGTAACAGGCTGAGGCGTTCAAGCTTAAATTTAAAGGACATAACGTCCAAATCTGTCTGAGGTAACACATTCCCCGAGTCTGAAAGCTCTCCCTCAGACATCAATTCCCTGACCCCCAACTCAGAGCACTGTGAGGGTACATCGGAAATAGCCAATAAAGCATCAGAGGATTCAGTATTCACATTAATACCTCACCTACTGCCTTTACCCTGTAACACAGGTAATTTAGATAATACCTCTGTAAGGGTAGTTGACATAACTGCAGTGATCTCCTGCAGAGTAAAGGAATTAGACGCACTAGATGTACTTGGCGTCGCTTGTGTGGGCATTAAAGGTTGTGACACTTGGGGAGAATTGGATGGCATATCCTGATTCTCTTCAGACTGAGAATCATCCTTAGGCACACTTTCTTGACCTAAAATATGCTTTTTACAATGTAAGGCCCTTTCAGTACAAGAGGTACACAATGTAAGAGGGGGTTCCACAATAGCTTCTAAACACATAGAACAATGAGATTCCTCAATGTCAGACATGTTGAACAGACTAGTAATAACCACAGAAGTCGTTAAACACTTTATCTATTGTTTTAAACAATTTTTTGAGAAATGTGTACTGCGCCTTTAAGGAATAAAAAAGCGCACAATTTTTCCAAAAATGCTTCAAAAATGTTAATTTGTTCTGAAAATTAACTGTATCTCATTAAAAGCTCTAAAAATTATTGCACCCCAAGAGTAAGGGGAGAATTAACCTCTAAAGGTAACTTTAAATCACAAAAATGTCAATTTTAACAACAATACCCCCTGCACCTCACCACAGCTCTGCTGTGGCGCCTACCTGCCCTCAGGGTACTTTAAAATGACTCGCCAACGATCCGGATCAGAGAAACCCTGTCTAGGATCAACCGGAGTTCATGCTTGCTGCTGCTCAGCCAGAAGGAAGTGCACATCTGAGAGCGCGAAAACAAGCCCCGCCCATCATGGCCGATGCCGGAGGAGGCCTAAAATATTTGCATGGTGAAGAGGTTTTGCAAAAAACTAAGTGGAACTAATAAAACCCCAAACACATCCCAGCATAGCCATACCGGTTATCTATGAAATAAAAAAAAAAAACAATCAACAGTTTCTGCCTCTCCCAGTGTCTCATATAATGCCCATTATAATGATTGAAAATATGTCAACAGCAAAATAAAACATAGGTCTCCAGTAACACCCTTCTGTTTAACAGGTCTACTGCTTACCCCATTCCCTTACAGGGAAATAAATGTCAGCCAGTTCTGATATATCAAGTCTCCTCAGAAATAAAGGGCTGCACATACCTCAATGCTGCTTGTAGCATGAAACCATTCTCCACACTGAAGATGTCTCTTGTGTTACCTTCAGAAGTCTTGTGGGAACTAACATGGATCTTAGTTACATCTGCTAAGATCATCAACCTCAGGGCAGAAATTTTCTTCCATATCCCCCTGAGGAAAATAGTACTCACCGGTACCATTTAAAATAAAAAACTTCTTGATTGAAGAAACTAAAACTAACACCTCACTTTACCTTCTTCCTAGTATAACACAGGCAAAGAGAATGACCGGGGTGGAGGGGAAGGGAATAGCTATATATACAGCTCTGCTGTGGTGCTCTTTGCCACTTCCTGATAGCAGGAAGATAATATCCCACAAGTAAGGATGAAATCCATGGACTCGTCGTATCTTGTAGAAGAAAAAAGAATTAAAAAAATATTAATACAAATAAAATTACAATTTGCATTCTGGATGGATTTTTTTGTCACTTGTGGTTACTTTTTCTGAAAATATATTATCTAATTAAAAAAAAACAACAACAAAAAACGTGTATTGGGCTATCTCACAGAAAATACACTGAAACTGATGTTTAATTAAAGGATATAAAACCACAAAAAAGAACAAAGAAGCCAAAGAAACAGCACATTTTCTGCCCTTTCACAGAACCAGCAAAAGGAACAAACTAAAAGTTTGTCTAAGGGGGTGTGTCCAGGCTCTGGCCAAATATGGCTGCTAATCTGGGAGCTCAGACTGAAGGATATACTTTCCGCCAAGATATCTAATTTTACTGATGCCATCCAGCTCAGAATTTCATTGTATGTAAGAGAGAAAACTTTGCTGGATTGGGCAATACTAATATTGTTTACTATCGAACCTCGCAGACTGGACCGCTGAGGTTTTATGTGGCCTTCGTGGAGTAAAATCTCAGCAGCCCCCGGACTACCGGGTATTAGGAGAACAAAGTAAATTCTCCTCTCCTATTCAATATTTGTTGACAGTCTATCTCTACAATCTCTGCAATTCTGAACATGGAGGAAATATTTGTGACCATGCAAAGACTGATAATCAACTTTGAACGCACAATGTGCGCCAGATTTGACCGCCTCATGTCCCACATGGAATTTACTTGCATCGAGATGGAAAAACTCAAATATCAGAAAAGGGTGACCACAGAGTCTTCTAAACCATGAAGCGATTTACATACCGACATGACCCCACATGCAGTTGTGGAAGCACAGGTCTTTGTGCAGTTAAGTGCCTGTGAGGGTTCTTTGCCTGCCTTGGTCCCTTATCTGACTCTATGGAGGGGGTCTGGGGTAGTGCACATGCTGAGGTGATACCAACGGAGAGAGTCTACACACTAAGATTAGGCTGTTGACATTTGGACACCTTTCTATGACCAGCATGGAATCTATGTTGTTTTGTTCTTCAGAATAGGATTGATGGGTTCAATACTTGCAGTCCACTATTCTGTCCCCACTTGAAGGAGTTGTTTCCTGGCAGGACATACAGATTTGGCACTATGATTCTCTGTGAACTGTGCCTACCGTATTTGTTTCACGGTCATTGCAAACATGGATGCCCGGACTAGCGTAGGGTAAACCTGTGTACTCCTTCCAGTTTTTGATTAGGGGCCACACTCATATTTCATCCTAGATCTCTTGGTATGCAGACCGATAATTTGTCTGCTGGAACATTTGGCTATATTTGGATGTAAATTTGTAGTTCCCTAGGATGTTTTATAGCGGATACTTAGACTAACTTACTACTCTGTGTGACCTAAACTTTCCCTCAAGGTAGTATTTTCTGCCTTACATACTTAGTTATTTATGTATAATTATCTAATAGTACCATGATACAGTTGTCATACCTCATATATGTGTTTTGCACCTATACAATCCACTTAATCATGCGTCTAGTAACCCCTAATTGTATTTACAACTTTGATTTAGGCAGGTTCCATTTTATGCTAACTGATTGTGTATTCCTCCCACAACAACTATGCTCTAGACCTGGGGATATGATGTTTTCAATGTTGATTTTTTCTGTTAATGTGGCATTTATATATCTATGGTTTATCAGTGTGTTTTTTGTTGAGGTTTCTATACACTTCTCCTAGGCAGTGCATGAATCCCTACTGTAGAGAGGTATCCTGCGTATCCCTTCCTCTTTTATTTAGTTGCAGCAATACATAGTTATACAGTAGCAGTAAATGTTTATGTAAATGATATGTCTATTTGAGTTAGGGCCCACTACATACTACATCTGTTACACCTTTGATGCTTAAGCTTAATATATATATATATATATATATATATATATATATATATATATATATATATATATATATATATCAAATTATATGTTTTATTATGTTAAGCCAATAGCTCTCTGAAAAGTTTTCACTCCACGTTACTGTGCGCAGTAGTTTTAAAAATATTTTTTTGTTTTGTGAGACTTGCAGTAGCAGTAAGCTAATATCTCAACAGACCCATAAAGGTTCATAGAGTAAGGCCCTAAGGTGGCCTATAATTGCTTCATCATTACCCGATAATATCATAATATTTACATACTGTTTGTGATGGTTATGTTTATTCACTATAGGAATATTTATCTTATTCATATAATAGTTACATAATTTTTCTTATTGAGTTATTTATAAAATGTCAACTAAAAGGTATAAGTGTGACTTTAACATAGTTTAAATCTATCTAGTACACTTGACCTCCGCTGGACTTTGAGTTTTCTGGACCCACCTTTGGCCCTGGCAGACTCAGAAGATGTGACTGTTTGGCACAGGTCCAAAAGTGGCCTTGTTTAACTAAAAACCCTCAGCTCAGAGAGTTTAATTGAGGTCCAAAAGTGGCCTAGGCTGTTTTTTTGAGGGGAAACACTGAGGGAGGTGTAGAGGTTTGCTCCCTAAATATTTTATAATATGTTAAATGTACCAAGCAATGTTTCTTGACAAATGTATTGGGTGTCAAATGAGCAACTGAATGTTTTCTATATGTTTACCCTCAACAATAAAAAAAAGTGTCTAAAAAAAAAACCTTAGTAGTGTCAACATAACACTAAAAAGCTCTAACAGAATCCAAAACATGAATAGATCACTTATATAGTCAGAAAACACAACCATATCCTGAAGAAAAATAAGATAAGGAGGAACACAATTAAGAGTAGAAAACTCAGAAACTCTTCTAGCAGATGAAATAGCTAAAAGAAACAAAAAACTTCCAAAAAGAAGTTTAAATATCCACCTGATGCATAGGATTAAAAGGAAGAACCTGCAAAATTCCAAGGAGGAAACATTGGATAATAACAGGCTTAAACCTAGGCCAGGCTTGAAATAAACCATGAAGGACAGGATGATTAGCAAACTTCTTACGGGACATTAGTAAAAAAGTAAGAAATCTGACCTTTCGAAGAACTGGCAAATAATCCATTATCATAACCATCCTGTAAAAACCACAAGAATTCAAGGAATTCTAAAAGAATGACAAGAAAAAAACCTGATTTGAACACCAAGAAATAAAGGACCTCCAGAACTTAAAATAAAAATTTCCCTAATCACAGACTTACAAGCCTGTATAAGAAACTCAGTGACTGAACAAATAGTTCAAAGACAGAGAGGATTTCGGCTATAATCTCCATGCCAAAAGATCTAGAATCCAGATAGAGAAGAGGATCTTGAAATAAAAGGTCTTGATGCAAATGAAATGGCCAAGGAGATAGATAAACTGGACATCAGAACCAGATCTGCAGGAACAAGCTGGAGGAATCAGAACCATCAAAGCTCTTCCTGACAAATCTTGGCAATCACCCTTTGAAAGGAAAAAAAAATTGGAAAGAAATATAAGCTAGCCAGAAGGATCACTGAACTACCAGAGCATCGAAAAACATAGTTCTAAGATTGCTGGACCTTGCAATGTACCTGGGAAATTTGAGATTCAACTGAGAAGCCATCAGAACTATCATTAGGCGACCCCAAAGATCTATTATCTGATAACAAGATGAAGAGACCACTCTTTAAGACAGAAAGACTGATGACTGAGAAAAAACCTGTTTCCCATTGTACAGTCATGTAATTTTAAAAGCAGAAATTAGACCACAATAAGCTTCTGAAAACAAAAAACTGTCAGCACTCACCATCACCTCCTTACAGCATGTGCAAAGTAGGAATACCCAAATAGGTAATTCATAAATCACGAATATCCACAGAATCATACAAATTCACAAAGGTTTTATTAGAACAATAGGTTTGTGAAAGGCAATAAACTTCTGTACAGGAAAGAATTCAAGATACTATCTTTAGAAATATTTAGGAACTGTAAGTTCCCTCTTGATGACTGACATAAGACACAAATGTAACATTGTCTAACTGAAAACTGTGAAAAGTTTCCCTTTTCAATAGAGGCCAACCCAGAAGGGCCCTAAATAATGCAGAGTTTTAAAACATTAATAGGTAACCTCGCCTCCCGAGGAGACCAAACTCCTTATGCCTTCTGAGAACCCCAGACGGCCCCCCCATCCTGAAAACTTGCATCTTAAGAGATTACAGACCAATAAAAACAAAAATAAACCCCCTGAATAAAGAGCTAAAAGTCCAGCCACCGAAACAGAAAGACTTGTTCTAAAATGTAGACGAGTCCTCAGAGACAACTGAGTATGTCCCCTGAATCATTGGTAAAAGATACAAACCTGAAGGAGGCTCATATGGAAGCGAGCAAACGGAATAGCAACAAACGATGCAAACATGAGACCAGACACTTCCATGCAGAAAGCGACTGAAGAAAAACCATGTTAAATGCAGAAAACAAAGCTAAATGACAATATCCCAATTAAAAAGAGCTCTTAGAAAAACTTACAAAGACAAGTACATCTTGCTTCCGGACAGCACACTTGTAAAAAGAGAGTGAGAGAGAGCGAGTAAGAGAGAGAGACTTAACGGCTTATAGAGTGCTACATTTATAAAAATGTAGTATTACCCAAAGGCCCTCTGCTACTGGAGAAACCTGTTGGAAGCCAAGACCAGTGCTGAACAGTAGAGAAAAGATCCGGATTTTCACAGATCTGTGTGTTGCCCTCTTAAACTAATAAATCCATGGCCATATCCGTCATTCAGAATTTAGATATAGGATTGCTTATTTTAAAGTGATGGTAAATCCGAGTGTTCAAAAAAACGCTAGGATTTACCATCACAAAAATAAACTGTAGTTTCAATTATCACTTATTAAAAAAAAGGTGACAAACTCACCCTGTCTGTGCCGCGGCAGCTTGCTAAAGTCAGAGCCTCCGGATGCCCACGGCACAGCTCTCTTTACCAATGAGGTGACGTTTCCACCTCTAAACAAATAGCTGTGAAAGCATAAAGAACACTGTCTGATGACATGCACAGCTATTGGTTTATATATTATGATGCAGACACAACTACCAAATTATATTTTGCCCTGTGGTTTTTACTAATGCAATTTAGTTTGGCAAATAGTGATATGAAGTTTGTCCTGACAGCTACAGTATGCATCAAAGTTATTGCCAATATGTATGAGCTAAAAATAAGGATTTTAGTTAGACCTGATAGAATAATCATTTTCTCTTCTCACGATTAATCTCTCTCTATTGAATCAGCACAACAAATTAGATGTAATAAATAAAAAGTGTACAGCTTATGTGTGCATAAAGAAAAAATAACAGTAAATGAGCATGTACAGTGGATATAAAAAGTCTACACACCCCTGTTAAAATGTCAGGTTTCTGTGATGTAAAAAAAATAGGCATTTAATTATCTAAAAAACAAGACTTTTTTACACATCTGGGATTAAAGGAGAGCATTAATGAGACGATAAACAGAGTGGAATGCCATATAAATTATCACAGGGTTTTGCAAGGAATTAAACGCAAATCTCTGCAAGTAGATAAATCACTGCACAGGCCTTGGACATTTGCCAACAGCATGTGGGACAGGAGGTGACTAATGCAGCGTAGTAATAGGATGACATAAAAGCATACACAGGAAATCGAATACTAATATGTGGGTAGAGCATACTCTTTTCGTTTTTATTTTTTTTCATCACTATAAACTTCTCATGCAACACATCAGCCAGCAGTTATGGCAAAAAATACATCCATTAATGTGATCAGATGTGTTACGGAGCAAAAACAGCTCAGGATAATATTGTACATATTGAAAAGGTTTCTTTTTAGATCACCACTTTCCATTATGGTACTGGTCAGGTAAGGTATATTATAAACGAGATTTATATTCAGTCATATAAAAATACAGTACATGGCTGCTTAAAATTCTTTGAATTACCTTTTTAAGTCACATAAAAATGTAATCTGAAAATGTTCTTATGTAATAGAGCTGTGATGGCGAACTTCCTAACACATGGGGTCCGCATATCAATAATTTAAAAGCCTTAAGGGCTGAATATAAATGTGTACACAAATAATATATTTCCTAAAATGTACAGAGGCACATATTTAGATTTAGGTGAGGTTGCAGAAAACACCCTGTATGTCGTTTTCCTAGAGGCAATATTGCACGCAGAGTTCACGACTGGGCACTGCTCATCACAACACAGTGGATGAGCTTACATACAAAGTGCATGGTGTTGGGCAGTGAGTCTAACCATTAGTTATTATTAATGGTCACAAACTTTAATTTATTTATTTTAGATAATAATCCAATCGCTTATGTGGTATATTGTTGTATTTAAAAAAAATATTGTATACTCATCTGACAAGGGGCTTGTTTTTTTTACTTTATTTTTATAATGTGGCAAAAAAAAAAACACACCACACTGGACTTCCTCGTGCAATGCTGCAAACTTAGAGCAGGGCCTGTCTATCACCCGAAAATATCTCCCCTACCTCTGAAGTGACGGGGACTGTAATAGGCAGTGGTTGTTTGACCGCTGATTCTCACATTATAGAAAGCAGGCTTTCATGAACAAGGCTGCCCCACAAGGGGCCAAAGCAGCATCCACTGCTTAGTTTATTGAGCCCTTAGATAAAACTTTATATTGCTTTAGTGTTCTATGGCAAAGAGAAGCAAGTTGCAAACATTGTGTTTGGGTGGCTCTCTAGCATCCTCTTTCACTCCTTGCCTACTCTATGGTAATCCCAAAGCCCCCTTCCATATCTTCTGCCTATCATCGTCCCCCTCTGAAATCCCCACCAAGGGGGCAGTACATCCATTCTGGGTACCACTGTTCTATAGCAACACAACAAATGTCTTGTAATTACAATAAGTTCACTGTCCCTTTAAATATAAAGTTATAAAACAAGCCATAACACAATAAGAAAATGCTGTCAGTTTTATTTTTTATAAATCTCCTGAGCTGAACAGTGCAGGTAATTAGCGGATATGCATAGGTGATTGGCTAAGCAGCTATAACAAGATTGGCACAGCTGAATTGAACTGCATGTTTAAACCCTCTGTGGGTGTTAAAAATTGTTATAAAGTAAGCATAGCCCAATAATAAAATTATGGAGCCCCAGAGTGGCCACAAATGTGAGCACAATTTACAGCCACACTGGAGCTCTGTGGGATATGATTGTGAATCCTGTATAAAGAAAGTAACTTTAAAGGGACACTGAACCCACATTTTTTCTTTCGTCATTCTGATGGAGCATGAATTTTTAAGCAACTTTCTAATTTACTCCTATTATCAAATTTTCTTTGTTCTCTTGCTATCTTTATTTGAAAAAGAAGGCATCTAAGCTTTTTTTATTAGTTCAGAACTCTGGATAGCACTTTTTAATTGGTGGATGAATTTATCCACCAAATCAGCAAGAACAACCCAGGTTGTTCACAAAAAATGGGTGGCCATCTAAACTTACATTCTTGCATTTCAAATAAAGATACCAAGAGAATTAAAAAAATTGATAATAGGAGTAAATTAGAAAGTTGCTTAAAAATTCATGCTCCATCTGAATCACAAAAGAAAAAATTTGGGTTCAGTATCCCTTTAACCTCTTGATACAGCATATTCCATACGAATGCAACCCAGTTCTCTGTGGCTATCACTGGGTTAAAACGGATCAAGGGACAAATCTGGAAAGGCAAAGACCGCTTAAAAAAATGTGTCTCCTGTGAGAATTTTATCACCATAGTAACGTGATACTGAGCATCGGATCATACCGAAGCTTTATTCAGGAACTGGTTATTTTTTTCACTTGCCTGCAACACTTATTTACTTTTTATAATGAAATAATATTAACATTAATTAGAAACAAGGCACTTGTTTAATAAAATGTATGATTAACAGTCAAATATTTTTATTTTTTTTAAAAAAAGGTATAACTTTTCTACCTCACCTTAATATGTCACAAATGGTTCAGTCCAAACGTAGGCTAACACGGAAGATGGAAATAAAGTGCTAATAAATGGGGGTAAGGGATCGTTACTATATTAACTAACGGCTAGATTACGAGTCTTGCGTTAGCCTTAAAAAGCAGCATTGAGAGGTCCCAAAGCTGCTTTTTAACGCCCGCTGGTATTACGAGTCTTGAAGGTACAGGCTCACCGCTCACTTTTTTGGCCAGACTCGAAAATACCGCAAATCCACTTACGTCAATTGCGTATCCTATTTTTTTCCAATGGGATTTGCCCAACGCCGGTATTACGAGTCTTCCAGTATTACGAGTCTTCCAAAAAGTGAGCAGTACACCCTCTCCTGTGAAGACTGGTACCGCATTTAAAAGTCAGTAGTTAAGAGTTTTATGGGCCAACGCCGTAGCATAAAACTCTTCACTAAAGTGCTAAAAAGTACACTAACACCCATAAACTACCTATTAACCCCTAAACCGAGCCCCCCCCCACATCGCAAACACTAAAATAAATATTTTAACCCCTAATCTGCCGAACCGGACATCGCCACCACTATAATAAATATATTAACCCCTAAACCACCGCACTCCCGCATCGCAAACACTAGTTAAATTGTATTAACCCTTAATCTGCCGACACCTAACTACATTTATTAACCCCTAATCTGCCGCCCCCAATGTCGCCGCAACTATATTAAATGTATTAACCCCTAAATCTAAGTCTAACCCTAACATCCCCTAACTTAAATATAATTTAAATAAAATTACTACAATTACCTAAATAATTCCTATTTAAAACTAAATACTTACCTATAAAATAAACCCTAAGCTAGATACAATATAACTAATAGTTACATTGTAGCTAGCTTAGGGTTTATTTTTATTTTACAGGCAACTTTGTATTTATTTTAACTAGGTAGAATAGTTATTAAATAGTTATTAACTATTTAATAGCTACCTAGTTAAAATAAAGTCAAATTTACATGTAAAATAAAACCTAAGTTACAATTACACCTAACACTACACTATAATTAAATTAATTACCTAAATTATCTACAATTAAATACAATTATCTAAAGTAAGGAAAAACCCCCACTAAATTACAGAAAATAATTACACGTTTTTTAAACTAATTACACCTAATCTAATCCCCCTAATAAAAAAGCCCCCCAAAATAATAAAAAGCCTTACCCTACACTAAATTACAAATAGCCCTTAAAAGGGTCTTTTGCGGGTCATTGCCTTAAAGTAATCAGCTCTTTTACCTGTAAAAACAAAATATAATACCCCCCCAACATTAAAACCCACCACCCACACACCCAACCCTACTCTAAAACCCACCCAATACCCCCTTAATAAAATCTAACACTAACCCCTTGAAGATCACCCTACCTTGAGAAGTCTTCACCCAACCGGGCCAAAGTCCTCAATGAAGCCGGGCGAAGTGGTCCTCCAGACGGGCAGAAGTCTTCATCCAAGACGGGAAGAAGAGGTCCTCCAGACGGGCAGAAGTCTTCATCCAGAAGGCATCTTCTATCTTCATCCATCCGGCGCGGAGCGGGTCCATCTTCAAGACATCCGACGCGGAGCATCCTCTTCTTTCAACGTCTTCTTACTAAATGACTGTTCCTTTAAGTGACGTCATCCAAGATGGCGTCCCTTCAATTCCGATTGGCTGATAGAATTCTATCAGCCAATCGGAATTAAAGTAGAAAAAATCCTATTGGCTGTTTAACTTTTATTTCCCCATAGGAATCAATGGGGCTGCGTTAGGAGCTTTACGCTGCTTTTTTGCAGGTGTTAGGTTTTTTTTTCCATTGATTCCTATGGGGAAATCGTGTATGAGCACGTTTTGCCAGCTCACCGCTAACGTAAGCAGCTCTTTAGCACCGCACCCCTGTTAACGCAAAACTCGTAATCTAGGTGTAAGTTTGTCGTCAGATGTATAGGTACAATGCAACATATATGTATACATATACAATAACTTATGTTTATACATATAAACAACTTTCAATTTACTTCGTCCTATTGGTATTTTTCATTGAAGAGTACAGTAAAACTAGGTAGGTTCATAAGAGCTCAGGAGTGTGCACGTGTTCTTAGTACTCTATGGCAGCAGTGTTTTGCAACATTATTTGTAGCTTTGTTATACAGTGTTGCAAAACACTGCTACCATAAAGTATTAAAGGACACCTGCACACTCCTGAGCTCTTATGAGCCTACCTAGTTTTACTCTTCAATAAAAAAATACCAAGAGAACAAAGCAAATTTCATAACAGAGGTAAATTGGAAAGTTGTTTAAAATTGCATGCTCTATCTGAATCATGAAAGTTTAATTTTGACTTTACTGTCCCTTTAAGCAATAGTTTGACAAATCTGAAGGTTTAGTTTTCAACTCAGGTAGAATGAACTATTGTCGTGTCAGGGTATCTGTGAGTGTCATTAAATATTTTATATATATATATATATATATATATATATATATATATATATATATATAATAAGACTAAAGAATTAATTTATATATGAAGCTATATTTTTTATCAGATATTACTGTAAGATTACAAACCTTACAGATTGCTGAGTACACATCTCAGAGCTCAAAGCAGACAAGATGTTTCAAAACTACAAAGAGAACATTTGTTCCCTAACTAGAAAGTAGAAGCTTCAAAAGATTACTTACCTCTTCACTTAATGAGATTAGATCTTTTCAAACAAGATAAACATGGTACCTAGATCAGGATGCTACCTGGGGTGAGAGGGACGCTGAGTCTGTACTTTAGTGGAGATATGCTCAGAATCTCAGGCTATGGTAAGTTAACAGATACATGAAGTCACAATACACATCTTGTCTGGAAACAAAGAAAGACACTTGCAGGCATGTGGAAATGGTGTGACTTAAAATTCATATGAAATGACATGTTTAAGCTTAAATCATATAGTAAAATACTCAGATTATGGTGAATGTACCAATATGTTATATGGATTTGCTGTATTGAATAATTAGATTGGTAAATTTAAAATGTGTTCCAAAACCTTAGAATAATAACACTGCTTCTTTTATTTCAGGCATCTGATAAACCAGTGAGATTCCAAATATGAATGAATACAGATGAAATAAGTTATCCTATTAATATGTCATAGATAGGGGTCAATATTATAAACATTGTTGAGACATGTGCCACAATAAAATGGAATATATATATATATATATATATATATATATATATATATATATATATATATATATATATATATATATACAGGGAGTGCAGAATTATTAGGCAAGTTGTATTTTTGAGGATTAATTTTATTATTGAACAACAACCATGTTCTCAATGAACCCAAAAAACTCATTAATATCAAAGCTTAATAGTTTTGGAAGTAGTTTTTAGTTTGTTTTTAGTTATAGCTATTTTAGGGGGATATCTGTGTATGCAGGTGACTATTACTGTGCATAATTATTAGGCAACTTAACAAAAAACAAATATATACCCATTTCAATTATTTATTTTTACCAGTGAAACCAATATAACATCTCAACATTCACAAATATACATTTCTGACATTCAAAAACAAAACAAAAACAAATCAGTGACCAATATAGCCACTTTTCTTTGCAAGGACACTCAAAAGCCTGCCATCCATGGATTCTGTCAGTGTTTTGATCTGTTCACCATCAACATTGCGTGCAGCAGCAACCACAGCCTCCCAGACACTGTTCAGAGAGGTGTACTGTTTTCCCTCCTTGTAAATCTCACATTTGATGATGGACCACAGGTTCTCAATGGGGTTCAGATCAGGTGAACAAGGAGGCCATGTCATTAGATTTTCTTCTTTTATACCCTTTCTTGCCAGCCACGCTGTGGAGTACTTGGACGCGTGTGATGGAGAATTGTCCTGCATGAAAATCATGTTTTTCTTGAAGGATGCAGACTTCTTCCTGTACTACTGCTTGAAGAAGGTGTCTTCCAGAAACTGGCAGTAGGACTGGGAGTTGAGCTTGACTCCATCCTCAACCCGAAAAGGCCCCACAAGCTCATCTTTGATGATACCAGCCCAAACCAGTACTCCACCTCCACCTTGCTGGCGTCTGAGTCGGACTGGAGCTCTCTGCCCTTTACCAATCCAGCCACGGGCCCATCCATCTGGCCCATCAAGACTCACTCTCATTTCATCAGTCCATAAAACCTTAGAAAAATCAGTCTTGAGATATTTCTTGGCCCAGTCTTGACGTTTCAGCTTGTGTGTCTTGTTCAGTGGTGGTCGTCTTTCAGCCTTTCTTACCTTGGCCATGTCTCTGAGTACTGCACACCTTGTGCTTTTGGGCACTCCAGTGATGTTGCAGCTCTGAAATATGGCCAAACTGGTGGCAAGTGGCATCTTGGCAGCTGCACGCTTGACTTTTCTCAGTTCATGGGCAGTTATTTTGCGCCTTGGTTTTTCCACACGCTTCTTGGGACCCTGTTGACTATTTTGAATGAAACGCTTGATTGTTCGATGATCACGCTTCAGAAGCTTTGCAATTTTAAGAGTGCTGCATCCCTCTGCAAGATATCTCACTATTTTTGACTTTTCTGAGCCTGTCAAGTCCTTCTTTTCACCCATTTTGCCAAAGGAAAGGAAATTGCCTAATAATTATGCACACCTTATGTAGGGTGTTGATGTCATTAGACCACACCCCTTCTCATTACAGAGATGCACATCACCTAATATGCTTAATTGGTAGTAGGCTTTCGAGCCTATACAGCTTGGAGTAAGACAACATGCATAAAGAGGATGATGTGGTCAAAATACTAATTTGCCTAATAATTCTGCACTCCCTGTATATATATATATCTCTGTCATGATTAAATTGCTACAGAATTCTATTGCAGGTACGTATAATATTTAGAGATATACTCAGAATTATAGCAATATAACAGCAAAGTATGAAATGAAATAGCTAGGGTTCCTGAAAGATTGACTGATGTCATACTGAAATTATTGGTTTATACTACTAGTCCACTCATAAAAAATAAAAAAAAATATGCTTACCTGATAATTTAATTTTCTTCTGACGGGAAAAGTCCACAGCTGCATTTATTACTTTTGGGAAATACAGAACCTGGCCGCCAGGAGGAGGCAAAGACACCCCAGCCAAAGGCTTAAATACCTCCTCCACTTCCCTCATCCCCCAGTCATTCTGCCAAGGGAACAAGGAACAGTAGGAGAAACATCAGGGTGAAAAAAGGTGCCAGAAGAACAAAATATGACCGCCACCTCATAGAGAAAAACACGGGCGGGGGAACTGTGGACTCTTTCCGTCAGAACAAAATGAAGTTATCAGGTAAGCATAATTTATGTTTTTCTTCTTAAAAAGGGAAGAGTCCACAGCTGCATTCATTACTTTTGGGAAAACAATACCCAAGCTAGAGGACACTGAATGCAAACAACGGGTGGGTACAAAATCCGGCCCCTTCGAAAGTCACCACAGCCTGAATTACTCGACACCCTAAAAAAGTTATGACACGGGTGAAAACCCGAAGCCCAGGTAACTACACATCAGTTACACCACCGGCAAAGCCAGGGCCCTCGAAAAAAGGAATTGATCGAAGATCCAACTTCCATAGGAACCCTAAGCTGCCTCCAACAAGGAGGAGCGTACCTCCAAATTCTGTAGACTTGGCGATCTAGCAATAGTCTCAAACCTAAGAGTTACAAAAACTCCTGAACAGTCTAAGATTCCGCACCCAGTGCACCTAGATGGCAAGGAATCTTGTAGGCAAGCGTAAACATGTGTTACACACACAAGCAAGATAGCAACCAACACCCGAAGGCAAATGAGAAGCCTGGACCATGCTCACCATCCCAGAGAACTTAGACGTAAGACACCGCCCATGAAGCCCATAATGGAGCATCGAGGAAAACTGTCAATTACCTGACCCCAGAAGGGCGGCCGTCCGTAACCGACCTCAACTCTTCACTGACAAGCCCCAAGACTGGAGTCGCATCGAGGACGCAACCAACACCCGAAGGCAAATGAGAAGCCTGGACCATGCTCGCCATCCCAGAGAACTTAGACGTAAGACACCGCCCATGAAGCCCCTAATGGAGCATCGAGGAAAACTGTCAATTACCTGACCCCAGAAGTGCGGCCGTCCGTAACCGACCTCAACTCTTCACTGACAAGCCCCAAGGCTGGAGTTGCATCGAGGACGCAAAGACACCCGAACGTCGAAGACCATGGTCAGACCAAGGGTGTAAAATAGAAGAGACAACAGCCAGAGATCCTTGAAGAATCCATCTTCCAAATGAAAAAACTTTAAGCAGGCAAAAGTTGGAGCCTCGCAGCTTCCCACAGAAGGCAGGGAACCCCTGCACATCACCTCTTGGAGTAACACTGAGCAGAGGAAGAAAAACAAGCCCGTGCTTCCAGACCAGATGATCCATCTGGCAGGAAGGAAATTCGACTCTGCCACCTAAAGAAAATGCATAAAAGTCTAAAGAGACAGCATCCGGAAGAACTTCGAGTGAAAACGCAAATCAATCACTCGGTACACCAGACCACATAGGTCACATATCTCCCATAGAGATGGAAATAACGGTTCTGAGTTCCCAGGGACCTGAAGAACCATGATGACGTCTGCAAAAACAGATCCGTATCCCAGGCTAGTAGCCTGAAACAACCAACCTTAGATTGGCACACACAACCCTCCGTCCAGAGGGGTTGCATCTAAGCAACAGACCTCATACTTTGGTAGGATCCGAGCCCAGAGTCCATAGAATAGGCCAAGTGACATTCAGAATCCAACAGGATTGATCAACACCACGAGGGTGACAAGAACCCTGGTATCAGCCAAAAAGAATCCAATCAGTACCTGCCTGGTATAAGGACACTCCAGAACTGCCCAAGGTCCAAGAAAATTCGTCCTGAAGGATCGAAAACTGAACTAGAAAAAACATAATTCTATTATTCAACAAGTGCGCAACTTCTGAGGAAATGCCCATGAGACCATAATTCGCAAGTATCGGTTCCAGAGAAGAATGTTCTCAAATGAAAATCTGACAGACATGAGCTTTGAGAAAAACAAATTAAACACATCCATCCAGACCAAAAATAAAATGAAGGCAGCACCTATCGGGTGAACAAGAACATCAACGGGACCAGCAAACAGAGGTCCCATTCACCTAAGCTCAAAACTGGAACCAAAACATAAAAGAAAAATAATAAAACAAACGTGTTAAGGAGACTGGCTTCATCCCCAAACGTCATAACCAGTTTGCCATCCAGCATCTAAGGCCTCGGATCCCTCAGCCCACTAGGACTGGGATCCTCCAACATTGCCAAAACATGTCTTAAAAGAAAACGAAGATGTGTCAGCCTATAACGGAAGGCAAAATCCTCCCTCGCCGGATCAACGAAAGACCCTGGCTCCGAGGTTGGGGACCCTGAAGCCTCAGGGGCCAACGCTTACCTAGAAGGCCAAACTGAATTGGGCGATCCCACGCTCAACGGGCACTGTCTAACAGAACACAGACAGTATCTTAGAAATATTTCACTTGGGAGATATAAAATGAGTCAGTGACATAGAAATGGCCATGCAGAACCGTGCCAGAACCTCTGGAGGAAACAAGCCACCCTCCGGAGAAGGCATAAAGGCCATAGGGACACCTGCTTGTGTAGCTGGGAAAGCGTCTGGGGTACGCACCTCACGGGTCATAGAAACCTCGGAGGCGGATGGCTCAACACACTCTAAGTTCCCTGATTCGGGAGAAGAGAGTACTCTAGAACGGCAATCGGAAAATAACTGATGGGCATTAATTACTCGGGTCATTTCATATTCCTCACAAGACGCATTCTCCATATCGGAGGCATCCGTGTCTCGCATATCAGAATCCTCCATAATCTTGGGATTACAAAAATGACAAAAACTAACTGGCACCCTTTTAACAACCCCAATGGCTGGGGCACTCACCACCTCCAGTGAACCAGACAACCCACGAGCTAGGCTCTCTCAGTCGTGCACAGTCAGCATACGGAAGTGAAAAACAACGTAACCGCACCAGTAACGAGGTGCACCGTTCGTCACAAAAATGGCGCGCAATCGTAAAAGATTGCGTCATTAAAATAAGGCTGTTATGTTCCATAAAGGTAGTGAGCCTAGGTATAGCTACACATTGCAGATAGAACCATATAACAAACATGATTAAAGTCCCCCTTGTTCAATAACCCCACTCAGGAGATATTAACCCACGATTCCTTATTAAGATAAAAGGAGTCCCACTGGGACCCTACCTTGTTTCGTTAACATTACATTAGAAAAAGTGTTGGCAAAGATGTGAAATGTACAGGCGCTAGTCGCTAAGAGTGGCTTGGGGATTCCTCCAGGTGTATTTAAATTTAATACTATTCTAAGCAAGTACTATATATACTTAAGGTACTGGATATATTAAGCATAGGGATTGTGCAGAATAATATATATATTTTAACACTACGTGTATAAAGCACGAATTATATAAACAGGAGTAGCAGAAATTGAAATATTTTACTTAAAATAAAGTGAATATTAAAACTTGATTAGTATATAAATGTATTATTCTATTCAATGCACATACATAATAATTGTGTCGACACATTAACATAAAACCATTTAAAAATGGACGTCCAATTTATCTAAAAAATTATAGTCACTGAGTGTTTAAGCAGGTATAGACAACTTGTGTCTGTGTGAATATTTTGTATTAAAAACAATGTTGAAAGTTTCCAAAGGTATGATTCATTCAGTTGTGCTCAGCGGCACTTATTGTATATTGGAAAAGTTTTTGGCATCAGGTGTGGCCTCTGTCGAGTTGCCTCTTAGCCTTTGGCTTACCTTTGGTGTTCGACCGAGATAACTGTTACTCTGTTTACAAGGTAGCTTCTGTGTGTGCGGTCTTTATGGGCGTGGTTACCTCGTCATGTGACTTGTCGATTCGGCTGTAATCTTCGTAGGTACTATTCAGCCTCTTTAAGCATTTGGTTTATTCTTGGGGTTTATTTCTTGCCGTTTTTTGCAATGTTTTAATCCGCTTATGGTGGCAATATTTATCAGCGCTTCTTGGCTGCGTTATAGTGACTGTCTTTTAAATCTTTTTCCCGTTACTTGTAATGGCCACTCTATGTCTATTGCTGGTGGAGGGCTGTGTGAGGAACTTCACGCTATTCTTTAATCGCAAATATGCTTCCACAATTTTGTTGGATAGTCTCTGCCCTTATTTTGTGCAGTTTTAAAAAGATCCTCTGTTTTCCCGCAATCCTCTGATTCCTAGTAGTCTTTTTCCAGTTGTGCCGGTGATCGGCAGTCTGTATTCTTCAACGAATCTTCTTCTTTGCACAGTTGTACAATGTGAAGTTGCACTGTACTGTGTTGATGAGTCCTTTATACCTTTAATCCAAGTGGGTATAATGTGAATGTTGATGGTTATCCTCTGTTTTTAGCAACGATTCAGTATCACATCGACCGGTTTCGCCCTATGCAAGGGCTTTTTCAAGATGTGTTTGGTGTGGCTCTGATCCTTCCTTTATAGGCCTTCTTCTCCTCCTATTGGTGAATTGTTCAAAAATGGGAGGAGTTATATTTTGTCAATAATTGTCAATTCAAACATCTTTGCAGTATTCATATTCAAAGTGCCAGTATATAAATTTATTATACAAAATTAATTACACAAAGTGCTAGCTTGTTAATTATACATAAAGGGGGTAATATCTAATTGGGAATTTAGGCCAAGGGGGTGTAGTGTTTTCATTTTGTATATTAACTCCGCTTCTGTTCTTAAAAGTTTATTTTCAAAGTCCGTCCCCCCCCCGCCCCTCCAGTTCGGTTTAACCTTAACTACTCCCCAAAAAGTTAGGTCTTTTAATCTGTTATGAACTTCTGAGAAATGTTTATAAAGTTGTGTGTCATTACCATTTTCTATGATACACAAATGTTCTCAAATGCGTTCTCTGAGGGTTCTGGTCGTCTCACCTAAGTACTGTTTTTTGCAGCTGCATTCTATTAAGTAGACTACCCCCTTATCTGTGCATCTTATAGTGTCCTGGATTTCAAAAGTTTGCCCTGTTTGACTTGATGTGAAGTTTTTTACTTTTTTGTTGAAGTGGCAAGATTTACAACAGAAACAGGGAAAGAAGCCTTTTACTTCTTTACCTTCTAAATCTAATTGTCTGCTGTTTTTATTTGTGTTTATAAACTCACTTGGGGCCAGTAACATTTTTAAATTCTGGGATCTTTTATAGATAAATGTGGGATTCATAGTTATCTTATCTCCTATGATGGGGTCTTCTCTGACTAGATGCCAGTGTTTTTTCACAATTCTTCCATTTTCTTATGTTGCCCATTGTAGTGTGTAATGAAAGGGACTTTAATGTTCTGATCCTCTATACCATTCATATAATTTTCTCTATTTTTGTATGTGAGTAGATGCACAGATAAGGGGGTAGTCTACTTAATAGAATTGTACAACTGTGCAAAGAAGAAGATTCATTGAAGAATACAGACTGCCGATCACCGGCACAACTGGAAAAAGACTACTAGGAATCAGAGGATTGCGGGAAAACAGGATCTTTTTTAAAACTGCACGAAATAAAGGCAGAGACTATCCAACAAAATTGTGGAAGCATATTTGCGCTGAAAGAATAGCATGAAGTTCCTCACACAGCCCTCCACCAGCAATAGACATAGAGCGGCCATTACAAGAAGTAACAGGAAAAAGATTTAAAAGACCGTCACTATAACACAGCCAAGAAGCGCTGATAAATATTGCCACCATAAGCGGATTAAAACATCGCAAAAAACAGCAAGAAATAAACCCCAAGAATAAACCAAATACCTAAAGAGGCTGAATAGTACCTACGAAGATTACAGCCGAATCAACAAGTCACATGACGAGGTAACCACGCCCATAAAGACCGCACACACAGAAGCTACCTTGTAAACAGAGTAACAGTTATCTCGGTCGAACACCAAAGGTAAGCCAAAGGCTAAGAGGCAACTCGACAGAGGCCACACCTGATGCCAAAAACTTTTCCAATATACAATAAGTGCCACTGAGCACAACTGAATGCATCATACCTTTGGAAACTTGCAACATTGTTTTTAACACAAAATATTCCCACAGACACAAGTTGTCTATACCTGCTTAAACACTCAGTGATTATAATTTTTTAGATAAATTGGACGTCCATTTTTAAAAATGGTTTTATGTTAATGTGTCGACACAATTATTATGTATGTGCATTGAATAGAATAATAAATTTATATACTAATCAAGTTTGAATATTCACTTTATTTTAAGTAAAATATTTCAATTTCTGCTACTCCTGTTTATATAATTCGTGCTTTATACACGTATTGTTAAAATATATAAATTATTCTGCATAATCCCTATGCTTAATATATCCAGTACCTTAAGTATATATAGTACTTGCTTAGTATAGTATTAAATTTAAATACACCTGGAGGAATCCCCCAACCACTCTTAGCGAGTAGCGCCTGTACATTTCACATCTTTGCCAACACTTTTTCTCCTGTATTGGGATTATTCTAGAGGGAATCCCTTGTACTAGGCAGAGGGGTGAGGACTCTAGCGCCAGTCTAACACCATATCCAAATCGTTAACATTACATTCCCATATTGAAATAAAATGAAACGATCTTAACGGAATCTACGCCGTGGAACAGGAACACAGCCCTTCAAGTGTGACAGATAATAGCCTCGCTTCTGACCTGGACTTGAGTGAAGAAAGGTAGGCAGCGAAAGTCGGGAGCTGTTAATATGAGTCGGGATGGGTTCGCAGGAAAACTTTCCCTGCATCTCCGGACTCTAACTTTCATCCATGCTCTCACTGAGAGGCTGATAGGATTACTTAAAACTCCAGTCCCATTGCGAAGAGTACTACCATCCATAAGAGACTATCTTGACCTTCTGAACACTTCTCTGCCAACCTCCTGTGACGAAAGGCAAAGACTTTATGACTGGGGGATGAGGGAAGTGGGGGAGGTATTTAAGCCTGGGGTGTGTCTGCCTCATCCTGATGGACAGGTTCTGTATTTCCCAAAAGTAATGAACACAGCTGTGGACTTCCTGTTTAAGAAGAAAATAAGACGACTTTTTAAGAAAATCTTTTGGAATATTATGAGTAGAAAATTATGAGACACGCACGAGGATGTGTATGTTAAATATGTCTATATAATTAATTACTATAGAATTGATCAGTATGCCATGTGTGGTCTTGAATGATACATATTCAGTAGTATTAAAAAGTCCCATATAGATTGAACGTATTGTTTATTGATACTGGAAAATATAAGTGTATTTAATGAAAACATATGAGAATATGTATCTGTAATATTTACTAAATGCTCAACCATGAGGGTTGGACTGCCGTCTACATTTGTGATATATAAAAACGACCTTGCTTTAAAGCTTGAAAAAGGGCTAAGTGTCAGCCCGAAACGTTGCTTTTGTTGGACCCTGTATAAGCAATAAAGGTCGTTTTTATATATCACAGCTGGAGAAAACTATTGTGTGGATTCCGTTGGGCTTGGTAAGCCTTCTCCGTGTCTCTGTGAGTAGTGGGTGCTGTATTTCATTTGTTCGTTCTGCCATCTACATGGACAATAAGGGACAAGTTCTGATTAAGGGCGTAAACAATTCCCGTTAGAATGATTAGAAGTGAAAGAGTGGCTTTATCACTGATAAAAGCTGCTACACTAGCTGTGAGAGGGGACGGATACAGACTCAAACAGATTCATAGAGACAAAACCTCTTGGAGACTTTTTGGCTGCAGACTCACTTGGCTGGCACACACTCACTGGGCTAAAACAGAGATACACACGCTGCGCTAGTTTCTCTGACTCCATTTTGTTGGGACCCTTTCTTAGGATAAGAAAGATAACTGTGAGGCCTGTACCCTTGCAAATAGTGGAATATTCCTTCATGTATGACTAAGAAAAAGCCACTGGATATTAAAATTCTCATACTGGTTTGCTGGTGATGTATATGGTTATTTTATATTTTAATAGATTTTAACAAAGGTATTCTATAGCTAAATGGTAGCTGTGATTTGTAAGTGTAAATTACAGGTAGGGGTTCCGTAGTCCTGTGTAGTTTAGAAATAATGATACTGGTGCTAAATCATTTTATTGCTAGAAAAGATTTTGTATTTTTTTTTATATTTATGAGTCACTCATTTATTGTGAAATCGGTCAGAAATTGCATATACATTGGTTGTGTTAATATAAAATGTCTCTGGTTTGTTATAAATTCAGTATTGTAACTTAGTGACTCATATAGTGGCAGAAAATTAGAGTTGCTGGCTAAATATAGATTGTTCTTGTATACTTATATGTGATATTTTAGGAGACTCACTTGGAGCTAAGGTTAATTTTTAGAGATATATATATTATGGTCTGCTTTGAATAGAAAATTGTAACAGCATAAACGTGTATAATTGTATCATAATCGTTTTAATAAAAATATATTCAATATGTCTATAAAAGGAAACTGATCAGAACTAAGGATTAAATGTTAAATTTTAGTTAGAATTATTGTTGTGCCCCAAGGCAGAACATAGTGCGATCTGCGATCTTATCGCAGAAACTGGAGCCTGTCTGCAGAAAAAGAACAGCCAGGTCCGTTAAGCATAGAATTTTCTTCAACAGGATTTTTTTTTTCTGGCCAGTGCAATGCTTTCAAAATGACAACCGGTACATTTTTTGTGCAGTATTTTGAAATTATTGGCTAATGGCTGCTCTGCTCCTGAAATTGATACATTTTAGAGGCAAGATTAATGTTACTTTAACCCGCCAGAACTCTGTGACTGTCTGCGACTGCGAGGTAACTGGTAAGTGTAGAAGCTTTTTTATTAGTGCAGCCATTTGAAACTCCTTTCCCTATTATCGTGTAGGTGCTTATTGAATTGTGTTTTTACTGAATGGGCACTGTTAAGAGGCTCACAGCCTGCAGTACCATATTGTGGCAACTGAAGCCAGCTTTAGGGCTGCCGGTAAGGAGGGATCTGTCGGGGGAAATGGATTCAGGGGGCCCCAGCATCCTCAGACCAGAGGGATCCCCTCCGGACTTGTGAACGCAGCGCAAAGACAGGACAGGCTCCTAAACTTCCCAACAAATACAGCAGATGAGGGAACTGAGCACTCTCTGTCCCTCCTACAGTGCCGGAGAGAGGAGGAGAGCAGGGAGTGTTAGAGGATTCGGAATAACATTTATTTACAGCATACTCTTTACTGAGAGGACAGTCTGGGGCAGGCACGCACGTAGTTAATAGAATAATATGTGTTAAGAGGCTCAGGCTGGGGATGAAAGGGAGGCACTTCTCAGTGTCACAACTCACATGTACTGCGTGCTTTCAAAACAGACTTCGGAACGGCAGTATTACAAAATGACATTCTTGAAAAACAGAATTTATTGCCGTTCCGAAGTCTGTTTTGAAAGCACGCAGTACATGTGAGTTGTGACACTGAGAAGTGCCTCCCTTTCATCCCCAGCCTGAGCCTCTTAACACATATTATTCTATTAACTACGTGCGTGCCTGCCCCAGACTGTCCTCTCAGTAAAGAGTATGCTGTAAATAAATGTTATTCCGAATCCTCTAACACTCCCTGCTCTCCTCCTCTCTCCGGCACTGTAGGAGGGACAGAGAGTGCTCAGTTCCCTCATCTGCTGTATTTGTTGGGAAGTTTAGGAGCCTGTCCTGTCTTTGCGCTGCGTTCACAAGTCCGGAGGGGATCCCTCTGGTCTGAGGATGCTGGGGCCCCCTGAATCCATTTCCCCAGACAGATCCCTCCTTACCGGCAGCCCTAAAGCTGGCTTCAGTTGCCACAATATGGTACTGCAGGCAAGGTGATAATGAGAAGAACATTTAACTGGTGATGTCTTTTTTTTTTTTTATGTGAAACAAAGTGGCAGATGGAAAAGGCCATATTCTGCATAACTAGGCTGTGAGCAATTCCAGTTAATCTCTGACACTTGAGTACAGTTAATATTTTTATCATTTGTCTGAGGTTTTTTGCAAAGCAGCTCATACTTCTTTTTTTTATTTTTTTTATTTTGCACAGTAAATGTCTCCATTGGGGATATGCAGATTTAATATTTAATAACTAAGCAATTTGAGTTATGATGCTCTAGAGCAGGCAAACAAAATCTTCATCTTGTGATGCTGTAGCAGAGATCTCCTTCATCCCAGCCCCCACATACCCATCTGCAGGCTGCCCAGCCTCTACAACAAAGCCCTGCTGAATGAAACCTTGTACTGATCCAAGATAATCATTTCACTGCCAGTGGTTTCTTAGGTGGTTTCTATTTGCGCTCACTGATGGTGTATGTGAAGTGAAAGTATGTTTATATAATATATTGCATGGGGTATGCATAAAGGGACCAGGGTGATATGATATGCAGGGGGGGGGGGGTTATGCATGAAGAGACCAGGGTGATATTGAAATGCAGGGGGGGGGATATCCATGAAGAGACCAGGGTGATATTGATATGCAGGGGGGTATCCATAAAGAGACCAGGGTGATATTGATATGCAGGTGGGGGTATCCATGAAGAGACCAGGGTGATATTGATATGCAGGTGGGGGTATCCATGAAGAGACCAGGGTGATATTGATATGCAGGTGGGGGTATCCATGAAGAGACCAGGGTGTTATTGATATGCAGGGAGGTATCCATGAAGAGACCAGGGTGATATTGATATGCAGGTGGGGGTATCCATGAAGTGACCAGGGTGATATTGATATGCAGGGGGGGTTATCCATGAAGAGAACAGGGTGATATTGATATGCGGGGGGGGGGGGTATCCATGAAGAGACCAGGGTGATATTGATATGCAGGGGGGGTATCCATGAAGAGACCAGGGTGATATTGATATGCAGGGGGGGGGGGTATCCATGAAGAGACCAGGGTGATATTGATATGCAGGGGGGGTATCCATGAAGAGACCAGGGTGATATTGATATGCAGGGGGGTATATATATATACATATATATATACATATATACACACATGCACACACACAATTTAAAACTGAATTTTATTTCAAAATGACCTGCAGAAAAATTTTTACTACAAAAAATCTCATCGCAGAAAGTGAAAAAAAGTTCTGCTTCTGGGTTGTTGTGTAAATATACCCACATTGTCAGGAGGTTACTGCTGAAATATATTAAACTAGTCCTAAAGCCCATTCACACGGGCCATTTTTTGCAGTACAGCGGTCCCACCCCTTGCTCTATCTCTCTCTCCCCCCCTCTCTTTTGCTCTCTCTCCCCCGCTCCACCTCTCTTTTGCTCTCTCTCCCCCCTCTCTCGCTCCCTCCCCCTCTTTTGCTCTCTCCCCCCTCTTTTTGCGCGCTCTCTCCTCCTCTCTTTTGCGCGCTCTCTCTCCCCCCTCTTTTGCGCGCTCTCTCTCCCCCCTCTTTTGCGCGCTCTCTCTCCCCCCTCTTTTGCGCGCTCTCTCTCCCCCCTCTTTTGCGCGCTCTCTCTCCCCCCTCTTTTGCGCGCTCTCTCTCCCCCCTCTTTTGCGCGCTCTCTCTCCCCTTCTCCCCCTCTCTTTTGCGCTCTCTTTCCCCCTCTTTAGCGCTCTCTCTCTCCCCCTCTTTTGCACTTTCCCCCCCTCTCTTTTGCTCTCTCCCCCCCTCTCTTTTGCGCTCTCTCTCCCCCCCTCTATTTTGCGCTCTCCCCCCCTCTCTTTTGCTCTGTCTCTCTCTCCATTTTTTTGCTCTCTTTCCATCCCTTTATTTTGCTCTCTCTCTCCATCCCTCTCTTTTGCTCTCTCTCTCCCCCCCCTTTTGAGCTCTCTCTCCCCTCTCTTTTGCGCTCTCTCTCCCCCCTCTCTTTCGCGCTCTCTCTCCCCCCTCTCTTTTGCGCTCTCTTCCCCCTCTTTTGCGCTCTCTCCCCCCTCTCTTTTGCGCTCTCTCCCCCTCTCTTTTGCGCTCTCTCCCCCCCTCTCTTTTGCGCTCTCTCCCCCCTCTCTTTTGCGCTCTCTCTCCCCCCTCTCTTTTGCGCTCTCTCCCCCCTCTCTTTTGCGCTCTCTCCCCCCTCTCTTTTGCGCTCTATCCCCCCTCTCTTTTGCGCTCTCTCCCCCCTCTCTTTTGCGCTCTCTCCCCCCTCTCTTTTGCGCTCTCTCCCCCCTCTCTTTTGCGCTCTATCCCCCCTCTCTTTTGCGCTCTATCCCCCCTCTCTTTTGCGCTCTATCCCCCCTCTCTTTTGCGCTCTATCCCCCCTCCTCTTTTGCGCTCTCTCCCCCCCTCTTTTGCGCTCTCTCTCTCCCCCTCTCTTTTGCTCTGTCTCTCTCCCCCCTTTCTTTTGCTCTGTCTCTCCTTTTTTTGCTCTCTCTCCATCCCTCTCTTTTGCTCTCTCCCCCCTCTCTCCCTCCTCTTTTGCTCTGTCTCTCTCACCCCTCTCTCTGTCTCTCCTTTTTTTGCTCTCTTCATCCCTTTATTTTGCTATCTCTCTCCATCCCTCTCTTTTGCTCTCTTCCCCCTCTCTCTTGCTCTGTCTCTCTCTCCCCTCTCTTTTGCTCTCTCTCCCCCCTCCCTTCTGCACTTTCCCCTCTCTTCTGCTCTTCCCCCTCTCTTTAGCTCTTTCCTATTTCTTTTTGTCTCTCCCCCTCTTTTTCCAATTCTCTCCCCACTCTGTTGCGCCGACCTCGTCCGGTCACCCCCCCCACACCACGCCCGGTCCCGCCCGGCCACGTCCACGGTCCCGCCCGGCCACGCCTTAGACAGCATAGATTATCAGTTAAGGCCAGGTGTGTTTGTCCTTGTGCTGTCTCTATTGCGCATGACAGCTTCAGACAAACACACTTGGCCTTTTATATAATAGTGTAACCTAGGATATATATAACACAACTGGAGTACACCGCTGAGATAATATTTACGGTAATATTCTAATAAAAGAATAGTCAAAACAAGGTATTTGTGCCTCACTCACTTGAATATTATGCAACTAAAATAGACTAATTTGATATTCTTTTTAAGCCTTGGTAAACCAGCAGCAGCCTCTCCTATACTCAAGCAGTTGCTCACGCTCTTGCTAAATAGAAGTAAATATTTATATGTCTATCCAAACCTAAATATAGTCAGACATTTTCCATTTAGGATATTGTTACTCATTGTTCTTTATACAGCTTCTTGATAGAAAAGATTAAAAGGACATTAAAAACCTCAGTTTTGTGCAAATGTGTGCTTGGCCCATGATCCCTAGAGAGGCCAAAAAGAATATTTGTACCCTGTAAATGCTGCTAACAAAATAGCTGCTTTTCTGGTCTCTCTAGGTAGAGAAACACAATATATATTTATTTTACACAAAAGCAGGTGGTGTTTAATGTAATTTTAAGTCAAATAAGCTATTTAGGAAAAAAAAACTTTTTTTCCTGCATACAAGATGTACAATTTTATATGAATACATAGGGTTTCATTTTTTCCAGTCGTATATTCACCTATATTAGACAATGGAATGTACGAAAATGTTAGACTTTGAATTATAATAATGTTTTTGGTGTGTGTGTGTGTGTGTGTGTGTGTGTCATACTGGACGATATTTATTGTGTAAGTAAATAAAAAAATTGCTTAAATAGAAAAAAAAAAAAATTGGCAGAAAATTCAAACTGAAATCTCCCTACAATGTTTAAAGGGACAGTCAAGTCCAAAAAAACTTTCATGATTTAAATAGGGCATGCAATTTTAAAAAACTTCCCAATTTACTTTTATCACCAATTTTGCTTTGTTCTCTTGGTATTCTTAGTTGGAAGCTAAACCTAGGAGGTTAATATGCTAATTTCTTAGACCTTGAAGACTGCCTCTAATCTGAATACATTTTGACCACTAGAGGGCATTAGTTCACATGTTTCATATAGATAACATTGAGCTCATGCACGTAAAGTGACCTAGGAGTGAGCACTGATTGGCTAAACTGCATGTCTGTCAAAAGAACTGAAATAAGGGGGCAGTCAGCAGAGGCTTAGATACAAGATAATTACAGAGGTAAAATGCAAAACTGGGGAATGGGTAATAAAGGGATTATCTTTCTTTTTAAACAACAAAAATTCTGGTGTTGACTGTCCCTTTAACTGAACCTTGTTAATATACTTACCTAATACTTACCTAATACCTATTTACTCTCACTTATTTTGCTCATCCTTTCCTGTCATGTAAATTGCTCCCCCTCCCCCCAATTCACATGAGAGATTGAACTGTATATTCCAGAAGCTTACTCTGTTACATTCTACTCAATGATGGTCTGACTATTGTAGTAACTGAATTATATCCTTATATTGGACACAACAGAGTCAATAAATAACACTCAAGATTCTTTTCACTGGCCTGCAAAACAATGCACATTATGCTAACAGAGACTGCCCTGTTATTTCAGTTATTTTGATAGACTTGCACTTTAACCAATCAGTGCTGACTCCTAGGTAAGGAGTGATCACAATGCTATCTATATGGCACACACAGCTGTCTAGCTGTGAAAAACTGTCAAAATGCACTGAGATTAGAGGCAGCCTGAAAGGTCTTAGAAATTAGCAATCTCTGAGCAAGTAAGCCTGGTGGAACAGGAAACGCGTCCGGTCATTTTGGTATGATCTTTTGCTTGGACAACATGTATATACCTTGTATACAATAAAATAGACTTATTTGCAACAGAGGATTAGTCTGCTACTTTCTTCTTATTTGATACATCATCTAAGAAATTAGCATATGAGACTACCTAGGTTTAATTTTCAACAAAGAATACAAATAGAACAAAGCAAATTTGATGATAAAAGTATATTGGAAAGTTGTTTAAAATTGCATGCCCTATCTGAATCATGATTTTTTTTAAAATTATTTGGTTTTTCTTTGTATTGTAACAAAGTACATCTTTACAAGATGAACAGAATACAAACAAGTTAAAGTTTCACTAGCATTCAAGTGGTGTTCTTTATACAAGATATGTGGAATTTAGCTGTTTGAGAGAGGGGAAGGTTAGGAGAAGGGGGGGAAAATAAGAAAAAAGGGGTTGGGGGACGCACATGCAATCCAGGGACGGTTTCATACAGGGCTATATTTGATCATGTCTGCACTGCTATCAGAGTATGGAAGTTAACTCTTTCTCCCATTTTTCTAAGATTCCAACATCATCTTGTGTAATTCTATTGCGCCTGTTTGAAAATAGTGATACCTCTCCAATTGGAGGAGATCGACTTGGGATGCCCATTCCTCCAATGTTGGAGATATTGAAGTTTTCCAGTGTCTAGGGATTAGCATTAGCTAGTAAACCTGCATATCCCACACAAAGAAACAATCTGTCTAGTTGAACCCAGTATTTATCCTGATCATTTGTACACAAGTCTATCAATCTATGCAAGAAAGTGGCCTGTCTGTATGAAGCGATGACAGGAATTCCCAAAATAGTCTTGCTTACCCAGGGTTTGATTCCATTCCAGATGTATTTTACTAGGTGACCCTAAAGTTTTTGAATGAAGTTATGTGGTAATGCAATCGATAAGGTTTGTTAAAGGGACAGTCTACACCAGAATTTTTATTGTTTTAAAAGATAGATAATCCCTTTATTACCCATTCCCCAGTTTTGCATAACCAACACAGTTATAATAATATACTTTTAACCTCTGTGATTATCTTGTATCGAAGCCTCTGCAAACTGCCCCTTTTTTCAGTTCTTTTGACAGACGTGCAGTCTAGCCAATCAGTGCCTGCTCCCAGATAACTTCACATGCACAAGCACAGTGTTATCTATATGGAATACGTGAACTAACACCCTCTAGTGGTGAAAAACTGTTAAAATGCAATCTGAAAGAGGTGGCCTTCAAGGTCTAAGAAATTAGCATATGAACCTACTAGGTTAAGCTTTCAACTAAGAATACCAAGAGAACAAAGCAAAATTGGTGATACAAGTAAATTGGAAAATTGTTTAAAATTACATGCTCTATCTGAATCATGAAAGTTTATTTTGGCCTAGACTGTCCCTTTAAATGTACAATATCCTCTGCAATATGTTCATCTTAACTCCTATTCTTCACATCTAGGATATGACTTTGTTTTTCCAAATGGAAAGATCACCAGTAATTGTGTTTTCAATAAGTTTATAGTTAGCCTCAAATAAAAATTTAGGGTTTGGGGAAAGATATATACCAAGGTATTTAATTTTTTTAATGAAAGTTTAATTTTGACTAGACTGTCCCTTTACAACAAAAAAAAATTCTACTTTACTTCCATTAACAAAATGTTCTCAATCTTCTTATAGGCACGCTGAAGCACCAGCTCCTACTGAGCATGTGCAAGAGTTCATAGTATATATGTATATTCATTTGCGATTGGCTGATGGCTGTCACATTATACAGGAGAAAAGGAAATTGGAAGTAAGTTTCAAATATCAGGGGGAAAAAACTGTTCATTTGAAATTGCATTGCCTCTTTATTATGCAGTTCTACTGTATTTAATCATATTTTTAATGCCCATTTAAAATTGTCATTTTGTTAGCAAAATCTTACCAATTGTGTTGCCTAGCAACAAACTCAGTGGCAGGTGCATATGGATGCACAAACATAATCTGACAGGTTTCACCTGGACACAATTTCCCCTTCCTGCCTAACTATACCACTAGGCACACTCCCACCTATCCCACCCATGGAATACCAGCAATCCACCCACAAAACACAATCTAATACGACCCAAGGTAAGTAATTAATGGAACCACCACCGAACAAACATGAAGCTTTCAGAATAATTATCATTTCTCATTTGAGGTGGACATTTAGGAACAAAAAGCCCCCCCCCCCCCCCAGTAATCACATTCATAGCATGTAGCAGTGGTCAGTCCATGTCAGGTGGTCCAATAATTGTAAAGTTGGTTGCTTGACCATTTTTAATTTTCTTATTTGTTTAGTGATTACCTCTATGTATTGGTATTGCAACCAGTTTTTAAATTTTTATTTTACTTAGATTAACTATGGCAGCCATAAATGTGTCATGGTACACAAACATTTTGGTTGTACAGATGTTAACGGAAACCTCAATATCTTAGCTCAGGATGGCCCTAGCTCCTTGGAACAATAAACATAAATTATGCTTACCTAATAATTTCATTTCCATCTGTGGGAGGAGAGTACACTACTTCATTCATTACTTGTGGGAATTAAGAACCTGGCCACCGGGAGGAGTAAAGACACCCCAGCTAAAGGCTTAAATAACTCCTCCCCCCCCACTCCCCTCATCCCCCAGTCATTCTGCCAAGGGAACAAGGAACAGTAGGAGAAGTATCAGGGTATAAATTGTGCCAGAAGAATATTATTAAATTTAGGTCCGCCCACCGGACCAAACGGTGGGAGCAGTGGACTCTCCTCCCACAGATGGAAATTAAAATATCAGGTAAGCATAATGTATGTATTCTATCTTAATGGGAGGAGAGTCCACTGCTTAATTCATTACTTGTGGGAACAAATACCCAAGCTCTAGAGGACACTGAATGAAAAAAACGGGAGGGAAAACGGAGGCGGACCCTATACTGAGGGCACCACAGCCTGCATAACATTTCTCCCAAATACAGATTCCGCCGAAGCAAAAACATCAAATTTGTAAAACTTTGTAAAAGTATGTAAGGAGGACCAAATAGTTGCCTTACAAATCTGCTCCACAGAGGCCTCGTTCTTAAAGGCCCAAGAAGAGGCCACAGCTCTAGTTGAGTGAGCTGTAATCCTCTGAGGAAGCTTATGCACCTCTGTCTCATAGGCCAAACGGATAATGCTCCTCAACCAAAAAGACAGAGAAGTGAAAGAGGCCTTCTGCCCCCTACACTTCCCGGAATACACCAAAAATAAGGACAAAGTCTGTCTGAAATCTTTTGTGGCCTAAAGATTAAAATTCAAGGCTCAAACCACATCCAAGTTATGCAGCAACCTTTTCTTAGACGAAGAAGGATTAGGACACAAGGAAGGAACTACTATCTCCTGATTGATGTTACGATCTGACACCACCTTGGGAAGAAATCCCAACCCAGGGGCTCAGATTGCAAGGCCGCTAATTCAGAGACCCTGCGAGCCAAAGCAATAGCCAAAAGATATAGAAGCTTCCAGGAAAGAAGCTTAATGTCAAGCGCATGCATAGGCTCAAACGGAGCCCTCTGCAACACCGTAAGAACCAAGTTTAAGCTCCAAGGAGGAGCCGAATTTCTAATGACAGCTCTGATCCTAGACAGAGCCTGAACAAAGGACTGAATATCAGGAAGCTCCGCTAGCTTCTTGTGTAACAACGCAGACATCTGTCCCTTTAAGGAACTGGCGGCAAGACCTTTATCCAGTTCATCCTGGAGAAAGGCCAGAATCCTGGATACCCTAACCTTGTGCCAGGAATATGTACGTTCCTTGCACCAGTATAAGTAGGCCCTCTACACCTTATGATAGATGAGACGAGTGACCGGCTTCCTGGTCTGGGGGAGAGCATCAATTACTCTCTCAGAGAAACCTCTCTTAGCCAAGACTAGGCTTTCAATCACAATGCAGTCAGCCTCAGAGAATCGAGATTTTAATGTAGAAAGGGACCCTGCTCCAGCAGATCTCTGCAACAGGGCAACCTCCAAGGAGGAGACAATGGCATCCCCACCAGATCCGCAAAACACGCCCTCCATGGCCACAACGGAGCAATAAGAATAGTCAAAGCTTGCTCCTGTTTGATGCAGGCCACCACCCGAGGATGAAGTGGCAACGGTGGAAAAATGTAAATTAGGTTGAACTCCCAAGCACGACTAAGGCATCTATCAGCTCTGCCTGTGGGTCCCTGGACCGCAATCCGTATCCGAGTAACTTGAAGTTGAGTCAGGACGCCATGAGGTCTATCTCCGGCGTCCCCAATCTGTTGCAGATTTACGCAAACACCTCAGGATGGAGAGACCATTCCCACGGATGAAACGATTGTCTGCTGAGAAAATTTCTTTCCCAGTTGTCCACACCAGGAATGTGGATCACCGAGAGCGAACAATTGTGTCTCTGCCCATTCCAGAATCCGAGATACTTCTCTCATGGCTAGGGAGCTTCTCGTTCCCCCCCTGATGGTTTATGTAAGTCACCGAGGTAATGTCCGATGAATTGGGCCAAGCCCTCAGAGCGTTGAATATAGCTTGAAATTCCAGAATATTTATTGGAAGATTCGACTCCTCTGGAGTCCACCTGCCTTGTGCCCTTCTGGCCCCCCAGACAGCTCCCCATCCTGATAAACTTGCGTCCGTGGTCACAATCTCCCACGATAGCTGCAAGAAGGATGTCCCCTGAACCAGCTGACCTACCAAGAGAGGGATTCCCTCACTCTGTTGTCCAGAGAGATCTGTTGGGATAGATCTGAGTGATTGCCGTTCCTTGCCTCAACATGCATAACTGAAGAGGTCCAAGATGGAACCTGGCGAAAGGAATGACATCTATGCTGGATACCATGAGCCCAATCACCTCCATACACCTGGTCACAGATGGCCTTGAGGAGGTCTGAAGGGCAAGACAGCTGGACACAATCTTGGAATGTCTCTGATCTGTCAGGAATATCTTCATAGATATGGAATCTATTATTGTACCCAGGAACTCTACCCTGTTGCTGGGAACCAAGGAACTCTTCCCTTTGTTTATCTTCCATCCATGGGATCGAAGTAAAAGAAGAAGAGCCCTCGAGTGGTCCTCCACGAGACTGCAGGACGGAGCCTGGACCAGAATATCGTCCAGATAAGGAGCCACCACAATACCTCTGGCTCTCGCTACCGTGAGCAGCACCCCCAGGAGCTTCCTAAAGACTAGGAACGGTAGTGCCACAAACTGGAAGTGTTGGTCCAGAAATGCAAATCTTAGGAACCTGATGTGGTCCTTGTGGATTGGCACATCTTTCAAGTCTATTGTCGTCATAAATTGCCCCTCTTGAACTAGGGGCAGGATCAATCTGATCGTCTCTATTTTGAACGATGGGACTGACAGAAACTTGTTTAGGCACTTTAGGTCCAGGATTGGGCAGAATGTACCCTCCTTCTTTGGGACCACGAAAAGGTTTGAATAGTACCCTAGACCCCTTTCCGCTAGAGGTACCGGAACAATTAGTAAGAGAGATGAGAGATCCCTCACGCACTTTAGAAAGGAGTCTCTCTTCTCTGGATTTGAGGATAGGTTTGACAGGAGCAATCTGCCCCTGGGCGGATGAGTCCTGAACCCTATCCTGTAACCCTGGGTGATAACCTCTAGAACCCAAGGATCCTGTATGTTTCTCTTCCAAGCCTCTGCGAACAGAGATAGTCTGCCCCTACGCGATCTAGCGACACATCGGGGGCCGCCCCTTCATGTCGACTGTCTCGGCGGGCTTCTTGCCCTGCTTGGACTTGTTCCAAGATTGAGCTGGCTTCCAAGATCCCTTGGTCTGCTCGATCTTCACAGCAGGCTGCTGGCGTTGAGACTTGTCTTAACGAAAGGCACGAAAAGTAGAGCCCTGAGGCTTATTCTTATCCTGCGGAAGGAAAGCACCCTTGCCTCCCATGACCGTGGATATGATAGAGTTCAGGCCTGGGCCAAAAATAACTTTCCCGTGAAACGAAAGAGATAGCAATCTTTACTTGGAAGCTGAGAGACCGGAATGGGGAACTTCTTTTAAAAAGAGTTAGAGGGAAAAAAGGACAAGCCCAGTTTCTCCCACTCATTCTTAACAAACGTAGCCATCTTCACGGGAAGGTCTGAGGCACCACCCTGTCCTTGTAAACCCTATCTAGCTTAGGGATCGAAGGTTCATCCGGAACCTCCAACGTTGCAAGCACTTCTTTCAGTAAAATGCGCAAATGCTCCATCTTAAACTTAAAATCTGGCTCCTCCGTAGCCGGAGGTCTAGAAGACGCCTATTCCGTCCCAGAGAGAGCGCCCTCTGACGAGTCGGAGGCGTCATCCTCATCGGATAATCTCTCTGAGACATCCAACAAAGTAGACTAGGGACGGAAGGCTATGTCTTTCCCTACGCTTGTGCTTCCCAGGGCGTGGTGGGGCATGGAAGGCCGCAGAAACTGCCTCTTGCAATCTGGCGGCCGTGGGGGGATTAGCCGTGCCTTGGGGAGCTACATGTGTAATCGGAGATGAATGTTGGGAACGCACCTTGCGGGACGGAGAACCCTCACAGGTGGACGGCTCAGTAGTACTCAATATCTTATTCTTTTTATTATTATTATTATTTATTTGTATAGCGCCGCCAAATTCCATAGCGCTGGGTACAATGATAAGGGTATACAATGACAAAGATTTGTGATACAATACAAAACATAACAAGACTAAACAAATCTAGCACAGGAGGAAGAGGGCCCTGCTCCGGAGAGCTCACAGTCTATAGGTTTAGGGTGCAGAGACATAAGGTTGGGGTAGCTTGTTACATTGGTTGTATTTGCAGCAGTGAGTCAGGCAGTTCATGTACATGTTTTAGCTTGGTTCGGATGCGGGATGGAGGAGAGATGGTAAGCCTCTCTGAATAGGTGGGTTTTCAAGGATCTTCTGAAGCTATACAAGGTTGGAGACAGTCTGATGGAGTCGGGTAGAGAGTTCCAGAGGACAGGAGCAACACGTGCGAAGTCTTGGAGGCGGGAGTGGGATGTAGAGATAACAGGAGTGTAGAGACGTAGGTCAGAGGTTGATCGAAGAGGATGGGATGGGGAGTATTTCACGATGAGAGAGGAAATATAGTTGGGAGTTAGACTGTTGAGTGCTTTGTAGGTTAGGGCTAATACTTTAAATTGTATTCTGGAGTGTATGGGGAGCCAGTGTAGAGACTGGCAGAGCGGAGCAACTGATGTAGATCGTCGACTTAGGTGGATGAGTCTAGCAGAAGCATTCATAATAGATTGGAGGGAGGAGAGGCGGTGTTTTGGAAGGCCATTTAAGAGTAGATTGCAATGATCAATGCGTGACAGGATGAGGGAATGAATAAGTATTTTTGTAGTTTTTTGAGTAAGGAAGGGACGAATTCTGGAAATGTTGCGTAGGTGTGAACGGTAGGATTTGGTAAGCGTTTGTATATGTGGGTTGAATGTGAGTTCTGAGTCTAGTGTGACCCCAAGGCAGCGGACCTGGGGTGAGGTGTTGAGAATAGAGTCTCCAACCATCACAGAAATGTCAGGTGTCGGATGTCTCGAAGAGGGGGGAATAAGAAGCAGCTCAGTTTTGGACAGATTGAGTTGGAGGTAGTGTGAAGACATCCAAGAGAAAATTGCAGAGAGGCAGTCAGAAATCTGGTTGAGTAAAGAGGGAGAGATATCAGGAGAGGAAAGATAGATTTGGGTATCATCAGCATATAGGTGGTACTGGAATCCAAAGTAGGCTATAAGTTTTCCAAGGCAGGATGTATAAAGAGAGAAAAGCAAGGGACCCAAGACAGAGCCTTGCGGTACTCCCACTGAGAGATGCATAGGATCACAAGATCTGTTGTTAAAGGAAACTGAAAACGAGCGGTTTGAAAGATGTGATGCAAACCAGGAGAGGGCTGTGTCTCGGATGCCAAATGAATGTAGTATTTTTAGGAGGAGAGGATGGTCAACTGTGTCAAAAGCTGCGGACAGGTCAAGAAGAATTAGTAAGGAGTAATGGCCTTTTGCTTTGGCTGATAAAAGTTCATTTGTTACTTTAGCAAGAGCGGTTTCTGTTGAGTGTTTAGGGCGGAAACCAGATTGTAGTGGATCAAGTAAGTTTTTATAAATTGCAATCTTATCAAAGCATGTGGAACACAGTTAAGGCAAGCGTATCAACCTGAACCTCCTCCTAATAAACACAGGTATTAGATTTAATTAAAGAGGGAGTAACCTCTAACATATCAGAGTCCTCCATAGCTTGCTCTTTAATGTGGACTGTGATAGACAAAATGGCACCTCTATACACCAATGGCTGGGGCACTCACCACCTCCTATGACCGGACCACGGAGAAACCGTTACGTCTCTCGCAAATGCCGATCAGGAAAGAGGAAGTTGAAGAGGCCACAGCCGGTCACATGAAGTGCCATGCAGGACTGCCCCTGCACTATAGAGAAACGTGGAAAAAAGGTTGCGTCTATCTTCACCTGACTGTTCCCACATTGCTAGAGCCTCATCTCACACATGACGTTGCCTTAACACAATAAAGATATTATGCATAAATCCCCCCTGTTCAATAATCCCCTTTACAGGGATATTAACAGGGCCGTTTCTAGGAGCGGGCAGACCGGGCAGTGGCCCGGGCGCATTGGGGAGCACTTAAAAAAAAAATGTTAATTGGCTCCATTGGATGTCAATCATACTAATGGAGCAACAAGATCACAAAGAGGGCGTGTTAAGACCAGATAACTACTTAGAGCTAAAACTGAAAGTAAAAAGGAGAGGAATCACCCTGAGGAAAGTAGGAGACTATCTCACTGATCTCTGTCACTAAAGAGGTGATGCTTTATGCATATCACAAAGAGGGCGTGTTAAGACCAGATAACTACTTAGAGCTAAAACTGAAAGTAAAAAGGAGAGGAATCACCCTGAGGAAAGTAGGAGACTATCTCACTGATCTCTGTCACTAAAGAGGTGATGCTTTATGCATATGACAAATTATTCATGGTCTTTACATAATGATAAGTACATATTTTTTCGTTTTACTGAGCTAATTTAAAAAGGTGCTTTATAAAAATTGGGTTTCCACATACTAAGGAACAGGTTTTCTGTTAAGGACTGTTGAATAAAAAAAAAATCTTTTTTACATTATGCCTTTTTTTTGTGTATTTACTTATTGTTTACAAATGCTTAATAATGATGGGTGTGTGTATGCGTCATTTACTCTATAATAACAATGGCAAGTTTTCACAAACTCACATGTGAGCGCTTGTTTCTGCTATTACTGCCTGAGTGTGTGTGTGTGTGTGTGTGTGTGTGTGTCTAGCTATCCCTGCCTGTGTGTGTGTGTGTGTGTGTGTGTGTGTGTATCTGCCTATTATTGACTGAGTGTGTGTGTATGCCTATCTATCCCTGCCTGTGGGTGTGCATGTCTCTCTCTATTACTGCCAGTGTGTGCATGTCTCTGTCTATTACTGCCTGTGTGTGTGTGTGTGTGTGTGTGTGTATGCCTATCTATCCCTGCCTGTGTGTGCATGTCTCTCTCTATTACTGCATCTGTGTGTGCATGTCTCTCTCTATTACTGCCAGTGTGTGCATGTCTCTGTCTATTACTGCCTGAGTGTGTGTGTATGCCTATCTATCCCTGCCTGTGTGTGCATGTCTGTCTATTCCTTCCTGTGTGTGCATGTCTCTCTCTATTACTGCCTCTGTGTGTGCATGTCTCTGTCTATTACTGCCTGAGTGTGTGTGTATGCCTATCTATCCCTCTCTCTATTACTGCATCAGTGTGTGCATGTCTCTCTCTATTACTGCCAGTGTGTGCATGTCTCTGTCTATTACTGCCTGAGTGTGTGTGTATGCCTATCTATCCCTGCCTGTGTGTGCATGTCTCTGTCTATTCCTTCCTGTGTGTGCATGTCTCTGTCTATTCCTTCCTGTGTGTGCATGTCTCTGTCTATTCCTTCCTGTGTGTGCATGTCTCTGTCTATTCCTTCCTGTGTGTGCATGTCTCTGTCTATTCCTTCCTGTGTGTGCATGTCTCTGTCTATTCCTTCCTGTGTGTGCATGTCTCTGTCTATTCCTTCCTGTGTGTGCATGTCTCTGTCTATTCCTGTCTGTGTGTGCATGTCTCCATCTATTACTGTCTGTGTGTGCATGTCTCCGTCTATTACTGTCTGTGTGTACATGTCTCCGTCTATTACTGCCTGTGTGTACATGTCTCCGTCTATTACTGCCTGTGTGTGTGTGTGTGTGTGTGTATGCCTATCTATCCCTGCCTGTGTGTGCATGTCTGTCTATTCCTTCCTGTGTGTGCATGTCTCTCTCTATTACTGCCTCTGTGTGTGCATGTCTCTCTCTATTACTGCCAGTGTGTGCATGTCTCTCTCTATTACTGCCAGTGTGTGCATGTCTCTGTCTATTACTGCCTGAGTGTGTGTGTATGCCTATCTATCCCTGCCTGTGTGTGCATGTCTGTCTATTCCTTCCTGTGTGTGCATGTCTCTGTCTATTACTGTCTGTGAGTACATGTCTCAGTCTATTACTGTCTGTGTGTGCATGTCTCTCTCTATTACTGCCAGTGTGTGCATTTCTCTGTCTATTACTGCCTGAGTGTGTGTGTATGCCTATCTATCCCTGCCTGTGTGTGCATGTCTGTCTATTCCTTCCTGTGTGTGCATGTCTCTCTCTATTACTGCCTCTGTGTGTGCATGTCTCTCTCTATTACTGCCTCTGTGTGTGCATGTCTCTCTCTATTACTGCCTCTGTGTGTGCATGTCTCTCTTTATTACTGCCTCTGTGTGTGCATGTCTGTCTATTCCTTCCTGTGTGTGCATGTCTCTCTCTATTACTGCCTCTGTGTGTGCATGTCTCTCTCTATTACTGCCAGTGTGTGCATGTCTCTCTCTATTACTGCCTGAGTGTGTGTGTATGCCTATCTATCCCTGCCTGTGTGTGCATGTCTGTCTATTCCTTCCTGTGTGTGCATGTCTCTGTCTATTACTGTCTGTGAGTACATGTCTCAGTCTATTACTGTCTGTGTGTGCATGTCTCTGTCTATTACTGCCTGTGAGTGCATGTCTCTGTCTATTACTGTCTGTGTGTGCATGTCTCCGTCTATTACTGTTTGTGTGTGCATGTCTCTGTCTATTACTGCCTGTGTGTGCATATCTCTGTCTATTACTGCCTGTGAGTGCATGTCGCTGTCTATTACTGCCTGTGAGTGCATGTCGCTGTCTATTACTGCCTGTGAGTGCATGTCGCTGTCTATTACTGCCTGTGAGTGCATGTCGCTGTCTATTACTGCCTGTGAGTGCATGTCTCAGTCTATTACTATCTGTGAGTGCATGTCTCAGTCTATTACTGTCTGTGAGTGCATGTCTCAGTCTATTACTGTCAGTGAGTGCATGTCTCAGTCTATTACTGTCAGTGAGTGCATGTCTCCGTCTATTACTGTCAGTGAGTGCATGTCTCCGTCTATTACTGTCTGTGTGTGCATGTCTACGTCTATTACTGTCTGTGTGTGCATGTCTCAGTCTATTACTGTCTGTGAGTGCATGTCTCAGTCTATTACTGTCTGTGTGTGCATGTCTCCGTCTATTACTGTCTGTGTGTGCATGTCTCCGTCTATTACTGTCTGTGTGTGCATGTCTCCGTCTATTACTGTCTGTGTGTGCATGTCTCCGTCTATTACTGTCTGTGTGTGCATGTCTCCGTCTATTACTGTCAGTGAGTGCATGTCTCCGTCTATTACTGTCTGTGTGTGCATGTCTCAGTCTATTACTGTCTGTGTGTGCATGTCTCAGTCTATTACTGTCTGTGTGTGCATGTCTCAGTCTATTACTGTCTGTGAGTGCATGTCTCAGTCTATTACTGTCGGTGTGTGCATGTCTCTATCTATTACTGCCTGTGTGTATAGTATATTTGAAAAATAAACAGCTACACAGTTCTTTATCAAATTATTTGTGCAAAAATCTCATAGACTTTAATAGTGAATTTTGTAAAAAAAAAAAAAAAAAGTTATAACTTTTCTAAATAATTGTAATAGACCCCTAAATATGATACAAATACACCCAGTGACATATTGCCATCTTTTAGAAAATCTTACCTGATTACTTTTTAGCAAAGTTCAACTTTAAAGTCTATTGAAAGTTTTGTCGATACATTTTGAATATGAATTTAAAGGGATTGATATGCATTAAACAAAAAAATATGCATAGCTATAAGAAAAGTATAAATATAATGGCAACTAGTAAAAGATAAAGATATTTTTAGATAATATCAATATATTTGGAAAAAACATTGTAGAAGAAAACAGAATTTATGCTTACCTGATAAATTACTTTCTCCAACGGTGTGTCCGGTCCACGGCGTCATCCATAACTTGTGGGAATATCTCTTCCCCAACAGGAAATGGCAAAGAGTACAGCAAAAGCTGTCCATATAGTCCCTCCTAGGCTCCGCCCACCCCAGTCATTCGACCGACGGACAGGAGAAAAACAGGAGAAACTATAGGGTGCCGTGGTGACTGTAGTTAAAGAAATAAATTCATCAAACCTGATTAAAAAACCAGGGTGGGCCGTGAACCGGACACACCGTTGGAGAAAGTAATTTATCAGGTAAGCATAAATTCTGTTTTCTCCAACATTGGTGTGTCCGGTCCACGGCGTCATCCATAACTTGTGGGAACCAATACCAAAGCTTTAGGACACTGATGAAGGGAGGGAGCCAATCAGGTTACCTAAACAGAAGGCACCACGGCTTGCAAAACCTTTCTCCCAAAAATAGCCTCCGAAGAAGCAAAAGTATCAAATTTGTAGAATTTGGCAAAAGTGTGCAGGGAAGACCAAGTCGCTGCCTTACATATCTGATCAACAGAAGCCTCGTTCTTGAAGGCCCATGTGGAAGCCACAGCCCTAGTAAAGTGAGCTGTGATTCTTTCAGGAGGCTGCCGTCCGGCAGTCTCGTAAGCCAATCGGATGATGCTTTTCAGCCAAAAGGAAAGAGAGGTAGCAGTAGCTTTTTGACCTCTCCTTTTACCAGAATAGACGACAAACAGAGAAGATGTTTGTCTGAAATCCTTTGTTGCTTCTAAATAGAACTTTAAAGCACGGACTACATCCAAATTTTGTAACAAACGTTCCTTCTTTGAAACTGGATTCGGACACAAAGAAGGCACAACTATTACCTGGTTAATATTCTTGTTGGAAACAACTTTTGGAAGGAAACCAGGTTTAGTATGCAAAACAACCTTATCTGAATGGAACACCAGATAGGGCGGAGTACACTGCAGAGCAGATAACTCAGAAACTCTTCTAGCAGAAGAAATAGCAACTAAAAACAAAACTTTCCAAGATAACTACTTAATATCTATGGAATGTAAAGGTTCAAACGGAACCCCTTGGAGAACTGAAAGAACTAAATTTAGACTCCAGGGAGGAGTCAAAGGTCTGTAAACAGGCTTGATCCTGACCAAAGCCTGAACAAAAGCTTGAACATCTGGCATAGATGCCAATCGTTTGTGTAACAAGACAGATAAAGCAGAAATCTGTCCCTTTAGAGAACTCGCTGATAATCCCTTATCCAAACCTTCTTGGAGAAAGGAAAGGATCCTAGGAATTTTGATCTTACTCCATGAGAATCCCTTGGATTCACACCAACAGATATATCTTTTCCATATTTTATGGTAAATTTTTCTAGTTACAGGTTTTCTGGCTTGTACCAGAGTATCTATCAGAGAATCCGAAAACCCACGCTTGGATAAAATCAAGCGTTCAATTTCCAAGCCGTCAGCTGGAGAGAGACTAGATTTGGATGTTCGAATGGACCCTGTACTAGAAGATCCTGTCTCAAAGGTAGCTTCCATGGTGGAGCCGATGACATATTCACCAGGTCTGCATACCAAGTCCTGCGTGGCCACGCAGGAGCTATCAAAATCACCAAGGCCCTCTCCTGTTTGATCCTGGCTACCAGCCTGGGAATGAGAGGAAACGGTGGAAACACATAAGCTAGGTTGAAGGTCCAAGGCGCTACTAATGCATCCACTAGAGTCGCCTTGGGATCCCTGGATCTGGACACGTAGCAAGGAACTTTGAAGTTCTGACGAGACGCCATCAGATCCATGTCTGGAATGCCCCATAATTGAGTCAACTGGGCAAATATCTCCGGGTGGAGTTCCCACTCCCCCGGATGGAATGTCTGACGACTCAGATAATCCGCCTCCCAGTTTTCCACTCCTGGGATGTGGATCGCAGATAGATGGCAGGAGTGATCCTCCGCCCATTTTATGATCTTGGTCACTTCTCTCATCGCCAGGGAACTCCTTGTTCCCCCCTGATGGTTGATGTAAGCAACAGTCGTCATGTTGTCTGATTGAAATCTTATGAATCTGGCCTTTGCTAGTTGAGGCCAAGCCCTGAGAGTATTGAATATCGCTCTCAGTTCCAGAATGTTTATCGGGAGAAGAGACTCTTCCCGAGACCATAGACCCTGAGCTTTCAGGGTCGTGACGATGACCCACTCTGGTCTGCGGAAGCTCATTCCCTGGGACAGTTGATCCTGGGTTAGCCACCAACAGAGTGAGTCTCTGGTCTTCTGATCTACTTGAATCACTGGAGACAAGTCCGTATAGTCCCCATTCCACTGTTTCAGCATGCACAGTTGTAATGGTCTTAGATGGATTCGCGCAAAAGGAACTATGTCCATAGCAGCAACCATCAACCCTACTACTTCCATGCACTGAGCTATGGAAGGTCGTGGAACAGAATTAAGAACTTGACAAGCATTTAGAAGTTTTGACTTTCTGACATCTGTCAGGAAAATCTTCATTTCTAAAGAATCTATTATTGTCTACTCCCTTCATCTGATGAATCATCTTGGGCAACTTTACTATCTGTGGCAGTACTGTCCTTACTTTGTTTGGACGCTATGGCACAATTATCACACAATTTTGAAGGGGGAGACACATTGGCTTCCATACATACAGAACATAGTTTATCTGAAGGCACAGACATGTTAAACAGGCTTAAACTTGTCAATAAAATACAAAAACCGTTTTAAAACAAAACCGTTACTGTCTCTTTAAATTTTAAACAGGGCACACTTTTTTACTGAATATGTGAAAAACTATGAAGGAATTGTTCAAATTTAACCAAATTGTTCAAATTTCACCACAGTGTCTTAAAGTATTCAAAGCGTTGCACCCCAAATTTCAGATCATTAACCCTTAAAATAACGAAATAACGAAACCGGAGCCGGTTACAATTTTAACCCCTCTACAGTCCCAGCTGCAGCCTTTGCTGCGACTTTACCAAACCCAGGGGGGTATACGATACCAAATGAAGCCTTCTAGGAGCCTTTTCAACAACTTCCAGACCCACACACATGCAGCTGCATGTCCTGCTCTCAAAAGTAACTGCGCATTAATGGCGCGAAAATGAGGCTCTGCCTACTACAGAGAAGGCCCTTCCTGACTGGGAAGGTGTCTAAACCAGTGCCTGACGTGAAAAAAACGTTCCCCAATTTTATAAAATGTGAATTTCAACATTAAGCTGTATAAAATGCCCAAATAAAGCAATCGATCTAGCCCATAAGAGTGTCTACCAGTTTTATAGCCCATATTAAGCCCTTTATTCTGTTTGAGACTAAGAAAATGGCTTACCGGTCCCCCTGAGGGGAAATGACAGCCTTCCAGCATTACACAGTCTTGTTAGAAATATGGCTAGTCATACCTTAAGCAGAAAAGTCTGCCAGCTGTTCCCCCCAACTGAAGTTATCTCCTCTCAACAGTCCTGTGTGGGAACAGAAACCGATTTTAGTTACTGCTGCTAAAATCATACTCCTCTCACAAACAGAACTCTTCATCTTTTTCTGTTTCAGAGTAAATAGTACATACCAGCACTATTTTAAAATAACAAACTCTTGATATGTAGATAAAAAAAACTACAACTAAACACCACATACTCTTCACCATCTCCGTGGAGATGCTGCCTGTGCAACGGCAAAGAGAATGACTGTGGTGGGCGGAGCCTAGGAGGGACTATATGGACAGCTTTTGCTGTACTCTTTGCCATTTCCTGTTGGGGAAGAGATATTCCCACAAGTTATGGATGACGCCGTGGACCGGACACACCAATGTTGGAGAAAACATAATTTATGCTTACCTGATAAATTTATTTCTCTTGTAGTGTATCCAGTCCACGGATCATCCATTACTTGTGGGATATTCTCCTTCCCAACAGGAAGTTGCAAGAGGATCACCCACAGCAGAGCTGCTATATAGCTCCTCCCCTCACTGCCATATCCAGTCATTCGACCGAAACAAGCCGAGAAAGGAGAAACCATAGGGTGCAGTGGTGACTGTAGTTTGATTAAAATTTAGAACTGCCTGAAAAGGACAGGGCGGGCCGTGGACTGGATACACTACAAGAAAAATAAATTTATCAGGTAAGCATAAATTATGTTTTCTCTTGTTAAGTGTATCCAGTCCACGGATCATCCATTACTTGTGGGATACCAATACCAAAGCTAAAGTACACGGATGATGGGAGGGACAAGGCAGGAACTTAAACAGAAGGAACCACTGCCTGTAGAACCTTTCTCCCAAAAACAGCCTCCGAAGAAGCAAAAGTATCAAATTTGTAAAATTTGGAAAAAGTATGAAGGGAAGACCAAGTTGCAGCCTTGCAAATCTGTTCAACAGAGGCCTCATTTTTAAAGGCCCAGGAGGAAGCCACAACTCTAGTAGAATGAGCTGTAATCCTTTCAGGAGGCTGCTGTCCAGCAGTCTCATAGGCTAAACGGATTATACTCCGAAGCCAAAAAGAAAGAGAGGTTGCCGAGGCCTTCTGACCTCTCCTCTGTCCAGAGAAACAACAAACAGGTTAGATGTTTGGCGAAAATCTTTAGTAGCCTGTAAGTAAAATTTCAAGGCACGGACTACGTCTAGATTATGCAAAAGATGTTCCTTCTTGAAGAAGGATTAGGACATAATGATGGAACAACAATCTCTTGATTAATATTCTTGTTAGAAACCACCTTAGGTAAAAACCCAGGTTTTGTACGCAGAACAACTTTATCTGAATGAAAGATCAGATAAGGAGAATCACAATGTAAGGCAGATAACTCCGAGACTCTTCGAGCCGAGGAAATAGCCATCAGAAAAAGAACTTTCCATGAAAGAAGTTTGATATCAATAGAATGAAGGGGTTCAAACGGAACCCCTTGAAGAACTTTAAGAACCAAGTTTAAGCTCCATGGAGGAGCAACAGGTTTAAACACAGGCTTAATTCTAACTAAAGCCTGACAAAATGCCTGAACGTCTGGAACTTCTGCCAGACGCTTGTGTAAAAGAATAGACAGAGCAGAAATCTGTCCCTTTAAAGAACTAGCTGATAATCCTTTGTCCAAACCCTCTTGGAGGAAGGACAATATCCTAGGAATCCTAACCCTACTCCATGAGTAATTCTTGGATTCACACCAATGAAGATATTTACGCCATATCTTGTGGTAAATTTTCCTGGTGACAGGCTTTCGTGCCGGTATTAAGGTATCAATTACTGACTCGGAGAAGCCACGCTTTGATAGGATCAAGCGTTCAATCTCCATGCAGTCAGTCTCAGAGAAAGTAGATTCGGATGATTGAAAGGACCTTGTATTAGAAGGTCTTGTCTCAGAGGCAGAGTCCATGGTGGAAAGGATGACATGTCCACTAGGTCTGCATACCAGGTCCTGCGTGGCCACGCAGGCGCTATCAATATCACCGATGCTCTTTCCTGTTTGATTTTGGCAATCAGACGAGGGAGCAGAGGAAACGGGGGAAACACATAAGCCAGGTTGAAGAACCAAGGCGCTGCTAGAGCATCTATCAGTGCCGCTTCTGGGTCCCTGGACCTGGATCCGTAACAAGGAAGCTTGGCGTTCTGGCGAGATGCCATGAGATCCAATTCTGGTTTGCCCCAACGGAGAACCAATTGAGCAAACACCTCCAGATGGAGTTCCCATTCCCCCGGATGAAAAGTCTGACGACTTAGAAAATCCGCCTCCCAGTTCTCTACACCTGGGATATGGATCGCTGACAGGTGGCAAGAGTGAGTCTCTGCCCAGCGAATTATCTTGGAGACTTCTGACATCGCTAGGGAACTCCTGGTTCCCCCTTGATGGTTGATGTAAGCCACAGTCGTGATGTTGTCCGACTGAAATCTGATGAACCTCAGTGTTGCTAGCTGAGGACAAGCCAGAAGAGCATTGAATATTGCTCTTAACTCCAGAATATTTATTGGGAGGAGTTTCTCCTCCTGAGTCCATGAACCCTGAGCCTTCAGGGAGTTCCAGACTGCACCCCAACCTAGAAGGCTGGCATCTGTTGTTACAATTGTCCAATCTGGTCTGCGAAAGGTCATACCCTTGGACAGATGGGCCCGAGATAACCACCAGAGAAGAGAATCTCTGGTTTCCTGATCCAGATTTAGTAGAGGGGACAAATCTGTGTAATCCCCATTCCACTGACTGAGCATGCATAATTGCAGTGGTCTGAGATGCAGGCGCGCGAATGGCACTATGTCCATCGCCGCTACCATTAAGCCGATTACTTCCATGCACTGAGCCACCGTGGGGCGCGGAATGGAGTGAAGAACACGGCAAGCATTTAGAAGTTTTGATAACCTGGACTCCGTCAGGTAAATTTTCATTTCTACAGAATCTATTAGAGTCCCTAGGAAGGAAACCCTCGTGAGAGGAGATAGAGAACTCTTTTCTTCTTTCACTTTCCACCCATGCGACCTCAGGAATGCCAGAACTATCTCTGTATGAGATTTGGCAATTTGAAAGCTTGACGCCTGTATCAGGATATCGTCCAGGTAAGGAGCCACCGCTATGCCTCACGGTCTTAGGACCGCCAGAAGTGAGCCCAGAACCTTTGTAAAAATTCTTGGGGCTGTAGCCAACCCGAATGGAAGAGCTACAAATTGGTAATGCCTGTCTAGAAAGGCAAACCTCAGGAACTGATGATGATTCTTGTGAATCGGAATGTGAAAGTAGGCATCCTTTAAGTCCACTGTGGTCATGTACTGACCCTCTTGGATCATGGGTAAAATGGTTTTTTTGTTTAGGATCTTAAAATCCAAAATTGGTCTGAAGGTTCCCTCTTTTTTGGGAACCACAAACAGATTTGAATAAAACCCCTGTCCTTGTTCCGTCCGCGGAACTGGATGGATCACTCCCATTACAAGGAGATCTTGTACGCAGCTTAGGAATGCCTCTTTCTTTATCTGGTTTGCAGATAATCTTGAAAGGTGAAATCTCCCTTGTGGAGGAGAAGCTTTGAAGTCCAGAAGATATCCCTGTGATATGATCTCCAACGCCCAGGGATCCTGAACATCTCTTGCCCACGCCTGGGCGAAGAGAGAGAGTCTGCCCCCTACTAGATCCGTTGTCGGATAGGGGGCCGCTCCTTCATGCTGTCTTAGAGGCAGCAGCAGGCTTTCTGGCCTGCTTGCCCATGTTCCAGGACTGCTTAGGTTTCCCGGCCTGCTTGGATTGAGCAAAAGTTCCCTCTTGTTTTGAAGCAGAGGAAGTTGATGCTGCACCTGCCTTGAAATTTCGAAAGGCACGAAAATTAGACTGTTTGGCCTTTGATTTGGCCCTGTCCTGAGGAAGGGTATGAACCTTACCTCCAGTAATGTCAGCAATAATTTCTTTCAAACCAGGCCCAAATAAGGTCTGCCCCTTGAAAGGAATGTTGAGTAATTTAGACTTTGAAGTCACATCAGCTGACCAGGATTTGAGCCATAGCGCCCTACGCACCTGGATGGCGAATCCGGAATTCTTAGCCGTTAGTTTAGTCAAATGAACAATGGCATCAGAAACAAATGAGTTAGCTAGCTTAAGAGTTCTAAGCTTGTCAACAATTTCAGTCAATGGAGCTGTATGGATGGCCTCTTCCAGGGCCTCAAACCAGAATGCCGCCGCAGCAGTGACAGGCGCAATGCATGCAAGGGGCTGTAAAATAAAACCTTGTTGAATAAACATTTTCTTAAGGTAACCCTCCAATTTTTTATCCATTGGATCTGAAAAAGCACAACTGTCCTCAACCGGGATAGTGGTACGCTTTGCTAAAGTAGAAACTGCTCCCTCCACCTTAGGGACAGTCTGCCATAAGTCCCGTGTAGTGGCATCTATTGGAAACATTTTTCTAAACATAGAAGGTGGGGAAAAGGGCACACCGGGCCTATCCCACTCCTTACTAATAATTTCTGTAAGCCTTTTAGGTATTGGAAAAACATCAGTACTCACCGGCACTGCATAGTATTTATCCAGCCTACACAATTTCTCTGGCACTCCAATTGTGTCACAGTCATTCAGAGCAGCTAATACCTCCCCAAGCAATACACTGAGGTTCTCAAGCTTAAATTTAAAATTAGAAATCTCTGAATCAGGTCTCCCCGATTCAGAGACGTCACCCACAGACTGAAGCTCTCCGTCCTCAGGTTCTGCATATTGTGACGCAGTATCAGACATGGCTCTTACAGCATCTACGCGCTCTGTATCTCGTCTAACCCCAGAGCTATCGCGCTTGCCCCTCAATTCAGGCAATCTGGATAATACCTCTGACAGGGTATTATTCATGATTGCAGCCATGTCCTGCAAAGTAATCGCTATGGGCGTCCCTGATGTACTTGGCGCCATATTAGCGTGCGTCCCTTGAGCGGGAGGCGAAGGGTCCGACACGTGGGGAGAGTTAGTCGGCATAACTTCCCCCTCGACAGACCCCTCTGGTGACAATTCTTTTACAGATAAAGACTGATCTTTACTGTTTAAGGTGAAATCAATACATTTAGTACACATTCTCCTATGGGGCTCCACCATGGCTATTAAACATAATGAACAAGTATCCTCTGTTTCAGACATGTTTGTACAGACTAGCAATGAGACTAGCAAGCTTGGAAAACACTTTAAAGCAAGTTAACAAGCAATATAAAAAAACGTTACTGTGCCTTTAAGAGAAACAAATTTTGACAAAATTTGAAACAACAGTGAAAAAAGGCAGTTACACTAACAAAATTTTTACAGTGTATGTAACAAGTCAGCAGAGCATTGCACCCACTTGCAAATGGATGATTAACCCCTTAATAGCAAAAACAGAATAATAAATTACAAAAACGTTTTTTAAACACATTCACAACAACTGCCACAGTCTACTGTGATTGTTACCCTCCTCAAACACAACTTTGAAGCCTTTTGAGCCCTTCAGAGATGTCCTGTATCATGCAGAGGGAAGCTGAATGTCTGTCAGTATTTTTATCTGCACAGAAAAGCACTAAAATAGGCCCTTCCCACTCATATTGCAACAGTGGAAAGCCTGTTACTAGGCAAAAATCAAGCCAGCCATGTGGGAAAAAAAACTAGGCCCCAATAAGTTTTGTCACCAAACATATATAAAAACGATTAACATGATAGCAAATGTTTTATATTACACTTTTATAAGAGTATGCATCTCTGTTAATATGCCCGATACCAGTCAGTATCACTGCATTTAAGGCTTAACTTACATTAATCCGGTATCAGCAGCATTTTTCTAGCAAATTCCATCCCTAGAAATATGTTAACTGCACATACCTTATTACAGGAAAACCTGCACGCTATTCCCCCTCTGAAGTTACCTCACTCCTCAGAATATGTGAGAACAGCAAAGGATCTTAGTTACTTCTGCTAAGATCATAGAAATCACAGGCAGATTCTTCTTCTAATGCTGCCTGAGATGAAACAGTACACTCCGGTACCATTTAAAAATAACAAACTTTTGATTGAAGGTAAAAAACTAACTATAATACACCACTCTCCTCTTACTACGTCCATCTTTGTTGAGAGTTGCAAGAGAATGACTGGATATGGCAGTGAGGGGAGGAGCTATATAGCAGCTCTGCTGTGGGTGATCCTCTTGCAACTTCCTGTTGGGAAGGAGAATATCCCACAAGTAATGGATGATCCGTGGACTGGATACACTTAACAAGAGAAAAAGGACATATTTAAAGGGATAGGAAAGTAAAAATTAAACTTTCATTATTCAGGCTGCACCAAAAAAATTTAAGACAATTCTAATATTCTTGTTCTCTTGGTATCCATTGTTGAAAAGCATATGTACATATCCTTAGCAGCAGCTATGCACTACTAGGAGCTAACTGGCGGTTGGCGGCAACACACATTTGTCTCTTGTCATTTGCTCACCAGGTGTGTTCAGCTAGGTCCCAGTAGTACATCTTGCTTTGAAGCTGACCTCTAAATGACATGGGTGAGTAACATGCAAGGTCTAGGAGGGGGACTTTAGAATCTGTGAGGGGGGCGCATTTTGGAATTTTGCCCTGGGAGCCAGATTCTCTAGAAACGACCCTGGATATTAACCCTTGATTCTATCCAGATAAAAGGAAACACACTGTGACACGGTCTTCTTGCGTTATCATATGTGTATAAATGAAACTATCTTAACAGAATCCATGCCGTGGAACAGGAACACGGCCCTTCAAGTGTAACAGGTTAGTAGCATCACTCCTGACATGGACTTGAGTGAATAAGGGCAGGTAGCGAAACTCGTCAATGCTGATTGCCCAGGAGCTGTTAACATGAGTCAGGATGGTTTCGCAGAGACGACATTCCCTGCATCTCCGGACTCTAACTTTCATACATGCTCTCACTGAGAGGCTAACAGGACTACTTAAAGATCCAGTCCCATTTCGAAGAGTACTACCCTCCATAAGAGACTACTCTGAATCTCCCGACACTTCTCTGCCAACCTCCTGTGACAAAAGGCAAAGAATGACTGGGGGATGAGGGGAGTGGGGGAGGTATTTAAGCCTTTGGCTGGGGTGTCTTTGCCTCCTCCTGGTGGCCAGGTTCTTAATTCCCACAAGTAATGAATGAAGCAGTGGACTCTCCTCCCATTAAGATGGAAACAACGTCTAGATCACATTACAAGGGACATATTCATATATAAACATTTTAAAACCATTCTTGAGCCTTACACACAAAGAAAAAATTAAAAGCGCAAAACAAAAGTGACTGCAGTAAGGAACCTCTGAGTGAAAAATCTGTATACAAAATTCACAAGTGTCATGAAAACAAGAGATAAACTGATATAGAACTGGAAAAACTGAAGACCAAATAGTATTCAATTCAAGTTCCTTAAGTCCCCCCTTCTGGTTATTAGCAATCAATATTATGTAGCTTGAGGTGCAGCTAAAATCCGTGTCTTATTATTTATGCATAAATTCTTGGGAGCAGCTGATTCGTATGAGACTCATAGTGCAGTCTTCAAGGCAAAAAAAATCTGTATAACACAAAACAAACAAGCGCATCCCAGACTCAAATGCAAGTTATATTTATTCTAAAAAACAGAATTTATGTTTACCTGATAAATTACTTTCTCCAACGGTGTGTCCGGTCCACGGCGTCATCCTTACTTGTGGGATATTCTCTTCCCCAACAGGAAATGGCAAAGAGCCCAGCAAAGCTGGTCACATGATCCCTCCTAGGCTCCGCCTTCCCCAGTCATTCGACCGACGTAAAGGAGGAATATTTGCATAGGAGAAACCATATGATACCGTGGTGACTGTAGTTAAAGAAAATAAATTATCAGACCTGATTAAAAAACCAGGGCGGGCCGTGGACCGGACACACCGTTGGAGAAAGTAATTTATCAGGTAAACATAAATTCTGTTTTCTCCAACATAGGTGTGTCCGGTCCACGGCGTCATCCTTACTTGTGGGAACCAATACCAAAGCTTTAGGACACGGATGAAGGGAGGGAGCAAATCAGGTCACCTAAATGGAAGGCACCACGGCTTGCAAAACCTTTCTCCCAAAAATAGCCACAGAAGAAGCAAAAGTATCAAACTTGTAAAATTTGGTAAAAGTGTGCAGTGAAGACCAAGTCGCTGCCCTACATATCTGATCAACAGAAGCCTCGTTCTTGAAGGCCCATGTGGAAGCCACAGCCCTAGTGGAATGAGCTGTGATTCTTTCAGGAGGCTGCCGTCCGGCAGTCTCATAAGCCAATCTGATGATGCTTTTAATCCAAAAAGAGAGAGAGGTAGAAGTTGCTTTTTGACCTCTCCTTTTACCAGAATAAACAACAAACAAGGAAGATGTTTGTCTAAAATCCTTTGTAGCATCTAAATAGAATTTTAGAGCGCGAACAACATCCAAATTGTGCAACAAACGTTCCTTCTTTGAAACTGGATTCGGACACAAAGAAGGCACGACTATCTCCTGGTTAATGTTTTTGTTAGAAACAACTTTCGGAAGAAAACCAGGTTTAGTACGTAAAACCACCTTATCTGCATGGAACACCAGATAAGGAAGAGAACACTGCAGAGCAGATAATTCTGAAACTCTTCTAGCAGAAGAAATTGCAACCAAAAACAAAACTTTCCAAGATAATAACTTAATATCAACGGAATGTAAGGGTTCAAACGGAACCCCCTGAAGAACTGAAAGAACTAAGTTGAGACTCCAAGGAGGAGTCAAAGGTTTGTAAACAGGCTTGATTCTAACCAGAGCCTGAACAAAGGCTTGAACATCTGGCACAGCTGCCAGCTTTTTGTGAAGTAACACAGACAAGGCAGAAATCTGTCCCTTCAAGGAACTTGCAGATAATCCTTTCTCCAATCCTTCTTGAAGAAAGGATAGAATCTTAGGAATCTTTACCTTGTCCCAAGGGAATCCTTTAGATTCACACCAACAGATATATTTTTTCCATATTTTGTGGTAAATTTTTCTAGTTACAGGCTTTCTGGCCTGAACAAGAGTATCAATAACAGAATCTGAGAACCCTCGTTTTGATAAGATCAAGCGTTCAATCTCCAAGCAGTCAGCTGGAGTGAGACCATATTCGGATGTTCGAATGGACCTTGAACAAGAAGGTCTCGTCTCAAAGGTAGCTTCCATGGTGGAGCCGATGACATATTCACCAGATCTGCATACCAAGTCCTGCGTGGCCACGCAGGAGCTATCAAGATCACCGACGCCCTCTCCTGATTGATCCTGGCTACCAGCCTGGGGATGAGAGGAAACGGCGGGAATACATAAGCTAGTTTGAAGGTCCAAGGTGCTACTAGTGCATCTACTAGAGTCGCCTTGGGATCCCTGGATCTGGACCCGTAGCAAGGAACCTTGAAGTTCTGACGAGAGGCCATCAGATCCAAGTCTGGAATGCCCCACAGTTGAGTAATTTGGGCAAAGATTTCCGGATGGAGTTCCCACTCCCCCGGATGTAATGTCCGACGACTCAGAAAATCCGCTTCCCAATTTTCCACTCCTGGGATGTGGATTGCAGACAGGTGGCAGGAGTGAGTCTCCGCCCATTGAATGATTTTGGTCACTTCTTCCATCGCCAGGGAACTCCTTGTTCCCCCCTGATGGTTGATGTACGCAACAGTCGTCATGTTGTCTGATTGAAACCGTATGAACTTGGCCTTTGCTAGCTGAGGCCAAGCCTTGAGAGCATTGAATATCGCTCTCAGTTCCAGAATATTTATCGGTAGAAGAGATTCTTCCCGAGACCAAAGACCCTGAGCTTTCAGGGGTCCCCAGACCGCGCCCCAGCCCATCAGACTGGCGTCGGTCGTGACAATGACCCACTCTGGTCTGCGGAAGGTCATCCCTTGTGACAGGTTGTCCAGGGACAGCCACCAACGGAGTGAGTCTCTGGTCCTCTGATTTACTTGTATCGTCGGAGACAAGTCTGTATAGTCCCCATTCCACTGACTGAGCATGCACAGTTGTAATGGTCTTAGATGAATGCGCGCAAAAGGAACTATGTCCATTGCCGCTACCATCAAACCTATTACTTCCATGCACTGCGCTATGGAAGGAAGAGGAACGGAATGAAGTGTTTGACAAGAGTTCAGAAGTTTTGTTTTTCTGGCCTCTGTCAGAAAAATCCTCATTTCTAAGGAGTCTATTATTGTTCCCAAGAAGGGAACCCTTGTTGACTGAGATAGAGAACTCTTTTCTACGTTCACTTTCCATCCGTGAGATCTGAGAAAGGCCAGGACTATGTCCGTGTGAGCCTTTGCTTGAGGAAGGGACGACGCTTGAATCAGAATGTCGTCCAAGTAAGGTACTACTGCAATGCCCCTTGGTCTTAGTACCGCTAGAAGGGACCCTAGTACCTTTGTGAAAATCCTTGGAGCAGTGGCTAATCCGAAAGGAAGTGCCACGAACTGGTAATGCTTGTCCAGGAATGCAAACCTTAGGAACCGATGATGTTCCTTGTGGATAGGAATATGTAGATACGCATCCTTTAAATCCACCGTGGTCATGAATTGACCTTCCTGGATGGAAGGAAGAATTGTTCGAATGGTTTCCATTTTGAACGATGGAACCTTGAGAAACTTGTTTAGGATCTTGAGATCTAAGATTGGTCTGAACGTTCCCTCTTTTTTGGGAACTACGAACAGATTGGAGTAGAACCCCATCCCTTGTTCTCCTAATGGAACAGGATGAATCACTCCCATTTTTAACAGGTCTTCTACACAATGTAAGAATGCCTGTCTCTTTATGTGGTCTGAAGACAATTGAGACCTGTGGAACCTCCCCCTTGGGGGAAGCCCCTTGAATTCCAGAAGATAACCTTGGGAGACTATTTCTAGTGCCCAAGGATCCAGAACATCTCTTGCCCAAGCCTGAGCGAAGAGAGAGAGTCTGCCCCCCACCAGATCCGGTCCCGGATCGGGGGCCAACATTTCATGCTGTCTTGGTAGCAGTGGCAGGTTTCTTGGCCTGCTTTCCCTTGTTCCAGCCTTGCATTGGTCTCCAGGCTGGCTTGGCTTGAGAAGTATTACCCTCTTGCTTAGAGGACGTAGCACTTGGGGCTGGTCCGTTTCTACGAAAGGGACGAAAATTAGGTTTATTTTTGGCCTTGAAAGACCTATCCTGAGGAAGGGCGTGGCCCTTACCCCCAGTGATATCAGAGATAATCTCTTTCAAGTCAGGGCCAAACAGCGTTTTCCCCTTGAAAGGAATGTTAAGCAATTTGTTCTTGGAAGACGCATCCGCTGACCAAGATTTCAACCAAAGCGCTCTGCGCGCCACAATAGCAAACCCAGAATTTTTCGCCGCTAACCTAGCCAATTGCAAAGTGGCGTATAGGGTGAAAGAATTAGCCAATTTGAGAGCACGGATTCTGTCCATAATCTCCTCATAAGGAGGAGAATCACTATCGATCGCCTTTTCTAGCTCATCGAACCAGAAACACGCGGCTGTAGTGACAGGGACAATGCATGAAATTGGTTGTAGAAGGTAACCTTGCTGAACAAACATCTTTTTAAGCAAACCTTCTAATTTTTTATCCATAGGATCTTTGAAAGCACAACTATCTTCTATGGGTATAGTGGTGCGTTTGTTTAAAGTAGAAACCGCCCCCTCGACCTTGGGGACTGTCTGCCATAAGTCCTTTCTGGGGTCGACCATAGGAAACAATTTTTTAAATATGGGGGGAGGGACGAAAGGTATACCGGGCCTTTCCCATTCTTTATTTACAATGTCCGCCACCCGCTTGGGTATAGGAAAAGCTTCTGGGGGCCCCGGGACCTCTAGGAACTTGTCCATTTTACATAGTTTCTCTGGGATGATCAAATTCTCACAATCATCCAGAGTGGATAACACCTCCTTAAGCAGAGCGCGGAGATGTTCCAACTTAAATTTAAATGTAATCACATCGGGTTCAGCTTGTTGAGAAATTTTCCCTGAATCTGAAATTTCTCCCTCAGACAAAACCTCCCTGGCCCCCTCAGACTGGTGTAGGGGCATATCAGAACCATTATCATCAGCGTCCTCATGCTCTTCAGTATCTAAAACAGAGCAGTCGCGCTTACGCTGATAAGTGGGCATTTTGGCTAAAATGTTTTTGATAGAATTATCCATTACAGCCGTTAATTGTTGCATAGTAAGGAGTATTGGCGCGCTAGATGTACTAGGGGCCTCCTGAGTGGGCAAGACTGGTGTAGAACACAGTCTATCTGGTAGTTCAGACATGTTAAACAGGCATAAACTTGATAACAAAGTACAAAAAACGTTTTGAAATAAAACCGTTACTGTCACTTTAAATTTTAAACTGAACACACTTTATTACTGCAATTGCGAAAAAGTATGAAGGAATTGTTCAAAATTCACCAAAATTTCACCACAGTGTCTTAAAGCCTTAAAAGTATTGCACACCAAATTTGGAAGCTTTAACCCTTAAAATAACGGAACCGGAGCCGTTTTTATCTTTAACCCCTTTACAGTCCCTGGTATCTGCTTTGCTGAGACCCAACCAAGCCCAAAGGGGAATACGATACCAAATGACGCCTTCAGAAAGTCTTTTCTATGTATCAGAGCTCCTCACACATGCGACTGCATGTCATGCTTCTCAAAAACAAGTGCGCAATACCGGCGCGAAAATGAGGCTCTGCCTATGATTAGGGAAAGCCCCTAGAGAATAAGGTGTCCAAAACAGTGCCTGCCGATATTATTTTACAAAATACCCAGATTAAAATGATTCCTCAAGGCTAAATATGTTTATATATGAATCGATTTAGCCCAGAAAATGTCTACAGTCTTAACAAGCCCTTGTGAAGCCCTTATTTACTGTCTGTAATAAAAATGGCTTACCGGATCCCATAGGGAAAATGACAGCTTCCAGCATTACATCGTCTTGTTAGAATGTGTCATACCTCAAGCAGCAAAAGTCTGCTCACTGTTCCCCCAACTGAAGTTAATTCCTCTCAACAGTCCTGTGTGGAACAGCCATCGATTTTAGTAACGGTTGCTAAAATCATTTTCCTCTTACAAACAGAAATCTTCATCTCTTTTCTGTTTCAGAGTAAATAGTACATACCAGCACTATTTTAAAATAACAAACTCTTGATTGAATAATAAAAAACATAATTTATGCTTACCTGATAAATTCCTTTCTTCTGTTGTGTGATCAGTCCACGGGTCATCATTACTTCTGGGATATAACTCCTCCCCAACAGGAAATGCAAGAGGATTCACCCAGCAGAGCTGCATATAGCTCCTCCCCTCTACGTCAGTCCCAGTCATTCGACCAAGAATCAACGAGAAAGGAGTAACCAAGGGTGAAGTGGTGACTGGAGTATAATTTAAAAGATATTTACCTGCCTTAAAACAGGGCGGGCCGTGGACTGATCACACAACAGAAGAAAGGAATTTATCAGGTAAGCATAAATTATGTTTTCTTCTGTTATGTGTGATCAGTCCACGGGTCATCATTACTTCTGGGATACCAATACCAAAGCAAAAGTACACGGATGACGGGAGGGATAGGCAGGCTCATTATACAGAAGGAACCACTGCCTGAAGAACCTTTCTCCCAAAAATAGCCTCCGAAGAAGCAAAAGTGTCAAATTTGTAAAATTTGGAAAAAGTATGAAGCGAAGACCAAGTTGCAGCCTTGCAAATCTGTTCAACAGAGGCCTCATTCTTAAAGGCCCAAGTGGAAGCCACAGCTCTAGTGGAGTGAGCTGTAATTCTTTCAGGAGGCTGCTGTCCAGCAGTCTCATAGGCTAAACGTATTATGCTACGAAGCCAAAAGGAGAGAGAGGTAGCAGAAGCTTTTTGACCTCTCCTCTGTCCAGAATAAACGACAAACAGGGAAGAAGTTTGGCGAAAATCTTTAGTTGCCTGCAAGTAGAACTTGAGGGCACGAACTACATCCAGATTGTGTAGAAGACGTTCCTTCTTTGAAGAAGGATTTGGACACAAGGATGGAACAACAATCTCTTGATTGATATTCCTGTTAGTGACTACCTTAGGTAAGAACCCAGGTTTAGTACGCAGAACTACCTTGTCTGAGTGAAAAATCAGATAAGGAGAATCACAATGTAAGGCTGATAACTCAGAGACTCTTCGAGCCGAGGAAATAGCCATTAAAAACAGAACTTTCCAAGATAACAATTTTATATCAATGGAATGAAGGGGTTCAAACGGAACACCCTGTAAAACGTTAAGAACTAAGTTTAAACTCCATGGCGGAGTAACAGCTTTAAACACAGGCTTGATTCTAGCTAAAGCCTGACAAAAGGCCTGGACGTCTGGATTTTCTGACAGACGCCTGTGTAACAAGATGGACAGAGCTGAAATCTGTCCCTTTAATGAACTAGCTGATAAACCCTTTTCTAAACCTTCTTGTAGAAAGGACAATATCCTAGCGATCCTAACCTTACTCCAGGAGTAACCTTTGGATTCGCACCAGTATAGGTATTTACGCCATATTTTATGGTAAATCCTTCTGGTAACAGGCTTCCTAGCCTGTATCAGGGTATCAATAACCGACTCAGAAAAACCACGTTTTGATAAAATCAAGCGTTCAATTTCCAAGCAGTCAGCTTCAGAGAAGTTAGATTTTGATGTTTGAATGGACCCTGTATCAGAAGGTCCTGTCTTAGAGGTAGAGACCAAGGCGGACAGGATGACATGTCCACTAGATCTGCATACCAAGTCCTGCGTGGCCATGCAGGCGCTATTAGAATCACTGATGCTCTCTCCTGTTTGATTTTGGCAATCAATCGAGGAAGCAGCGGGAAGGGTGGAAACACATAAGCCATCCCGAAGTTCCAAGGTGCTGTCAAAGCATCTATCAGAACCGCTCCCGGATCCCTGGATCTGGACCCGTAGTGAGGAAGTTTGGCGTTCTGGCGAGACGCCATGAGATCTATCTCTGGTTTGCCCCAACGTCGAAGTATTTGGGCAAAGACCTCCGGATGAAGTTCCCACTCCCCCGGATGAAAAGTCTGGCGACTCAAGAAATCCGCCTCCCAGTTCTCCACTCCCGGGATGTGGATTGCTGACAGGTGGCAAGAGTGAGACTCTGCCCAGCGAATTATCTTTGATACTTCCATCATTGCTAGGGAGCTTCTTGTCCCTCCCTGATGGTTGATGTAAGCTACAGTCGTGATGTTGTCCGACTGAAACCTGATGAACCCCCGAGTTGTTAATTGGGGCCAAGCCAGAAGGGCATTGAGAACTGCTCTCAATTCCAGGATGTTTATTGGAAGGAGACTCTCCTCCTGATTCCATAGTCCCTGAGCCTTCAGAGAATTCCAGACAGCGCCCCAACCTAGTAGGCTGGCGTCTGTTGTTACAATTGTCCAGTCTGGCCTGCTGAATGGCATCCCCCTGGACAGGTGTGGCCGATAAAGCCACCATAGAAGAGAATTTCTGGTCTCTTGATTCAGATTCAGAGTAGGGGACAAATCTGAGTAATCCCCATTCCACTGACTTAGCATGCACAATTGCAGCGGTCTGAGGTGTAGGCGTGCAAAAGGTACTATGTCCATTGCCGCTACCATTAAGCCGATCACCTCCATGCATTGAGCTACTGACGGGTGTTGAATGGAATGAAGGACACGGCATGCATTTTGAAGCTTTGTTAACCTGTCTTCTGTCAGGTAAATCTTCATTTCTACAGAATCTATAAGAGTCCCCAAGAATGGAACCCTTGTGAGAGGAAAAAAGGAACTCTTCTTTTCGTTCACTTTCCATCCATGCGACCTTAGAAATGCCAGAACTAACTCTGTATGAGACTTGGCAGTTTGAAAGCTTGAAGCTTGTATTAGAATGTCGTCTAGGTACGGAGCTACCGAAATCCCTCGCGGTCTTAGTACCGCCAGAAGGGCACCCAGAACCTTTGTGAAGATTCTTGGAGCCGTAGCCAATCCGAATGGAAGAGCTACAAACTGGTAGTGCCTGTCTAAGAAGGCAAACCTTAGATACCGGTGATGATCTTTGTGAATCGGTATGTGAAGGTAAGCATCTTTTAAATCCACTGTGGTCATGTACTGACCCTTTTGGATCATGGGTAAGATTGTCCGAATAGTTTCCATTTTGAACGATGGAACTCTTAGGAATTTGTTTAGAATCTTTAAATCTAAGATTGGCCTGAAAGTTCCCTCTTTTTTGGGAACCACAAACAGGTTTGAGTAGAACCCTTGTCCTTGTTCCGACCGCGGAACCGGATGGATCACTCCCATTAATAACAGATCTTGTACACAGCGTAGAAACGCTTCTTTCTTTATCTGGTTTGTTGACAATCTTGACAGATGAAATCTCCCTCTTGGGGGAGATAATTTGAAGTCTAGAAGGTATCCCTGAGATATGATCTCTAGCGCCCAGGGATCCTGAACATCTCTTGCCCAGGCCTGGGCGAAGAGAGAAGTCTGCCCCCCACTAGATCCGGTCCCGGATCGGGGGCTCTCGGTTCATGCTGTCTTTGGGGCAGCAGCAGGTTTCCTGGCTTGCTTGCTCTTGTTCCAGGACTGGTTAGGCTTCCAGCCTTGCCTGTAACGAGCAACAGCTCCCTCCTGTTTTGGTGCAGTGGAGGTTGATGCTGCTCCTGTTTTGAAATTCCGAAAGGGACGAAAATTAGACTGTCTAGCCTTAGCTTTGGCTTTGTCTTGAGGTAGGGCGTGGCCCTTACCTCCTGTAATGTCAGCGATAATTTCTTTCAAACCGGGCCCAAATAAAGACTGCCCCTTGAAAGGTATATTAAGTAATTTGGACTTAGAAGTAACATCAGCTGACCAGGATTTTAGCCACAGCGCCCTACGTGTCTGTATGGCGAATCCTGAGTTCTTAGCCGTAAGTTTGGTTAAATGTACTACGGCCTCCGAAATGAATGAATTAGCTAGTTTAAGGACTCTAAGCCTGTCCGTAATGTCGTCTAGCGTAGATGAACTAAGGTTCTCTTCCAGAGACTCAATCCAAAATGCTGCCGCAGCCGTAATCGGCGCGATACATGCAAGGGGTTGCAATATAAAACCTTGTTGAACAAACATTTTCTTAAGGTAACCCTCTAATTTTTTATCCATTGGATCTGAAAAAGCACAGCTATCCTCCACCGGGATAGTGGTACGCTTAGCTAAAGTAGAAACTGCTCCCTCCACCTTAGGGACCGTTTGCCATAAGTCCCGAGTGGTGGTGTCTATTGGAAACATCTTTCTAAATATTGGAGGGGGTGAGAACGGCACACCGGGTCTATCCCACTCCTTAGTAACAATTTCAGTTAGTCTCTTAGGTATAGGAAAAACGTCAGTACTCGCCGGTACCGCAAAGTATTTATCCAACCTACACAGTTTCTCTGGTATTGCAACGGTGTTACAATCATTGAGAGCTGCTAAGACCTCCCCTAGTAATACACGGAGGTTCTCCAATTTAAATTTAAAATTTGAAATATCTGAATCCAATCTGTTTGGATCAGAACCGTCACCTACAGAATGAAGCTCTCCGTCCTCATGCTCTGCAAGCTGTGACGCAGTATCAGACATGGCCCTAGTATTGTCAGCGCACTCTGTTCTCACCCCAGAGTGATCACGCTTGCCTCTTAGTTCTGGTAATTTAGACAAAACTTCAGTCATAACAGTAGCCATATCTTGTAATGTTATCTGTAATGGCCGCCCAGATGTATTAGGCGCCATAATATCACGCACCTCCCGGGCGGGAGATGCAGGTACTGCCGCGTGAGGCGAGTTAGTCGGCATAACTCTCCCCTCGCTGTTTGGTGAAATTTGTTCAAATTGTACAGATTGACTTTTATTTAAAGTAGCATCAATACAGTTAGTACATAAATTTCTATTGGGCTCCACCTTGGCATTGGAACAAATGACACAGATATCTTCCTCTGAGTCAGACATGTTTAACACACTAGCAATAAACTTGCAACTTGGTTATAATCTTTTTTAGCAAAAACGTACTGTGCCTCAAAGAGGTACTAAACGATTAAATGACAGTTGAAACAATGAACTGAAAAACAGTTATAGCATCAAACTTTAAAACAACACAACTTTTAGCAAAGGTTTGTTCCCATTAGTAAAATAACAATAATTAAATTTGACATAAAAATTATAGAGCAACGTTTTTATTCACAGTCAATATAAAATTCTCACAGCTCTGCTGAGAGAATCTACCTCCCTCCAAAGAAGTTTGAAGACCCCTGAGATCTGTCAGAGATGAACCGGATCATGCAGGAAATATAAGAGTAACTGACTGGAATTTTTTGATGCGTAGCAAAGAGCGCCAAAAACGGCCCCTCCCCCTCATACACAGCAGTGAAGAGAAACGAAACTGTCACAATTAAAACCAAACAACTGCCAAGTGGAAAATAATGCCCAAATATTTATTCACTCAGTACCTCAGAAATGTAAACGATTCTACATTCCAGCAAAAACGTTTAACATGATAAATACTTATTAAAAGGATTAGTGACTTTTAACAGAGTAGTTCCGGTGAAATACCATCCCCAGAATACTGAAGTGTATACATACATGTCATTAAAACGGTATGGCAGGATTTTCTCATCAATTCCATTCAGAAAATAAAAACTGCTACATACCTCAATGCAGATTCATCTGCCCGCTGTCCCCTGATCTGAAGATTTTACCTCCCTCAGATGGCCGAGAACAGCAATATGATCTTAACTACTCCGGTTAAAATCATAGTAAAAAACTCTGGTAGATTCTTCCTCAAACTCTGCCAGAGAAGTAATAACACGCTCCGGTGCTATTGTAAAATAACAAACTTTTGATTGAAGTCATAAAAACTAAGTATAATCACCATAGTCCTCTCACACATCCTATCTAGTCGTTGGGTGCAAGAGAATGACTGGGACTGACGTAGAGGGGAGGAGCTATATGCAGCTCTGCTGGGTGAATCCTCTTGCATTTCCTGTTGGGGAGGAGTTATATCCCAGAAGTAATGATGACCCGTGGACTGATCACACATAACAGAAGAAACTACAGTTAAACACTAAAAAACTCTAAGCCATCTCCGTGGAGATGTTGCCTGTACAACGGCAAAGAGAATGACTGGGGAAGGCGGAGCCTAGGAGGGATCATGTGACCAGCTTTGCTGGGCTCTTTGCCATTTCCTGTTGGGGAAGAGAATATCCCACAAGTAAGGATGACGCCGTGGACCGGACACACCTATGTTGGAGAAATGTACACAATCAATATGCACGTACAAGATTAAAAAAAAAAAAAAAACATAAAAACCTGTCACTGAGTGTCCCGCACAGCCTCTACTGTAGTACCGATCCTCCCTGCCGTCAGATATGCTGGCATCCACAGTTTCGTGGACAAAGGTCTTGCCTGGGTAGTGGTTAGGCAAACTGTTCACCTTGTGATGAACACGGCTATCGTCCTAATGTGGCAATCCTTAAAGATCTTCCTACGTGTTTCATCAGTTTCGGACTTTCTCAAGGGCTGTTACTATCACTCTATTGACCATGTTTGCATCCTAGATTTAAATCTCCATGAGATTCCACCCCTTTGCTCCTCGTCATACCAACACGTGACCCCAGATCATTTATTCCTCAGCAAGTCACGTGAGGTTAACAAACCCTCATGGTGGGCCGGGTTATTCCTAGTTTATACTCCGATTGCTCATCTGGCTCAATCAACTTTAGAGCCTTCCTCATTGCTTTTTGTTAAAATCAGAGTGTCAACATCTTTAGTCCTTGAAAGGTGATCTGATTTAAATAATAAATTTTCAGTTCTTGTCTTTTTACAAAAAATTGACATAAAAATGAAATAGACAAATGTTATAATAAATTATTACGCTTCTACAGACGTATATGGGACCCTTCATACCTCTCATACCAATCAGAGTATAAACAAGGAATAACCTCACTCACCACGAGGCTTTGTTTACATCACGTGACCAGCTGAGGAATGAATGAGCCAGGGTCATGTGATAGTATGACGAGGAACAAAGGGGTGGAGTTTTGTGGATATTTAAATGCAGGCGGCAAGCATTGTCAATACAGTGATCGTAATAGCCCTTTGATACAGTCCACAAAAGCCTGGGCGAAACACGTAGGCAGATATTTACAGATTACCACATTAGGATGATAATTGCATTTGTCACAAGGTGTACCATTTGCCTAACCTCTACCTAGGCAAGACCTTCGCCCACAAAACTGTTTGTGGATGCCAGCGTACCTGACGGCAGGAAGGATCGGTACTATAGTGGATGCTGTGTGGGGACACTGTGTGACAGGGTTTAAAGTTTTTTAATCTTGTACGTGCATATTGATTGTATACATTCCTAGAATAAATATTACCTGCATTTGAGTCTGGGACACACTTGTTTTTTTTTGTGTGTTATACAGATTCTTGATCCTTAGAACTTAAGTTCTAATGTAATGATGGAAATCGCTGAAAAGTTCCACTTTGCATGAATAAAGTATGCTTTTCTCCAGATTTCTACAAGTCCTAGCTCTGTAACCATTGGAATCTCAAACTCCATACTACCAGGGAGAACTTATATCTGTAAAAATGTCAGGATCCTATCTGGTCCCCCATCAGAGATAATCATAAATGCATATACTGTGCACACTCCTAAACCTACCACAGTAAATTGGAATGGGATTTTTTTTTTAAATTGTATGTTGTGTCTGAAACATTCAATTTTGACTTTGTCACTTTAATAAATATTTTACTTAAAAACAGAAAAAAAAAATTGTAATACTCTCTGTTAAGGTTAAAAAAAAAAGTTTAATGTTAACATTTAGGTACTGCCATTCTTATTTATTTCTTATAAAACACACACATAAACCTACAATAAAAAAAAAAGAAAATAAACAATCATAAACCAAATAAGAAAATGGGCTTTACATAAAAAAGGAAGATCATCAGATAAAGATAGTGGAAGTTATCCAATCAGAGAGCAGGGCAAGTAATGAAATCAAATAAGAGGGGGTATTCATATAGTAGTCATTTTATGGTTAGAAAAATAAAGCTAATTTAGTAGGAACTATTAAGATTATTCCACTGTTCCATTCTCCTAACTTTTTATAAATGAGAACAGCTAAAATGTATTCATGATGTTTTAACCACTTATTTTCAAGACTGATGTATACAACTTAATCAACAACAATGGAATGTCAAAATCAATTGTACAAATTGTTTCTGAATGAGACATATGTAGACTGCTAATAAGGCTGTGAATTACACAAACAGTTAATATATATAAAATGTGATCTATACATTTACTGTAACTGCATTAAATTTGGTTATTAGGAAACAGCTGATAGCAAAAATGTTCAGTCAGATCAGCATTTAAAAAGTCTGTTGCTTACATTGAGCAGACATCATGGAATGAATAAAGACTGTAGGCACCAACTCAGATACACACTGCCTACCAGAATGCTTTGCAGCAGAAATGAGGCCCCTTCATGTGGAACATCTCATCTCCAGTGAAATGATGGATATTACCTCCAGGCAACGCAAAGGCAATGTGTGTCCTCTAAGGGAGGCATAAGCAATGTCACTTTTGTTTACGTTAAAGACATTTTACGCTAAACCCTTATTCATTGCCATTCTACCTCAGCTATAAATATATGGAATTAACCCACTTAGGAAAGCTGAACAGCACTATAAAAAGGATTTTTTCCCTTCCCAATAAGAAAAGACTGATGACATTGTAAGATAATACAAAATTAAAAAAAAAATAACTTTAATTTCTTTGAACAAATGTATCTAAAGGTTACAATGTTTAAGGTCGGCCCATATTTATCAGTCTTCGAGGAGGATAAGCCTTGAATTATTTCTCTCCTTCACTTTACCTGTTTTTAACAATTTACTAATTCTAATCATGCAATGCACATTTGCTCGTTATGCCTTCGTTTTGGTCTTCCTATCAGGAAAAAAAAGGTGACCGACTACTCTAAAGGTGCAAAGTAAATATATAAAACACAATCACCCTTTAAACGGAATAAACGTTTAGGTATGTTGTACTAATCCCATAAGTTAAAGTGTTAACAGACGTTGTGTAAAAACAGAAGATAAAACAAAAACCTACTAACCAAATTGTAGACACTGAGGAGAAGCGCCTCAATGCATCCGCTGCTCTGTAAGTCCCTACTGGCAGTCACAGAGAGGTAACACCATATGAGCTCCGGCAGGAACTGAAGGGTGAACTGCCTAAGTCGTTCTTCTCTGCTTCTATAAAACTCAAAGAGCTGGTGGCAGACGGGTTCCAGCAACTATAAGGGAAAGGAATAAAAGTCAAAACATTTGTATATTTTTTATCAGATAAGCAACGGCAAATATATGGTTTCGAACATTGTGTGAAGCAGAGAAAGGGTTAAAGGGACACTATTCTATAAAATGTGTTCCAAATGATTTGTTATACCTACTGCAGAGTATTAAATGTATGGGAAACTGTTCCTTCATGTTTATTTCTGTATTTGAAATATCTGCTATTCTCATTAAAACCATAACCTAGGACATGCACATAACAATGGGCTGAGTCTACAAGTAAAGCAGTCCTGCTAATGTTATGTAATTATGGCTGATGGTGTAGAATAAACACAAGCAGCTATTTCACATACAACAAAATAGCTTTTGTTACTTAAAACATGAAATAAAAAGCAGCATAATAACTCCCAAGGCATTCAATTGTAGCCAAATAAAGCTGCAGTATACATACCAAGAGACAGGTATTGGACAGTAGTTGAAATTAAACTTTCATGACGTATATAGATCTTGCATTTTTAAACAACTTTTCAATTTACTTCTATTATCTAATTTGCTTTGCTTTCTTGGTATCCTTTGTTGAAAAGCATACCTAGGAAGGACCAGGGGAAACTGCTGATTGGTGCCTGGTCAGCCAATGACTAGAGGCATGTATGTGCAATGTGTTCAGCTACCTTCCTATAGTGCAACGTTGCTCCTTTAACAAAGGATACCAAGAGAATGAAGCAAACTTGATAACAAAAGTAGATTGGAAAGTTTAAAATGATATGCTCTCTATGAATCACAATAGACATTTTGGGTTTCATGTCCCTTTAATTAAAGTGAAAGAATGGTCCCAAATTGTAAGGTACATGTCTGCATTTAACTGTTAAATAGAATAATGTTTGCAATATATTTCCCATTAGCAAAAATGCTTCTAGTAAAAATGTTATTACTGTTTCAGTGGCATATGCATATATGCTTTTTGTGACTAGGATAAGGATGCAAACACCATACCTGCCCAGAGCTGTAAGTAGTGTGTATTGCTCCAGTGAAGACATAAAGTGAAAGTTAATCCTAGCATTTTACAAACGCTAGGATTGACTTTTGAAACAAATAAAGGGGACTTTCATTCATGAAGTTTAAGATACTTCATGTAGAAAGCTCCTTTATTTTTCTCAACCGATCGGCGATTTGAGCTGCTAACAAGGCCGACTGCAAAAAAAAAAAATGTTGCTAAGGAGGTGACGTTTTCACCTCTTAGCCAATAGCAGTGCGGTAAATCCGGACTGGCGCCCATGGGAGCCGGATTTACCGCACTGCTATTGGCTAAGAGGTGAAAAAGTCACCTCTTAAGTAAAAAAAAATTTGCCGTGGCATTTGTTAGCAGCTCAAATCGCTGATCGGTTGTAACAAATAAAGGAGCTTTCTACATGAAGTATCTTATACTTTATGAATGAAAGTCCCCTTTATTTGTTTCAATAGTCAATCCTAGCGTTTGTGAAATGCTGAGATTGACTTTCACTTTAATGTCCATCATACAAACCACTGCTGCCTATCCGAGAAGGTGCAATATTAAAATGCTGGTGCACGGGGCACTCAGCATATATGTGTATGCCACTATAAAATAAAAAAAACAAAACCAGATATTTGCTAATAGAAGTATATTGCAAAAATATTTCAGTTTTGACTTTCTATCCTTCTCAAATAGATGACCGTTTGAACGGAAACTTGTATTGTCACTTTGCCAAGCAGAGTAATTTGAGGAATATATAGCGCCAAGTAAAAGTAATGGCTATTTAGATGTAGACTGAGCAAACACACCAAAAATAAATATATTTATTAAAAAACAAAATCAAATAGAAATTGTAATGTACACATTTGCACCTGAACCAAGAGGTCACAGTGCTAAGTGCTTAGAGATGCAGGTCCTGCAGAAAAAGTGTTAAACTCCTATTATGCTGTGCTTTTAAAACAACCTTTTCCATAAACCATATATTTGTGATGCAAATTAATGATCAATAAAAGGTTAGTCGTATGGGTTGCTAGGCTGCAGCAGATTTAAAGTACCATTTCCACCTACTCTTAATCGAGATTTAAAAAAAACAAACATTTTATGAATCATACTACTTATAGGCTTTTTGTCCTGCTGCAGCAGGAATATATTTTCTCCAGTAATAAATAAGCTTATAAAAAATATATTTGTTATTACTGTTAGTTATTAGTTTAAGATTTGTCACCCTTTTTAGGGACAGACAAGGATTACAGACAAAACTTGGATACTAGAATACATTAGTACATCTGATCACATGTGTAAGCATGAAGAAAAAAGCAGGGACAATAATTGCATTAACCATCACTAGTAAGGAACTGTTCATCCAATTGTTTACAGAATAAGAATACATAAAAGAAAAAATGCTGTATTCCACTACAAGGGTTCGCAGATTTCAATCAGGCTTATGACTTAACCAACTGAGGAGACAGATATACATTTTTAGGACAGGGTTTAACAAATACTTTCCCATAATCCCTCAGTCAAACATATGGCCAATAGAAAGGAGAAATTAGAAAAGCAGTAAAGAGAAAGAGTAAGTGAAGTGCAAACCAGTAAGGACGCCAATACTTTTTTATTACAAATATTGTTGTGCATATAGCTTAAAGGAGCAGTAAACACTGTAGATTTGCATAATCAACAAATGCAAGATAACAAGACAATACAATAGCATTTACTCTGAATTTCCAATGAGTAGTAGATTTCTTTCTAACAAATTTGAGTTATGTATATTTCCACTCCCCCTGTACCATGTGATAGCAATCAGCCAATCACAAATGCATATACGTATAGTCTGAATTCTTGCACATGCTCACAAGGAGCTGGTGACAAAAAAAGTGTAAATATAAAAGACTGTGCACTTTCTTTTTAATGTAAGTAAATTAGAAAGTTGTTTAAAATTACATGCTGTATCTGAATCATGAAAATTTTATTTGACATGAGTGTCCCTTTAACATTACAATCACTTTAAGTATCTAAGCTTAATATCCTTAGAGTCCCTTTCAGACTCCCTAGAGGAGTCAGAGGATGAAAGTTCACCTTCGGAAATAGTGAAGGAGGGTGTCAACATCAGACGGTTGTGTATGATTGGCCACTGCAGCTCCAACAGAACTGCTGGTTCTAGATTCAGAGAAACAGTGCTTAACCTTACGCTTCCACAGCAGATTGTAACTGGGCTGAAAATTCATGGGGAAAAGCTGCAACCGCAGATGGCATTTGCGCAACGGGGTCGCAGAGAACATCATGTGCAGGAATAGGAGTCGCCGTTTGCTACTGTAGGACTGGCATATCTGGGCTGAGATATACAGAGGTCTGTGAATCCGCAGAACATCCAGGGGTAGAATAAGTTAGTGGGGAGACCACAGACATCTGAATACCAGGACAACCTGAATGAGACTGCAGAACAGATGTAAGGCATGAGCTGTATAAATGAGCAGGAGGACACACAGTATGTAACCTGCATAGCATGCATTTATTAGAATTAAATGCTCCGTCTGAGGTACCTCCCCATCTCCGTATCAGGCCAAGACTCCTACGCCGGCGCTCCACTCCAAAGCTGTTGCGCACTCACTGCAAGGTGGGGATGGCACCAAAACTGCCTGCAGCGGAAGTCATTGACATGCCCACCGCCACAGGCATTGTGCGTAGGAAAAGTGCTTTCCATATGTCTGTTCCCGTGTCTCCAGACACATTTAACTTGCCATGTATTAACGCTTCTTCCGTGGCAGCCAAACAGCGGGCGTGGGTATTTATAAGGGTGTGAGAGCATGTCACAGGCAGCCCCATATCATCTGACAGTTGTGCATGCTGGGTCCGAACAGCAAGTCAAGACAGAGGACCCGGTGCCGCATCTGAGCGGATCCCTCTAATATGCCCCCTCAGAAAACAACCTTTATCTTGAGGTCTTATGTAAGGCCAAAAAATTGCCTCATAGTGTGTGCTTAATAAAATAAGTTCAATTAACCCCTTACTGGCCCTGTAGTCTTTTTATAGAAAAACCCTTTTTTGGTTAAATGGCAATCTGATTCAACAAATCCTCTCTGTTAGGCAACAAGCCATTCGAGAGGATAGTGCAACACATCAGGACTTACAGGACTTTCCAGAAGGACAGAAGATGGGTAACACAAAGGCAAATCAGTGTAACTAACCCTGTTTGCCTGAAAGGGAAGATAGCATAGTTGAACTGGAACTTTCTTGTGACATCCAGTAGCTAGCACATACCAAAACTCTACTAAGAGCATTACATGGAATTCAACAGCTCCCCTGCTCTCTTTTGCAGAAAACAATCAATTGAGAGCATTAAATCCATAAACTTCAGCAGAGCACCTCTCTCTGCCTACCTCCATAAAACGAGGGAAATAACTACTGGGAGGGCAGGGGAAGTGGGAGGGACCCAATGCTCTGTTTGGGGTGTTTTTGCCTTCTCTTGGTGACCAGGTGAAGTATTTCCCATAGGTTATGAATGAATTTGTGGACTCTCACTGCCATAAAAAGGAAGACGACTAAGCAGTTAATTGGGAAGGATAAAGCTCATGCGAAGAGAAGATAGCACAGTGAGTAAAACATGGGGACAAAACCTTCTTTAGATATATCAGCAAAAGGAGAAACAGTGAAGTTGGAAATTTAAAACTGAAAACAGTTTAAGGTAAAATAATAGAAGGAGCTAAGCAAATTGCAGACAGTCTCAATGATTACTCCTGTCTTCACAGGAAAGATAGTGAAAATAGAATGTCCTCATCAAGGGATGCTAAAGACAATGGAAATGGGCTTAGCCCTAACCTTTTTACAGAGGATGAGGTTTTATTGGCATTATTATAGCGACTTATTAATGGGAATTATATCAGATTATTTAAAATTTGGTAAACAATGTAGTATTGCAGCAAGTATGGCCAGTAGAATGCTTGGTTGTAACGGTAGAGGTATTTACAGCAGAAATAGTAAGGTTCTTATGCCACTTTACAGATCATTAGTTAGGCCTCATCTTGGCTATTATCTGCCATATCTCTAGAAGGCTATAAACAAACTGGTATCTGTGCAAAGGAGGGCTACCAAAATAGTACATGGTCTACAAAAATTAAACTAATAGATTAGGGGAGAGAAGGGAAAGAGGTGATATGGTAGTAACTTAGTAAAGCCGAGGCTGTATTTTTCATTAAAAAAATTAAAAATACAAATAATTCAAGAACAAGAGGTCATGATCAGTGTTCCACCCAAGACCAGTTTTTTTAAGCAGCCCAACAGTGGAACAGTTAATTAGAGCAATTAATAAGGGACCCACACCTTGCAGTCTGCATTGTGTAGTGCTTACGGTTTCACTCCTGGGCTGCTCACAGGAGTAATAAAAGAAATGTAAATTCAAAAATTTGTGATACACTTCCTTTTTTTTTTTTTAAATGCACTCCTTATTGCCCTCTTTTAATGTGATAAAACCTGATAAAGGCTGAACATTTTAATGCTAACCTGATATATAAAGGGTTTGTGTGTGCTCAACATAAGTAAATATTTTTAAGCAATCAACAGAATATTTCTCTATAATTATTGCTACACACAGAAATACAACTAGGAAATGCTTGCAATTGCCTAGACTCACTAACTAAAGAATGTAGAGAGAGAACTATAAGCCCAATGTCTACGTTATGTGAGATACACATTCAAATCTTAGTGAACAAATGTAATATAACAAACAAATTGTACAATTTTGTATACATCTCAAGCAAAAGAAACACTGTACAGGGCCACCTGTTTTACAAAAGAAAACAAAATCTTGTAACAGTTTTTTAAAAAGCTCTCTTTTAGATGCCACAAAAAAAAACTATTATTCCTATAACGCACGCTCACCTCACTCTGCGGCTCCTTGATGACTTCATATAGAGCTGATACCACAGAGGTCTTCTCTTTTAGATTTGCAGAGTAACTTGAAATAGATGCCTCAGGCAATGTCTGAAATGAAAAGATAAATGAAAAACAAATTAGAATGTCCATGTTATGAAACCCAAAATTATTCTTTCATGATTCAGATAGAGCACGTGATTTTAAACAACTTTCTAGATAACTTCTATTTTCAATTTTTCTTAATGTCTCTTGGTATCTTTTGTTGAAAAGCAGGGACATGTGCTTAGAAGCCCTGGAGCACAGTTTTGCAAGAATGTTATCCAATTGCAAGAGCACTAATTCAGTTCTCCAGATGCCTACCTAGCTATATCTTCAACAAAGCATATCATAGGAACAAAGCAAATTTGACAATAGAAGTAAATTGGAAACTTTTTAAAACGTATGCTCTGTCTGAATCACCAAAGAAAATGTTTTGTTTTCATAGCCCTTTAAGTATCGTGTACGGGTTTATATTAAAAAAAAAAAGTGTGTGAACAGGGTGGATACAAATCAATAAGGACATTTATAATCTTATGCTCAGAGGTTTCTGCTCAGAAATTATCACATACTCTTGGTTTTGTAGTTCTCAATACTGTGAATTTGTGTATATGGTAATATCATGCCTCCTCTTCACAACAAAAATCTTATAAAAACATAATTTATGTAAGAACTTACCTGATAAATTCATTTCTTTCATATTAGCAAGAGTCCATGAGCTAGTGACGTATGGGATATACATTCCTACCAGGAGGGGCAAAGTTTCCCAAACCTCAAAATGCCTATAAATACACCCCTCACCACACCCACAAATCAGTTTAACGAATAGCCAAGAAGTGGGGTGATAAGAAAAAAGTGCGAAAGCATAAAAAATAAGGAATTGGAATAATTGTGCTTTATACAAAAAAATCATAACCACCTCAAAAAGGGTGGGCCTCATGGACTCTTGCTAATATGAAAGAAATGAATTTATCAGGTAAGTTCTTACATAAATTATGTTTTCTTTCATGTAATTAGCAAGAGTCCATGAGCTAGTGACGTATGGGATAATGAATACCCAAGATATGGATCTTCCACGCAAGAGTCACTAGAGAGGGAGGGATAAAATAAAGACAGCCAATTCCGCTGAAAAATAATCCACACCCCAAAACAAAGTTTAAATCATATAATGAAAAAAACTGAAATATAAGCAGAAGAATCAAACTGAAACAGCTGCCTGAAGTACTTTTCTACCAAAGACTGCTTCAGAAGAAGAAAACACATCAAAATGATAGAATTTAGTAAAAGTATGCAAAGACCAAGTTGCTGCTTTGCAAATCTGATCAACCGAAGCTTCATTCCTAAATGCCCAGGAAGTAGAGACTGACCTAGTCGAATGAGCTGTAATCCTTTGAGGCGGAGTTCTACCCGACTCAACATAAGCATGATGAATCAAAGACTTTAACCAAGATGCCAAAGAAATGGCAGAAGCCTTCTGACCTTTCCTAGAACCAGAAAAGATAACAAATAGACTAGAAGTCTTTCTGAAATCTTTAGTAGCTTCAACATAATATTTCAAAGCTCTAACTACATCCAAGGAATGCAACAATCTTTCCTTAGAGTTCTTAGGATTAGGACACAATAAAGGAACCACAATTTCTCTACTAATGTTGTTAGAATTCACAACCTTAGGTAAAAATTTAAATGAAGTTCGCAACACCGCCTTATCCTGATGAAAAATCAGAAAAGGAGACTCACAAGAAAGAGCAGATAATTCAGAAACTCTTCTAGCAGAAGAGATGGCCAAAAGAAACAAAACTTTCCAAGAAAGTAATATCCAGCGAATGCATAGGTTCAAACGGAGGAGCTTGAAGAGCCCCCAGAACCAAATTCAAACTCCAAGGAGGAGAAATTGACTTAATGACAGGTTTTATACGAACCAAAGCCTGAACAAAACAATGAATATCAGGAAGATTAGCAATCTTTTTGTGAAAAAGAACAGAAAGAACAGAGATTTGTCCTTTCAAGGAACTTGCAGACAAACCTTTATCCAAACCATCCTGAAGAAACTGCAAAATTCTAGGAATTCTAAAAGAATGCCAAGAAAAATGATGAGAAGAACAACAAGAAATGTAAGCCTTCCAGACTCGATAATATATCTTCCTAGATACAGATTTACGAGCCTGTAACATAGTATTAATTACGGAGTCAGAGAAACCTCTATGACTGAGAATCAAGCGTTCAATCTCCATACCTTCAAATTTAAGGATTTGAGATCCTGATGGAAAAAAGGACCTTGCGATAGAAGGTCTGGTCTTAACGGAAGAGTCCACGGTTGGCAAGTAGCCATCCGGACAAGATCCGCATACCAAAACCTGTGAGGCCATGCTGGAGCCACCAGCAGAACAAACAAATGCTCCTTTAGAATCTTGGAAATCACTTTTGGAAGAAGAACTAGAGGCGGAAAGATATAGGCAGGATGATACTTCCAAGGAAGTGACAATGCATCCACTGCTTCCGCCTGAGGATCCCTGGATCTGGACAGATACCTGGGAAGCTTCTTGTTTAGATGAGAAGCCATCAGATCTATTTCTGGAAGTCCCCACATTTGGACAATCTGACAAAATACCTCTGGGTGAAGAGACCATTCGCCCGGATGTAATGTTTGGCGACTGAGATAATCCGCTTCCCAATTGTCTATACCTGGGATATGAACCGCAGAAATTAGACAGGAGCTGGATTCCGCCCATTCAAGTATTCGAGATACTTCTTTCATAGCCAGAGGACTGTGAGTCCCTCCTTGATGATTGACATATGCCACGGTTGTGACATTGTCCGTCTGAAAACAAATGAACGACTCTCTCTTTAGAAGAGGCCACGACTGAAGAGCTCTGAAAATCGCACTGAGTTCCAAAATGTTGATTGGTAATCTCGCCTCCTGAGATTCCCAAACCCCTTGTGCTGTCAGAGACCCCCATACAGCTCCCCAACCTGTCAGACTTGCATCTGTTGAGATCACAGTCCAGGTCAGAAGAACAAAAGAAGCCCCCTGAACTAAACGATGGTGGTCTGTCCACCACGTCAGAGAGTGTCGTACAATCGGTTTTAATGATATTAATTGTGATATCTTTGTATAATCCCTGCACCACTGGTTCAGCATACAGAGCTGAAGAGGTCGCATGTGAAAACGAGCAAAGGGGATTGCGTCCGATGCAGCAGTCATAAGACCTAGAATTTCCATGCATAAGGCTACCGAAGGGAATGATTGAGACTGAAGGTTTCGACAAGCTGAAACCAATTTCAGACGTCTCTTGTCCGTCAACGACAGAGTCATGGACACTGAATCTATCTGGAAACCTAAAAAGGTTAACCTTGTCTGAGGAATCAACAAACTCTTTGGTAAATTGATCCTCCAACCATGTTCTCGAAGAAACGATACAAGTCGATTCGTATGATATTCTGCTAAATGTGAAGACTGAGCAAGTACCAAGATATCGTCCAAATAAGGAAATACCACAATACCCTGTTCTCTGATTACAGAAAGAAGGGCACCGAGAACCTTTGTAAAAATCCTTGGAGCTGTTGCTAGGCCAAACGGCAGAGCCACAAACTGGTAATGCTTGTCTAGAAAAGAGAATCTCAGAAACTGATAGTGATCTGGATGAATCGGAATATGCAGATATGCATCTTGTAAATCTATTGTGGACATATAATGCCCTTGCTGAACAAAAGGCAGAATAGTCCTTATAGTTACCATTTTGAATGTTGGTATCCTTACATAACGATTCAATATATTTAAATCCAGAACTGGTCTGAAGGAATTCTCCTTCTTTGGTACAATGAAGAGATTTGAGTAAAACCCCAGCCCCTGTTCCAAAACTGGAACTGGCACAATTACTCCAGCCAACTCTAGATCTGAAACACATTTCAGAAATGCTTGAGCCTTCACTGGATTTATTGGGACACGGGAAAGAAAAAATCTTCTTGCAGGAGGCCTTATCTTGAAGCCTATTCTGTACCCTTGTGAAACAATATTCTGAATCCAAAGATTGTGAATCGAATTGATCCAAATTTCTTTGAAAAATCGTAATCTGCCCCCTACCAGCTGGGCTGGAATGAGGGCCGCACCTTCATGTGGACTTGGGAGCTGACTTTGGCTTTCTAAAAGGCTTGGATTTATTCCAGACTAGAGATGGTTTCCAAACTGATACCGCTCCTGTAGGGGAAGGATCAGGTTTTTGTTCCTTATTGTGACGAAAGGAACGAAAACGATTAGCAGACCTAAATTTACCTTTAGATTTTTTATCCTGTGGTAAAAAAGTTCCTTTCCCCCCAGTAACAGTTGAAATAATAGAATCCAACTGTGAACCAAACAATGTATTACCCTGGAAAGAAAGGGAAAGCAAAGTAGACTTAGAAGACATATCAGCATTCCAAGTTTTAAGCCATAAAGCTCTTCTAGCTAAAATAGCTAAAGACATATACCTGACATCAACCCTAATGATATCAAAGATGGCATCACAAATAAAGTTATTAGCATGTTGAAGAAGATTAACAATGCTATGAGTATTATGATCTGTTACTTGTTGTGCTAAAGCTTCCAACCAGAAAGTTGAGGCTGCAGCAACATCCGCCAAAGATATAGCAGGTCTAAGAAGATTACCTGAACATAAGTAAGCTTTTCTTAGAAATGATTCAATTTTCCTATCTAAAGGATCCTTAAAGGAAGTACTATCTGCCGTAGGAATAGTAGTACGTTTAGCAAGAGTAGAGATAGCCCCATCAACCTTAGGGATTTTGTCCCAAAACTCTAGCACAAACTTACTTCACCACCTCCATGGGAGGCAAAGTTTGTAAAACTGATTTGTGGGTGTGGTGAGGGGTGTATTTATAGGCATTTTGAGGTTTGGGAAACTTTGCCCCTCCTGGTAGGAATGTATATCCCATACGTCACTAGCTCATGGACTCTTGCTAATTACATGAAAGAAATAAACATACAGAGATGAGAAATAGACTTTAAAGGCACAAATTTTATTTCATGATTCAGAAAGAGAATACAATTTTCAGATTTCAGATATACTTTTATCAAAATTTGCTTCATTCTCTTGGTATACTTTGTTGAAGTTGAGCAATGCTCTACTGGGAGATAGCTGAACACATTGGGTGAGCCAATGACAAGCAGCTAGCTCACAGTAGTGCATTGCTCCTAAGCCTACCTTTGCTTTTCAACAATGGATACCAAGAAGAAAAAGCAAATTAGATAAGAGGAGTAAATTCGCAAGTGGTTTAAAATTGCCTGTTCTATCTGAATCATTCAAGTTTAATTTTGACTTAACTATCCCTGTAATGCTGTTGCTCCCCTGAAATATTTGTACACAGAATCAGCTCTTTCTATGTTTCAAGAAGCTCAATGAATAGAAGATTGTTTGGAGTGGAATAGATATGAGTGTAAGGAAGGAGGGGGCAAGCATTAAAAATGAAATATGATGTTATTGTTTTAGTTAAATAAAGCCGTTATTAATAAATTGTTATTATTAAGGAAATCGTTTTGTTTTTCCTTTTAATAATGTACAGCTGAAAAGTTGATAAAATATGAACCTATTAAACTGGAGATACTTCACCTCCCAATAATGTCAATGATCTGTCTATGTATTATTAATAGTATTTAAAATCAGTAAATTTTCTGATATAATGGGAAACATAATCTGAAAAATTATTATTCTAAAAATGAAAACTTTATGTAGAAAACCGTCATTTAAATTTATTTAAATTGAATCTTAGTGCTAGTGACTTAAATCAATAGGATTTCAATTAAATCTACCCTGGGTATACATTTCCTTTACAGAAGCATTTTTTATTAATCTCACATTTTCCTTTTCATTCACACAAGTAAAGCTGAATGCCTTTCTGCCTTAATACAGAATTTAAGAACCAACCCCTTGTGCCATTTAAAAATTCAACATAGAGGTGCCTGGTACAATCTCCATGGTCAGTTAAGACAGCAGGAACTGCAACAAGGGGATAGAAGGCATCTGCCTTCATATGGTAGGACCGTGCTCCTTTACTATATAAAGCTAGATCGTTCCAGAGAGAGACACGGTCTGTGTTACTCTCAGTAATGATCATCCGTTGGTGCCAAGTAAAAGGGAAGGGGGGAGGTGGGTGGATCAGCCCAGCAGAGGAGGGTTCCCTATACTAGAGAAAAAAAGTTTATGAAGGGAGAGGGAGGGATGGGGCCCTAAGCTACAGAAAAATATGGGCTGAAGGTGGACCCTACACTAAAGAGAAGTATACAAAATAAATAATATTGACTGGTTGTCTGCCTGTAAAAAACATGTCACTGGACAGTAGGGGGGGTATGAGTGCTGTTGGGGGGAGCGGATCAGAGAGGTGGGAGTTTGGGCGGGACCTCTACACTACAGAAATAAATATTAATAAAAAAAGTTTTAAACTGCAGCCAGTACCTAAGATGGTGGTGACCAGTGAGGGCAGGAGGAGGGAAGAGAGCTGTGTGGTAGGGATCAGGGGGAGGGAGGTGTCAGGTGGGAAGATAATCTCTACACTACAGCAAACATTAAATTTACAAGCCAACTGATTAACCTTTTCACAACCAGAAATTTAAAAAGTGTGGTGCACAGCTGCAATTAGTGGCCTTCAAATTACCAAAAAACAGACAAAGGCAATTCCATGTATGTCTGCTGTTTCTGAACAAAGGGGACCACAGAGGAGCTTTTAAAACCATTTGTCTTATGACTGCAGTAGTTAAGTATAAATAATTTCAGTGATAAACCCAAAGTTTATGATAAAGTTAAAGGGACATTATACACTCATTTTTTCTTTGCATAAATGTTTTGTAGATGATCTATTTATAAAGCCCATAAAGTTTTTTTGTTTTTTTTAAATGTATAATTTTGCTTATTTTTAAATAACATTGCTCTGATTTTCAGTCTCCTAACCAAGCCCCAAAGTTTTATTTGAATACCGTCAGCTACCTTCTCCAGCTTGCTCCGGTTTGTGTAAAGGGTCTTTTCATATGCAAAAGAAGGGGGAGTGTCTTATTTCCCACTTGCAGTGGGCTTTCCAACTGCATTTTCAACAGAGCTAAACTGAAAGCTTCTAAGTAAGTTTTTAAACCATTTTATACTGGATTTTTATATCGGTATCTGTGCATCTTATTCTTTATAGTAGTGTCTATTACATGCAGTTATATGAAAATGAGTGTATACTGTCCCTTTAACGATTTTGTTTCAATGTGATTGTATTTGGGGCCACGTAGTGGCCTCAAATATACCAAAATTGGCCTTGATTAATACCTTGGGTTGGCTACTTTAAAAGTATATATAGTTTTAATAAATAAATATCAAAAGTATTACTCTTTAAATGGAGTGATAGCAAAAAAATGCTAAAATTATCTGTTAATTTGGGCAAGTTTTTTTCTGAAATTCCAGGTAGCGAAGGGGTTAAATAGGTGCTAAGAGTTTGCATTATGGTTATTACTTTTAACAGAACACACAGTTTAGACCTCTTCTATAGGATATGAGATACTTGAGTTATGTTTATGCAAATTTATTTAAAATTAATTAAAAACAAAAATGCACACAACTTTCTGCAGGAACATGGTACCTATGGTTTAAACTTTGATTTTGTTGATATTTCGTATTCTTCTTGTTTTTTTTTTTATTTTGCAAATTCACAAATAAGAGGAATAGCTTAAAACATTTTAGCCATTTAGAGCCCAGCTTATACACATCAAGGTACATCACATATCATAAAACGCTAATCAAACAATTACCTTAAACTCTGATAACCATTCTTCTACAACTCCCTTCTCGATGGTCAACATCTTCCTACATCTGTTATTTTAGAATGCTTTCACCTGTAAAATGATAAAAAAAAAAACAAATTATGCTTACCAGATAATTTCCTTTCCTTTTGTACAGGGCGAGTCCACAGCTGCATTTCTTACTTGTGGGAAATACTGAACCTGGCCACCAGGAGGCGGCAAAGACACCCCAGCCAAAGGCTTAAATATTTCCCAAACTTCCCTCATTCCCCAGTCATTCTGCTGAGGGAACAAGGAACAGTAGGAGGAATATCAGGGTGAAAAAAGGTGCCAGAAGAACAAGTTAAAATTTAGGGCCGCCCATCGGAGAACACAGGCAGGAGCATAATTTATGTTTTCCTTCTTAATACAGGGAGAGTCCACAGCTGCATTCCTAACTTGTGGGAAATTATACCCAAGCTCCAGGGGACACTGAATGCCAACGGTAGGGCACCACAGCCTGCAAAACCCTTTTTCCCGAATGCCACTTCAACAGAAGCAAAAACTCGTTAAAAATTTAGGGAATAGAATGTAAAGAGGGCCAGGAAGCCGCCCTACCAATCTGATCCATAGAGATCTCATTTTATGCCAAGTGGATGATAATCTTCAACTAAAAGATAAGGAAGAAGTCGAAGGTGCCTTCTGACCCTTACGTTTCCCAGATAGATAACAAACAGAAAAAAAAGAAAACAAAATCTGTCTATTCCTATGTAGCCTGAAGATAGAACTTCAAGGTACGAATCCATATTATGTAGTAAACTTTCCTTCGAGGAAGAAGGAATAGGACATAAGAAAGGAACCACTATTACTTGAAGTTGCGATTTGAAACAACCTTAGGAGGAAATCCTAACTAGGTTCGTAGAACAGCCTTATTAACGTGGAACACCAGATAAGGAGGAAGCAATATAAGACGTAAGGAATCTTCCAAGATAACAACTTAATGTCAACCTCGTGCATAGGTTCAAAGTAGCCCAATGCAAAACCTTAAGAACAAGATCTAAGCTCCAAGGAGGAACATCAGATCGCCACACCGGCCTGATGGTAGTAAGAGCCTAAACAAAAACTTTACATCCGAAGCTCAGCGAGCCTCTTGTGCAGTAAAACAGACGGGGCTAAAACTGTCCCAACAAAGGAACTAGCTAAGAGGCCTTTCTCCAGACCATCCTGGAGAAAGGAAAGAATCCTGGCAGACTTGAATAGTGTGCCAGGACGAACCACGCTCTTCACAGAAGAGGAGGTCCTCCACACCTTATGATAGACGACGAGGAATCGGCTTAGTCACTTGAAGGAGAGAACTATCACCTCTCAGAAAACCCTCTCTTGGCTAAGACTAAGCATCAATCTCCACGCAGTCGGCCTCACAGAATTAAGAGTTGATGAGGTAAAAGGGGCCTTGTTCGAGTAGATCCCTGCGACAAGGTAACCCTCATGGATGGGAGGACAACATCCCCACTAAACCGCAAACCAAAATCTTTGCAGTCGCGACGTAGCAATCAGTATCACTGACGCCTGCTCCTGCTAGGTTCGAGCCACCACTCGAGAAAGGAGTGATATGGCAGAACAAGGAAAATTTGTATTAAACCTCCAAGGCACCGCTAATGTATCCATTAGCTCCGCCTGAGGATCCCGAACCAAAACCCATCTGTGGGTAACTTGGTATTGAGACGGGACGTCCTGGGACTTTTATCCGGAGTTCCCTCCAGTTCCAAATATCCGAAACCCCCTTGGATGAAGACCTTAGGTCTGTAAAGAACATCCGTCCTGGATGACCACACCCGGAGAGTGGATCACTGAGAGCGAGCAGTAACTGAAAGCGAATGAATTTGGCCAAAGCCAACTGAGGCCATGCCTGAAGCGCATTTAATATTGCTCTCAATTCCAGAATATTGATTGGAAGTAGAGACTCCACCTGAGTCCATACACCCTGAGCCTTCAGGGAATTCCAGACTGCACCCCAGCCCAGTAGACTGGTGACCGTTGTCACTATCACCCACGAGGGTCTGCAGAAACACGCCCCTTGGGACAGATGATCCGGCGACAACCACCAAAGAAGAGAGTCTCTGATCTCTTGATCCAGATTTATCGGAGGAGATAAATTTGCATAGTCCCCATTCCACTGTCAGAGCATGCACAGTTGCAGTGGTCTGAGATGAAACCGAGCAAACGGAACAATGTCCATTGCCGCCACCATCAATCCAATTACCTCCATACACTGAGCCACTGATGGCCGAGGATTGGACTGAAGGGCTCGGCATGTATTTAGAATTTTTGACTTTCTGACCTCCGTCAGAAATATCTTCATGTTTATAGAATCTATCAGAGTTCCCAAGAAGGGAATCCTTGTCTGTGGAATTAGTGAACTCTTTTCTAGATTCACCTTCCACCCGTGAGTTCTCAGAAAAGACAACACTGTGTCTGTGTGAGACTTTGTCAAATGATAAGTTGACGCCTGAATCAAAATGTCATCAAGATAAGGCGCCACTGATCTGCCCCGCGGCCTGAGAACCGCCAGAAGGGACCCTAGAACCTTTGTGAAGATCCTGGGTGCTGTGGCCAACCCGAAGGGAAGAGCCACAAACTGAAAATGTTTGTCCAGAAAGGCAAACCTTAGGAACTGATGATGATCATTGTGGATAGGAATATGAAGGTATGCATCCTTCAAGTCCACGGTAGTCATATATTGACCCTCCTGGATAATTGGTAAAATTGTTCGGATGGTCTCCATCCTGAAGGATGGAACTCTGAGAAACTTGTTTAGACCTTTGAGGTCTAGAATAGGTCTGAACGTTCCCTCTTTTTTGGGAACCACAAAAAGATTTGAGTAAAATCCCTGTCCCCGTTCTAGTCTTGGAAAGGGACGAATCACTCCCATAGTAAAGAGGTCTTTTACACAACGTAAGAATGCCTCACTTTTTATCTGGTTTGCAGACAATCGTGAAAGAAGAAATCTCCCTCTTGGGAGAAAGTTTTTGAATTCCAGTTGATACCCGTGGGCCACGATTTCCAGTGCCCAGGGGTCCTGAACATCTCTTGCCCAAGCCTGGGCAAAGACAGAAAGTCTGCCCCATACTAGATCCGGTCCTGGATCGGGGGCCCCCCTTCATGCTGTCTTTGTAGCAGCAGCGGGCTTCTTGGGTTGTTTACCCTTGTTCCAAGCCTGGTTGGGTCTCCAGACGGACTTGGCCTGAGCAAAATTCCCTTCCTTCTTTGTGGAGGAAGAGGAAGAAGAGGGTACTCCTTTAAAATTCCGAAACGAACGAAAATTATTTTGTTTACCCCTCTTCTCCTCATTCCACTGACGATTTCTCCCTGAGGAAAATAGTACTCACCAGTACCATTTTAAAACAAAAAATGTATTGATTGAAGAATCTAAAACTAACACCTCAGTTTACCTCTTCCTATTACTAACACAGGCAAAGAGAATGACTGGAGGTGGAGGGAAGGGAGGCTCTGCTGTGGTTCTCTTTGCCACTTCCTGTTAGCAGAAGGATAAATCCCACAAGTAAGGATGAAATCCGTGGACTTGTCATATCTTGTAGAAGAAACACCTTGTTGCAGCATATGGAACATAATTGAGAGGGCTGGACTACCCGGGCCTCCTCACAATATACACAGGTATTGAATTCTGTCATAGAGGGATCACCCTCTAAAAAAAAAAAAAAAAAATCAGAATCCTCCATAAGTATGTAACCTTTTTTAAATCAAAGAAAAAAACAACTGGCACCTATACCCCCAATGGCTGGGGCACTCACCACCTCCTATGACCCAGACAGTGTAGAGAAAACAGAATTTATGTTTACCTGATAAATTACTTTCTCCAACGGTGTGTCCGGTCCACGGCGTCATCCTTACTTGTGGGATATTCTCTTCCCCAACAGGAAATGGCAAAGAGCCCAGCAAAGCTGGTCACATGATCCCTCCTAGGCTCCGCCTTCCCCAGTCATTCGACCGACGTAAAGGAGGAATATTTGCATAGGAGAAACCATATGATACCGTGGTGACTGTAGTTAAAGAAAATAAATTATCAGACCTGATTAAAAAAACCAGGGCGGGCCGTGGACCGGACACACCGTTGGAGAAAGTAATTTATCAGGTAAACATAAATTCTGTTTTCTCCAACATAGGTGTGTCCGGTCCACGGCGTCATCCTTACTTGTGGGAACCAATACCAAAGCTTTAGGACACGGATGAAGGGAGGGAGCAAATCAGGTCACCTAGATGGAAGGCACCACGGCTTGCAAAACCTTTCTCCCAAAAATAGCCTCAGAAGAAGCAAAAGTATCAAACTTGTAAAATTTAGTAAAAGTGTGCAGTGAAGACCAAGTCGCTGCCTTACATATCTGATCAACAGAAGCCTCGTTCTTGAAGGCCCATGTGGAAGCCACAGCCCTAGTGGAATGAGCTGTGATTCTTTCAGGAGGCTGCCGTCCGGCAGTCTCGTAAGCCAATCTGATGATGCTTTTAATCCAAAAAGAGAGAGAGGTAGAAGTTGCTTTTTGACCTCTCCTTTTACCAGAATAAACAACAAACAAGGAAGATGTTTGTCTAAAATCCTTTGTAGCATCTAAATAGAATTTTAGAGCCCGAACTACATCCAAATTGTGCAACAAACGTTCCTTCTTTGAAACTGGATTCGGACACAAAGAAGGCACGACTATCTCCTGGTTAATGTTTTTGTTAGAAACAACTTTCGGAAGAAAACCAGGTTTAGTACGCAGAACCACCTTATCTGCATGGAACACCAGATAAGGAGGAGAACACTGCAGAGCAGATAATTCTGAAACTCTTCTAGCAGAATAAATTGCAACCAAAAACAAAACTTTCCAAGATAATAACTTAATATCAACTGAATGTAAGGGTTCAAACGGAACCCCCTGAAGAACTGAAAGAACTAAATTGAGACTCCAAGGAGGAGTCAAAGGTTTGTAAACAGGCTTGATTCTAACCAGAGCCTGAACAAAGGCTTGAACATCTGGCACAGCTGCCAGCTTTTTGTGAAGTAACACAGACAAGGCAGAAATCTGTCCTTTCAAAGAACTTGCAGATAATCCTTTCTCCAAACCTTCTTGAAGAAAGGATAGAATCTTAGGAATTTTTATCTTGTCCCAAGGGAATCCTTTAGATTCACACCAATAGATATATTTTTTCCATATTTTGTGGTAGATTTTTCTAGTTACAGGCTTTCTGGCCTGAACAAGAGTATCAATGACAGAATCTGAGAACCCTCGCTTTGATAAGATCAAGCGTTCAATCTCCAAGCAGTCAGTTGGAGTGAGACCAGATTCGGATGTTCGAACGGACCTTGAACAAGAAGGTCTCGTCTCAAAGGTAGCTTCCATGGTGGAGCCGATGACATATTCACCAGGTCTGCATACCAAGTCCTGCGTGGCCACGCAGGAGCTATCAAGATCACCAATGCCCTCTCCTGATTGATCCTGGCTACCAGCCTGGGGATGAGAGGAAACGGCGGGAATGCATAAGCTAGTTTGAAGGTCCAAGGTGCTACTAGTGCATCTACTAGAGTCGCCTTGGGATCCCTGGATCTGGACCCGTAGCAAGGAACCTTGAAGTTCTGACGAGAGGCCATCAGATCCATGTCTGGAATGCCCCACAGTTGAGTGATTTGGGCAAAGATTTCCGGATGGAGTTCCCACTCCCCCGGATGAAATGTCTGACGACTCAGAAAATCCGCTTCCCAGTTTTCCACTCCTGGAATGTGGATTGCAGACAAGTGGCAGGAGTGAGTCTCCGCCCATTGAATGATTTTGGTCACTTCTTCCATCGCCAGGGAACTCCTTGTTCCCCCCTGATGGTTGATGTACGCAACAGTCGTCATGTTGTCTGATTGAAACCGTATGAACTTGGTCTTTGCTAGCTGAGGCCAAGCCTTGAGAGCATTGAGAATCGCTCTCAGTTCCAGAATATTTATCGGGAGAGTAGATTCTTCCCGAGACCAAAGACCCTGCGCTTTCAGGGGTCCCCAGACCGCGCCCCAGCCCACTAGACTGGCGTCGGTCGTGACAATGACCCACTCTGGTCTGCAGAAGCTCATCCCCTGTGACAGGTTGTCCAGGGACAGCCACCAACTGAGTGAATCTCTGGTCCTCTGATCTACTTGTATCGTCGGAGACAAGTCTGTATAATCCCCATTCCACTGACTGAGCATGCACAGTTGTAATGGTCTTAGATGAATTCGCGCAAAAGGGACTATGTCCATTGCCGCTACCATCAAACCTATTACTTCCATGCACTGCGCTATGGAAGGAAGAGGAACAGAATGAAGTATTTGACAAGAGTTTAGAAGTTTTGATTTTCTGGCCTCTGTCAGAAAAATCCTCATTTCTAAGGAGTCTATTATTGTTCCCAAGAAGGGAACCCTTGTTGACGGAGATAGAGAACTTTTTTCTACGTTCACTTTCCACCCGTGAGATCTGAGAAAGGCCAGGACAATGTCCGTGTGGGCCTTTGCTTGTGGAAGGGACGACGCTTGAATCAGAATGTCGTCCAAGTAAGGTACTACTGCAATGCCCCTTGGTCTTAGCACCGCTAGAAGGGACCCTAGTACCTTTGTGAAAATTCTTGGAGCAGTGGCTAATCCGAACGGAAGTGCCACAAACTGGTAATGCTTGTCCAGGAATGCGAACCTTAGGAACCGATGATGTTCCTTGTGGATAGGAATATGTAGATACGCATCCTTTAAATCCACCGTGGTCATGAATTGACCTTCCTGGATGGAAGGAAGAATTGTTCGAATGGTTTCCATTTTGAACGATGGAACCTTGAGAAACTTGTTTAGGATCTTGAGATCTAAGATTGGTCTGAATGTTCCCTCTTTTTTGGGAACTACGAACAGATTGGAGTAGAACCCCATCCCTTGTTCTCCTAATGGAACAGGATGAATCACTCCCGTTTTTAACAGGTCTTCTACACAATGTAAGAATGCCTGTCTTTTTATGTGGTCTGAAGACAATTGAGACCTGTGGAACCTCCCCCTTGGGGGAAGCCCCTTGAATTCCAGAAGATAACCTTGGGAGACTATTTCTAGCGCCCAAGGATCCAGAACATCTCTTGCCCAAGCCTGAGCGAAGAGAGAGAGTCTGCCCCCCACCAGATCCGGTCCCGGATCGGGGGCCAACATCTCATGCTGTCTTGGTAGCAGTGGCAGGTTTCTTGGCCTGCTTTCCTTTGTTCCAGCCTTGCATTGGCCTCCAGGCTGGCTTGGCTTGAGAAGTATTACCCTCTTGCTTAGAGGACGTAGCACTTGGGGCTGGTCCGTTTCTGCGAAAGGGGCGAAAATTAGGTTTATTTTTGTTCTTGAAAGACCTATCCTGAGGAAGGGCGTGGCCCTTGCCCCCAGTGATATCAGAAATAATCTCTTTCAAGTCAGGGCCAAACAGCGTTTTCCCCTTGAAAGGAATGTTAAGCAATTTGTTCTTGGAAGACGCATCCGCTGACCAAGATTTTAGCCAAAGCGCTCTGCGCGCCACAATAGCAAAACCAGAATTTTTCGCAGCTAACCTAGCCAATTGCAAAGTGGCGTCTAGGGTGAAAGAATTAGCCAATTTGAGAGCATGAATTCTGTCCATAATCTCCTCATAAGAAGAATTATTATTGAGCGCCTTTTCTAGTTCATCGAACCAGAAACACACTGCTGTAGTGACAGGAACAATGCATGAAATTGGTTGTAGAAGGTAACCTTGCTGAACAAACATCTTTTTAAGCAAACCCTCTAATTTTTTATCCATAGGATCTTTGAAAGCACAACTATCTTCTATGGGTATAGTGGTGCGTTTGTTTAGAGTAGAAACCGCCCCCTCGACCTTGGGGACTGTCTGCCATAAGTCCTTTCTGTGGTCGACCATAGGAAACAATTTCTTAAATATGGGGGGAGGGACGAAAGGTATACCGGGCCTTTCCCATTCTTTATTTACAATGTCCGCTACCCGCTTGGGTATAGGAAAAGCTTCGGGGGGCCCCGGGACCTCTAAGAACTTGTCCATTTTACATAATTTCTCTGGAATGACCAAATTCTCACAATCATCCAGAGTAGATAACACCTCCTTAAGCAGAGCGCGGAGATGTTCCAATTTAAATTTAAATGTAATCACATCAGGTTCTGCTTGTTGAGAAATTTTCCCTGAATCTGAAATTTCTCCCTCAGACAAAACCTCCCTGGCCCCCTCAGACTGGTGTAGGGGCACTTCAGAACCAATATCATCAGCGTCCTCATGCTCTTCAGTATTTTCTAAAACAGAGCAGTCGCGCTTTCGCTGATAAGTGGGCATTTTGGCTAAAATGTTTTTGATAGAATTATCCATTACAGCCGTTAATTGTTGCATAGTGAGGAGTATTGGCGCACTAGATGTACTAGGGGCCTCCTGTGTGGGCAAGACTGGTGTAGACGAAGGAGGGGATGATGCAGTACCATGCTTACTCCCCTCACTTGAGGAATCATCTTGGGCATCATTTTCTCTAAATTTTGTGTCACATAAATCACATCTATTTAAATGAGAAGGAACCTTGGCTTCCCCACATTCAGAACACAGTCTATCTGGTAGTTCAGACATGTTAAACAGGCATAAACTTGATAACAAAGTACAAAAAACGTTTTAAAATAAACCGTTACTGTCACTTTAAATTTTAAACTGAACACACTTTATTACTGCAATTGTGAAAAAGTATGAAGGAATTGTTCAAAATTCACCAAAATTTCACCACAGTGTCTTAAAGTCTTAAAAGTATTGCACACCAAATTTGGAAGCTTTAACCCTTAAAATAACGGAACCGGAGCCGTTTTTATATTTAACCCCTTTACAGTCCCTGGTATCTGCTTTGCTGAGACCCAACCAAGCCCAAAGGGGAATACGATACCAAATGACGCCTTCAGAAAGTCTTTTCAATGTATCAGAGCTCCTCACACATGCATCTGCATGTCATGCTTCCCAAAAACAAGTGCGCAATAGAGGCGCGAAAATGAGACTCTGCCTATGATTAGGGAAAGCCCCTAGAGAATAAAGGTGTCCAATACAGTGCCTGCCGGTTATTTTACATAATTCCCAAGATTAAAATAATTCCTCAAGGCTATGGAGTATAAAATATGCTTATATATAAATCGTTTTAGCCCAGAAAATGTCTACAGTCTTAAAAGCCCTTGTGAAGCCCTTTTTTTCTTTCTGTAATAAAAATGGCTTACCGGATCCCATAGGGAAAATGACAGCTTCCAGCATTACATCGTCTTGTTAGAATGTGTCATACCTCAAGCAGCAAAAGTCTGCTCACTGTTTCCCCCAACTGAAGTTAATTCCTCTCAACAGTCCTGTGTGGAAACAGCCATCGATTTTAGTAACGGTTGCTAAAATCATTTTCCTCTTACAAACAGAAATCTTCATCTCTTTTCTGTTTCAGAGTAAATAGTACATACCAGCACTATTTTAAAATAACAAACTCTTGATTGAATAATAAAAACTACAGTTAAACACTAAAAAACTCTAAGCCATCTCCGTGGAGATGTTGCCTGTACAACGGCAAAGAGAATGACTGGGGAAGGCGGAGCCTAGGAGGGATCATGTGACCAGCTTTGCTGGGCTCTTTGCCATTTCCTGTTGGGGAAGAGAATATCCCACAAGTAAGGATGACGCCGTGGACCGGACACACCTATGTTGGAGAAAACTCCCTCTCCGTAGTCACTTGGTCAGGAATAGGAAATGGAAACCTTGACCACTGCTAAAGGATAAGCGAGCCAAGCTTAATAAAACTGTGCAGCTATCAAAGTAAAGGAGCAACCTATACGTTCCATATCAGCCTATGAGCCCAAAACATCACACACATAAGCAGCTTAAATCCCAAACAAATATGATTAACACCCCACTGTTCAACAATCCCACCTCAGGAGATATTAACCGTTGATTCCATAAAGATAAAGGAGTCACACTGGGACCCTGTCCTCTAGCGTTAACATATGTGTAAAAATTGAACGATCTTAACGGAATCTATGCCGTGGAACAGAAACACGGTCCTTCAAGTGTGACAGACTGTAGCATCGCTTCTGACATGGACTTGAGTGATGAAAAGCAGGCAGCGAAACTCGTCAACGCTGATTGCTTAGGAGCTGTTAATATGAGTCTGGATGGTTCAGAGAAAGACTCTCCCTGCATCTCCAGACTCTAACTTTCATCAATGCTCTCACTGAGAAGCTGACAAGACTACTTCAAACTCCAGTCCCATATCGAAGGGTAGATACCCTTCCTAAGGAACTACCCGAAATCTTCTGACACTTCTCTGCCAACCTCCTGTGACGAAATGCAAAATGACTGGGGGGGATGAGGGAAGTGGGGGAGGTATTTAAGCCTTTGGCTGGGGTGTCTTTGCCTCCTCCTGGTGGCCAGGTTCAGTATTAACCACAAGTAAGGAATGCAGCTGTGGACTCTCCCTGTATTAAGAAGGAAAAAAGAATCAAGAGGACTACACACTACATTAATAGTACAGACATTTGTATGCCTCATATAAAAGCACATACGTCTGATGTTGATGTTAGTACTTGGTTGTTATGAATTCCATAGGGAACAAAATTTTCTGTTATTTATAAATGTTACTAAGCTATCCAAATCCCAAATTAGTTGAATAATTTAACACAAATTTATTTAATGACAATTTGTAAAACAGATCAGCACTTTCAAGTTTCAACCCCTTCTTTGCTGAGCGCTAAAAAATTGACTAAGGGATCATACTAAAGTGGGAGGGATTAAAATATATTTAACATTGGGTGTTATGCATCCTCCCACGTGGACTCTCACCATCTAATAAAATAAATTTTTAGAAATATTATATATATATATATATATATATTTATTATTTTTATTTATTTTTTAATTAAAAGAACTATAAAAATGTATAAATTAACTATGCGATGCACATTGAAATTTGCACTTTTTTCAGTCCCCTTAAATGAGATATCCCCATAATGGAGCTTGCGTGAGCTTGTGTGCTTGAGTTTCTCTGTATAATGAAGTGTACAAGTTAAATTTACATGTGTCTTGACTCGCCCCAGCAAAAGTGAACCGTATCCAAGAGTTTTCAAGGGTGAAAATCTTTGTGAAATGTACAGGGTTTTAAAAATTGTGACTATTCCAAACACAGCAGTTTTAAATGCTTGGAAAATATTTGATTTCTAAGACGATCTTTCGGAACACAGGGCTTAAAGGGACAGTCAACATCAGAATCTTGTTGTTTTAAAAGATAGATAAAACCTTAAATTACCCATTCCCCAGTTTTGCATAAGCAACACAGTTATAATAATACACGTTTTACCTCTGTAATTACCTTGTATCTAAGCCTTAGCAGACTGCCCCCTTATTTCAGTTCTTTTGACAGACTTGCATTTTAGCCAATCAGAGCTGTCTCCATGGTAAATTCACGTGCATGAGCTCAATGTTATCTATATAAAAACACGTGAACTAGTGCCCTCTAGTGATGAAAAACTATCAAAATGCATTTAGATTAGAGGCGGCCTTCAAGGTCTAAGAAATTAGCATATGAGCCTCCTAGATTTAGCTTTCAACTAAGAATACCAAGAAAACAAAGCACAATTGGGGACAAAAATAAATTGGAAAGTTGTTTAAAATTACATGCCCTATTTGAAACATGAAAGTTGTTTTTAGACTTGACTGTCCCTTTAATTGCTGATATTGCACTATGTACTTTGAAATGAATTGTCAATATACAAAAGGTCATGTATCAAAACTAATGATCTCAGAGTACAAAGTTAACCCATTTTGTTCAAGAACGTATGATGGATTTATAGAATCACAGAAAAATTAGACAAGAAGAACAAAAAACACTGAAAGTGATACTTATTAACCTTGGTATGCCAGATGATTTGCAGAACCAGTTTTAAATTAACTTATTCCCTATGACCAATAAGGAACAGGAATACTGCATCAGTGTAAAGGATCTAACACCACAGGTATCAAAGACACACCTGGGGCTAATCAACTATCACCAGTAACAAGTGGAACCCTGTCTAGTCAGCAGCTGGTTAAAAGATCCAGACCAATTCATTTTCATAACAATTATGAAAAAGTAAAAATGTACAACAAACTATCATACTTGCTACACATCACATACAAATAATGGAAAGGTATTATCAGAACCGTTTGAACTCTATAAGGCAGCAAGACATATTTCAGAACTATCCTGGTAAACTAGTAAAAGAACAAAAGAATGCTTTTTTAAAGACTAATTTATTTGCGCAATTTGTCTGCATCTTATGGGAATAACAAACATCTAAAATCCTGTAATGTGATGTAAAAAATCCAATTAATGTTTAAACATAGGATAGGATTAATTACCCCGGACATTAGAATTGCATGTACAGACCTGGATATAAAAAAAAAATCTAATAGTATTAGGAAAGAAAGTATGTGTGTGTGTTTTAAATAATTTTCATCTTTATTTTCTCAAATCATGTGAGTAGAAGAAAAAAACTAAGTTAATTTGTTTTTTTATTATGTGTTTTTCTTGCAACTAGACAAGGGCAACAGTTTGGGATTCGCCATTCGTTTGCAAACAAAACTAATGCTGCTGCCTGCAGCCATATTCAGCATTAATTTTTTTTGTTTTGGAATTTTTTTAGTTTTGGAACCAGATATATCAGCATGAAACAGTAACACACACAGAGACATCTGTGCAAATCCAGATCTTTGTGTTTTGTAGTTTGGCTTATAAAATTGACAATAATGCTATACTGTAAAGAACTTCAGCACAAAAGCGCTTGGATCTAGTCTAGAAATAAATGTGGAATGCAGAATACGTAATATTCTTACCAAAATATATATTTGTAATTATTGTATAATTCTATAATCAAAAACTGTACATGCGTTCTTAAACTGTAAAGCTAACAAGTGCTTTTCCCAAAGAATTCTTATGGCACTTTGAACATGGTTAATTTCTAATCTGACACATATTTCTAGGTCAAAAAAGACAGATCTAGGCAAAGCAAAGCTTTACCCTGATAGTTACAAATGTGCAAAAGATTAGTCAGTTTAGGACTTGACTTTACAGTTATATAAAAAACAGTTCAGGGGCTGGGCATTAATGGATCTGAACTAATTAATCAGGGGGTTATCATAACAGATTAAAGAGGCATAAAAGTGCATGAAGAAAATGCTTACTGTATGTGCAAGCGATACTGATCTACAAAAAAGTGTGTGTGTGTATATATATATATATATATATATATATATATATATATATATATATGTATATGTGTGTGTGTGTATATATGTGTATATATATATATATATATATATACATAAACAAACCACAGCCTCATACGTCTCCCAAACCACAGCCTCATACATACGCAGAAAGCCACTTGCCACCGGAAGGATTCAGTGACGTATCCAGCAGTGGGAGTGAGGCTTCGCACAGCTGAGCTGGGAACTGCTTGATCCTTGAGAGAAGTGCGGTCAGAGTTGGTGGCTTTCTGCATATGTATGAGGCTGTGGTATGGGAGACTGATTTATCTGCTGTAGGAGGCAGAGCAGTGGAGACCGATTGCGACTTTTGGGATTTCGTATATGGCATAAGGAGGATCGAGGAACCCACCAGATAACAGACCCAAGCCTGACAAGGGATTCTAGATTGGAAGGACGCTCCATGGATCGCACACCAACAAGTTTCATTGAGGACCTACGCCCTTCCCTTACCTCATATTGATTGAGGGTAGCTCCTGTGAGTATATTTTCATAAGGGCTTGTGTGGATCCCCTTTACCTATTGGAGTGTTTCTGAATTTATGGGACTATTGGCCTTGATCTCACGTACCCCCAGTGTGTACCTATTAGCTTAAACTTCGCTATATCTCCCTGGAATCTTTCCATTTCTTACATTTACCTGTTGTATCTTTTTACTCCTGTATTTTGTTATATTGGATTTATATATTTATTGTATTGTATTATTTTATTTAAATTTCTCAGTATATGAAGTGCATACGCATGATTCGTGCAATTCTTAAAGTTTAATATTTTGTTCTTTTTTTTTAGAGCTTGCCTCAAATCCACCATTCCCCTCTTTATCTTTTGTAACGCCATTAGGAATATCTGGGAAATGATATTTCGTCTTTGGGGAAATTTGTGGTTAGCAGCTTTCTTTTGAGACAAAGTATTCAAGTTTTAAATTAAAAGTATTATTATTATTATATATCATTTTCTCTAGATTGTGGTACTTATATCAGTTACCTATCTTTAGGTAACTGATATAAGTTTTATGTATTTATATTCAATAAAACATTATCATATAAATAGTGTATTTTACGGTGTGGACCCCTTGTGTTTGCACTCAATAGTCTCCAAAGCTTATATCACTGCTTGTCAGTGGTATATTCTATTTGTGTATATATACACATACATACATACATACATACACACACATATATATATATATATATATATATATAATTTATTTTTTTATTGGGCTTCATATATTGGTGACAACGCATCATGCACAAAAATCCCAAAAGTGTGTGCAAAAAAATCAAAATAAGGATTCAAGCAAGACAGTATACTTCCCCATGTTCCTGTGACAATATTATATTATCTAGAACATAAAATCTGCTCCACATTTCATTCTGTATTTTCTATCAGTGCTAGTGGAAACACTTTATCCAGAAAATGTGAAAGCAGCAAATACATAGCCAAAACCAAGGTTGATAGGCAGAAGTCATCTAAAGAAATCATGTGTTGGGCTTTTGGTCTCTTCCATAATAAAGTATATAGGAACATGAAATCACATATAAACTTTTGGACTGTTTTTCACGTTAAAATGACTAGATAATATTTCTGGCATATACAGTTTTGTAAAATGCAGCTGAAAGTTGGCACATTGAAAAAAGAAGAAAAAAAACAAAACCCCATCATGTATTACGCTTCACTGATAGTTAAGTGTTTTTTCTTTACAGGACCCTGTAATCCTTATGCCTCAGTCTCCCTTCCCTGTCTTGTCTTTATTTGTTGCACCCCCTTTAGAACAAGGAAATCCTTTGGTGTATTACAAAAAAATAAGTGGTTGCTTTACGGAATGGAGTATGGAAGTGAGACAAAGGGAGGGAGTGGGATACCAGTAATCATTTACATCTTATTTACCTATACAGATCCCTACTAAGAGTTTAAAACTCTAAGCTTGCCAAAACAGATCTATTTGGGGTAGGATTAAGCCTAGGATCAGTAGATTCACCATTAAAAAAAAGCTACCTCCACAGACGGACTGGGTGCCCCCCAATTTGCTTTTGTATTATAGATCATAGACTCTACAAAACGGGGTTGACTGGCATTGGGGTGTGAACTCAAAGGAATGGGTAACAATTGACTATCACCACCTCAAGACAAATTATATTGCCTCTCTGTGTTGGGTTCCCAGGGAATATCAGCTCCTAAAGACTCAGGAATCTGGCCTATACTTTCATATTTTACAGATTTGGAGTGGCAGTCTCAAAACTACACCAGAATCTTCACACCCAAGTCTCCCCTGTCCAATATCCCTATAAACAAAGCATTATATGGATGTCTTTATCCCAGATGTAGGAGAGCAGGTGATGGCATTATGATCCCTATATACAACAAGGTTAGCCACCGTCATAATGTTAGTATAAATTGCATTGTTTTTCATTTGTTTGTTTTTCATTTGTTATCTAATAAAGTCACTTAGTAAAAAATATGTAACATAGTTAGCCTTGAGAAGTCAGCAGGTGCATTTTAATTTCTGAGAATTAAAAATTGTTTACGTTTCAGAGCTAAATAACTTGCAAAATAAAAAACAATTCTCATCCTCATCCAAATCTATGCTATGAATACATAATAGCAGTTTTGACTGATTCATAAAACAAAACTATTAAAAGGTATAGTAAACCCCAAAATGTTCTTTTATGATTCAGATAGAACATAAAATTTTAAACAACTTTCAAATTTAATTCTATTATAAACTTTTCTTAATTCTCTTGTTATCCATTGTTGAAGGTACAGCATTGCACTACTGACAGGAAGCTGAAAATATCTATTTAGCCAATCACAAGAGAAATGTGTGAAGGCACCAATTATCAGCAGCTCCCTCTAGTGTATGATATGTGCGTATTCATTTTTTAACAAGGGATACTAAGAGAAAGAAGCACATTTGAAAATAGAAGTGAATTGAAAAGTGTGTTAAAATGTCATGCTCTATCTGAATCATGCAAGTTTAATTTTGACTTTCCTATCCCTTTAAATCATAAATTAAAAAAAATATACAAAAAGAAAAATATAAATTAAAGGGACACTGAACCCATTTTTTTTTTTCTTTCGTGATTCAGATAGAGCATGTACTTTTAAGCAACTTTCTAATTTACTCCTATTATCTATTTTTCTTCGTTCTCTTGTTATCTTTATTTGAAAAAGAAGGCATCTAAGCTAAGGAGCCAGCCCATATTTGGTTTAGAACACTAGACAGCACTTGTTTATTGGTTGATTAATTTATCCACCAATCAGCAAGAACAACCCAGGTTGTTCACCAAAAATGGGCCGGCATCTAAACGTACATTCTTGCTTTTCAAATAAAGATACCAAGAGAACGAAGAACATTTGATAATATGAGTAAATTAGAAAGTTGCTTAAAATTGCATGCTCTGTCTGAATCCCGAAAGAAAAAAATTGGGTTCAGTGTCCCTTTAAAAACAGATTTCAGGTCAAACATGCTATAATGTATGTTAAAGCCCAAAGAAAAACAACCAATAATAAATTACCCGTGAAGGAAATTGCAAATTGTCAAATACAGAATGACCAGCATTTGCAATATACCCTGTTGTATAAAAACCATAAATGCTTTTAAACAGCAATAGGACTGATAAATGATGAACAACTTGAGACCAGAAAGATGTGGAGAAAAGCTCTCTTGTCTAAGAGCTTTAGTTCTATCAGGAAAATAAGTTTAGGTTACATTCAGATCTTTCCCACTGCAGCATAAAAACAGAATTTATGTTTACCTGATAAATTTCTTTCTCCAACGGTGTGTCCGGTCCACGGCGTCATCCTTACTTGTGGGATATTCTCTTCCCCAACAGGAAATGGCAAAGAGCCCAGCAAAGCTGGTCACATAATCCCTCCTAGGCTCCGCCTACCCCAGTCATTCGACCGACGTTAAGGAGGAATATTTGCATAGGAGAAACCATATGGTACCGTGGTGACTGTAGTTAAAGAAAATAAATTATCAGACCTGATTAAAAAACCAGGGCGGGCCGTGGACCGGACACACCGTTGGAGAAAGAAATTTATCAGGTAAACATAAATTCTGTTTTCTCCAACATAGGTGTGTCCGGTCCACGGCGTCATCCTTACTTGTGGGAACCAATACCAAAGCTTTAGGACACGGATGAAGGGAGGGAGCAAATCAGGTCACCTAAATGGAAGGCACCACGGCTTGCAAAACCTTTCTCCCAAAAATAGCCTCAGAAGAAGCAAAAGTATCAAACTTGTAAAATTTGGTAAAAGTGTGCAGTGAAGACCAAGTCGCTGCCCTACATATCTGATCAACAGAAGCCTCGTTCTTGAAGGCCCATGTGGAAGCCACAGCCCTAGTGGAATGAGCTGTGATTCTTTCGGGAGGCTGCCGTCCGGCAGTCTCGTAAGCCAATCTGATGATGCTTTTAATCCAAAAAGAGAGAGAGGTAGAAGTTGCTTTTTGACCTCTCCTTTTACCTGAATAAACAACAAACAAGGAAGATGTTTGTCTAAAATCCTTTGTAGCATCTAAATAGAATTTTAGAGCGCGAACAACATCCAAATTGTGCAACAAACGTTCCTTCTTTGAAACTGGTTTCGGACACAGAGAAGGTACGATAATCTCCTGGTTAATGTTTTTGTTAGAAACAACTTTTGGAAGAAAACCAGGTTTAGTACGTAAAACCACCTTATCTGCATGGAACACCAGATAAGGAGGAGAACACTGCAGAGCAGATAATTCTGAGACTCTTCTAGCAGAAGAAATCGCAACTAAAAACAAAACTTTCCAAGATAATAACTTAATATCAACGGAATGTAAGGGTTCAAACGGAACCCCCTGAAGAACTGAAAGAACTAAATTGAGACTCCAAGGAGGAGTCAAAGGTTTGTAAACAGGCTTGATTCTAACCAGAGCCTGAACAAAGGCTTGAACATCTGGCACAGCTGCCAGCTTTTTGTGAAGTAATACCGACAAGGCAGAAATCTGTCCCTTCAGGGAACTTGCAGATAATCCTTTTTCCAATCCTTCTTGAAGGAAGGATAGAATCCTAGGAATCTTAACCTTGTCCCAAGGGAATCCTTTAGATTCACACCAACAGATATATTTTTTCCAAATTTTGTGGTAAATCTTTCTAGTTACAGGCTTTCTGGCCTGAACAAGAGTATCGATAACAGAATCTGAGAATCCTCGCTTCGATAAAATCAAGCGTTCAATCTCCAAGCAGTCAGCTGGAGTGAAACCAGATTCGGATGTTCGAACGGACCCTGAACAAGAAGGTCTCGTCTCAAAGGTAGCTTCCAAGGTGGAGCCGATGACATATTCACCAGATCTGCATACCAAGTCCTGCGTGGCCACGCAGGAGCTATCAAGATCACCGACGCCCTCTCCTGATTGATCCTGGCTACCAGCCTGGGGATGAGAGGAAATGGCGGGAACACATAAGCTAGTTTGAAGGTCCAAGGTGCTACTAGTGCATCCACTAGAGCCGCCTTGGGATCCCTGGATCTGGCCCCGTAGCAAGGAACTTTGAAGTTCTGACGAGAGGCCATCAGATCCATGTCTGGAATGCCCCACAGGTGAGTGACTTGGGCAAAGATTTCCGGATGGAGTTCCCACTCCCCCGGATGCAATGTCTGACGACTCAGAAAATCCGCTTCCCAATTTTCCACTCCTGGGATGTGGATAGCAGACAGGTGGCAGGAGTGAGACTCCGCCCATAGAATGATTTTGGTCACTTCTTCCATCGCTAGGGAACTCCTTGTTCCCCCCTGATGGTTGATGTACGCAACAGTTGTCATGTTGTCTGATTGAAACCGTATGAACTTGGTCCTCGCTAGCCGAGGCCAGGCCTTGAGAGCATTGAATATCGCTCTCAGTTCCAGAATATTTATCGGTAGAAGAGATTCTTCCCGAGACCAAAGACCCTGAGCTTTCAGGGATCCCCAGACCGCGCCCCAGCCCATCAGACTGGCGTCGGTCGTGACAATGACCCACTCTGGTCTGCGGAACGTCATCCCTTGAGACAGATTGTCCAGGGACAGCCACCAACGGAGTGAGTCTCTGGTCCTCTGATTTACTTGTATCTTCGGAGACAAGTCTGTATAGTCCCCATTCCACTGACTGAGCATGCACAGTTGTAATGGTCTTAGATGAATGCGCGCAAAAGGAACTATGTCCATCGCCGCTACCATCAACCCGATCACTTCCATGCACTGAGCTATGGAAGGAAGAGGAACGGAATGAAGTATCCGACAAGAGTCTAGAAGTTTTGTTTTTCTGGCCTCTGTTAGAAAGATCCTCATTTCTAAGGAGTCTATAATTGTTCCCAAGAAGGGAACCCTTGTTGACGGGGATAGAGAACTCTTTTCCACGTTCACTTTCCAGCCGTGAGATCTGAGAAAGGCCAGGACAATGTCCGTGTGAGCCTTTGCTTGAGGAAGGGACGACGCTTGAATCAGAATGTCGTCCAAGTAAGGTACTACTGCAATGCCCCTTGGTCTTAGCACCGCTAGAAGGGACCCTAGTACCTTTGTGAAAATCCTTGGAGCAGTGGCTAATCCGAAAGGAAGCGCCACGAACTGGTAATGTTTGTCCAGGAATGCAAACCTTAGGAACCGATGATGTTCCTTGTGGATAGGAATATGTAGATACGCATCCTTTAAATCCACCGTGGTCATGAATTGACCCTCCTGGATGGAAGGAAGAATAGTTCGAATGGTTTCCATCTTGAAAGATGGAACCTTGAGAAACTTGTTTAAGATCTTGAGATCTAAGATTGGTCTGAACGTTCCCTCTTTTTTGGGAACTATGAACAGATTGGAGTAGAACCCCATCCCTTGTTCTCTTATTGGAACAGGATGAATCACTCCCATTTTTAACAGGTCTTCTACACAATGTAAGAACGCCTGTCTTTTTATGTGGTCTGAAGACAACTGAGACCTGTGGAACCTCCCCCTTGGGGGAAGTCCCTTGAATTCCAGGAGATAACCCTGGGAGACTATTTCTAGCGCCCAAGGATCCAGAACATCTCTTGCCCAAGCCTGAGCGAAGAGAGAGAGTCTGCCCCCCACCAGATCCGGTCCCGGATCGGGGGCTAATATTTCATGCTGTCTTGGTAGCAGTGGCAGGCTTCTTGGCCTGCTTTCCCTTGTTCCAGCCTTGCATTGGTCTCCAAGCTGGCTTGGCTTGAGAAGTATTACCCTCTTGCTTAGAGGACGTAGCACTTTGGGCTGGTCCGTTTTTACGAAAGGGACGAAAATTAGGTCTATTTTTCGCCTTGAAAGGCCGATCCTGAGGAAGGGCGTGGCCCTTACCCCCAGTGATATCCGAGATAATCTCTTTCAAGTCAGGGCCAAACAGCGTTTTCCCCTTGAAAGGAATGTTTAGTAGCTTGTTCTTGGAAGACGCATCAGCCGACCAAGATTTCAACCAAAGCGCTCTGCGCGCCACAATAGCAAACCCAGAATTCTTAGCCGCTAACCTAGCCAATTGCAAAGTGGCGTCTAGGGTGAAAGAATTAGCCAATTTGAGAGCATTGATTCTGTCCATAATCTCCTCATAAGGAGGAGAATCACTATCGAGCGCCTTTATCAGCTCATCAAACCAGAAACATGCGGCTGTAGTGACAGGGACAATGCATGAAATTGGTTGTAGAAGGTAACCCTGCTGAACAAACATCTTTTTAAGCAAACCTTCTAATTTTTTATCCATAGGATCTTTGAAAGCACAACTATCCTCTATGGGTATAGTGGTGCGTTTGTTTAAAGTAGAAACCGCTCCCTCGACCTTGGGGACTGTCTGCCATAAGTCCTTTCTGGGGTCGACCATAGGAAACAATTTTTTAAATATGGGGGGAGGGACGAAAGGAATACCGGGCCTTTCCCATTCTTTATTAACAATGTCCGCCACCCGCTTGGGTATAGGAAAAGCTTCTGGGAGCTCCGGCACCTCTAGGAACTTGTCCATTTTACATAGTTTCTCTGGGATGACCAACCTTTCACAATCATCCAGAGTGGATAATACCTCCTTAAGCAGAATGCGGAGATGTTCCAACTTAAATTTAAATGCAATTACATCAGGTTCAGCCTGTTGAGAAATGTTCCCTGAATCAGTAATTTCTCCCTCAGACAAAACCTCCCTGGCCCCCTCAGATTGGGTTAGGGGCCCTTCAGAGATATTAATATCAGCGTCGTCATGCTCTTCAGTAACTAAAACAGAGCAGCCACGCTTACGCTGACAAGGGTTCATTTTGGCTAAAATGTTTTTGACAGAATTATCCATTACAGCCGTTAATTGTTGCATAGTAAGGAGTATTGGCGCGCTAGATGTACTAGGGGCCTCCTGAGTGGGCAAGACTCGTGTAGACGAAGGAGGGAATGATGCAGTACCATGCTTACTCCCCTCACTTGAGGAATCATCTTGGGCATCATTGTCATTATCACATAAATCACATTTATTTAAATGAACAGGAATTCTGGCTTCCCCACATTCAGAACACAGTCTATCTGGTAGTTCAGACATGTTAAACAGGCATAAACTTGATAATAAAGTACAAAAAACGTTTTAAAATAAAACCGTTACTGTCACTTTAAATTTTAAACTGAACACACTTTATTACTGCAATTGCGAAAAAACATGAAGGAATTGTACAAAATTCACCAAATTTTCACCACAGTGTCTTAAAGCCTTAAAAGTATTGCACACCAAATTTGGAAGCTTTAACCCTTAAAATAACGGAACCGGAGCCGTTTTAACACTTTAACCCCTTTACAGTCCCTGGTATCTGCTTTGCTGAGACCCAACCAAACCCAAAGGGGAATACGATACCAAATGACGCCTTCAGAAAGCCTTTTCTAAGTATCAGAGCTCCTCTCACATGCGACTGCATGCCATGCCTCTCAAAAACAAGTGCGCCACACCGGCGCGAAAATGAGGCTCTGCTTATGCTTTGGGAAAGCCCCAGAGAAATAAGGTGTCTAATACAGTGCCTGCCGATATTATAATATCAATATACCCAGATAAAATGATTCCTCAAGGCTAAATATGTTTTAAAAATGAATCGATTTAGCCCAGAAAAGTCTACATTCTTAATAAGCCCTTATGAAGCCCTTATTTACCATCGTAATAAACATGGCTTACCGGATCCCATAGGGAAAAATGACAGCTTCCAGCATTACATCGTCTTGTTAGAATGTGTCATACCTCAAGCAGCAAGAGACTGCACACTGTTCCCCCAACTGAAGTTAATTGCTCTCAACAGTCCTGTGTGGAACAGCCATGGATTTTAGTTACGGTGCTAAAATCATTTTCCTCATACAAACAGAAATCTTCATCTCTTTTCTGTTTCTGAGTAAATAGTACATACCAGCACTATTTTAAAATAACAAACTCTTGATTGAATAATAAAAACTACAGTTAAACACTAAAAAACTCTAAGCCATCTCCGTGGAGATGTTGCCTGTACAACGGCAAAGAGAATGACTGGGGTAGGCGGAGCCTAGGAGGGATTATGTGACCAGCTTTGCTGGGCTCTTTGCCATTTCCTGTTGGGGAAGAGAATATCCCACAAGTAAGGATGACGCCGTGGACCGGACACACCTATGTTGGAGAAATGAGAGTATTTGCGCATAAGAAAGTAATTAAATTCATACAATTATATTGTAGGTCTTAACAAAACTCCTGTTCTCTCATCTCACTATATATAGGGTGTCATCTGCATTCATACTACATAATATTTAATAGTAGGCAGCACTAGCTGTGCTGTACTTTACACAAAACACTATTAGGCAAAATGGAGAAAAATCACTGAAACGTCACATTTGTAAAGCCAGAATGCAGATTGAAATGTTTTGTTACACTTTAGCAGAAATTAAATAATGAATTTTACATACATTTAGCAATGAGGTGACATCTCCACCTTTTGGCTGTGCTAGCATACAGCATAATGCCAATCGGCTAGCACGACTATTGACTAAGAGGTGGAAGAACCACATCACTGAAAAAACTGAGCTGTGCCGTGGGCGGCCGGAGGCACTTAGGTTAGCGCTGAAGCCAGGTTGAAATAAAAAAGGTACCTATTCATCAGCTTTTTTTTAAAATTGATGAATGAAGATTGCCTTCATTTCTAGTGACGGTAAAGCCTAGTGTTTTTGAAACGCTAGAATTTACCATCACTAACTTCTTGGCACCCAGTATCACAAACATATAGCAGTGAATTTAATTGCCTCTAATTAGCAATAGTGATTAAAACCCTTAATTTTCAGAAACAAAACATGCTGAAAGAAGCACATGCTGCAGTGATTTAAATCATAGCTGGCCCCTTACTTTGTTCCAGATCCAGCCTGTCTCCAGTAAGGTATGCTCCCTCCTCGTGATAACACTACAGATGGGAAGTGAAGGGGAGTGCAGACAAAGGTGAGCTCTGAACAGCTTTGCTGGCACAAGCTTTGTAAAGGATGAGATAAACATTTGAGATTTGGACCTTGCTGGACTGCTGCTCCTCTCCACAGGTTAGGGCTCAGAGGTATTTACCTGGTACCTAGGCAAGTGCTGGTATTGTGCACCAAGCCATCTTATAACATATACAGATTAGAGCAGGGTTCTTCAAACCACGGGTCAGGACCCATTACTGGGTCGCAACATCATGTTAACTGGGACGTAATAAGTGTGTGTGTGTTGTATGAGAGTGTGTGGTATGTATGAGAGTGTGTGTGTGTGTGTGTGTGTGTGTTGTATAAGGAGTGTGTCACTTTGCCAAAAATTGCAGCTATCTTGTATATTACTTCAGAAATATTCAGCCCAAGCATAAAAATAGGGTCACAAAGGTATGTGGTTCCATGGCACTGGGTCTTGGGAATAAAAAGTTAAAGAACCCTGAATTAGAGAATGATTGTTTAAAAAAAAAAAAAAACACACACACACACATAAGCATTTCTCTGAACAACCCATTTTTCAATGTGGGGGGGTCTCAAATCATTGCAATTCATGTACCCCGAAGGCAAGCAAATCCTGAAATACAATTCAAATACTAAGAACACTGAGGATGCAATTCTCAAATAAAAGAGAAAAAAAAAAAAAAGGGAGGGCGGATTGTCTGCTCTATTTTTCCAAGCCCCTTTCATTGGGTGTCCCAGCCTAACCTCATCAACAGTGCTAAACTAGGAGCTTCTAAGTAAGTTTTTAAAAGGTTTTAAAAAGGATTTTTAGATCAGTACCTGTGCATATTCTTCTTTATAGTAGTGTCTATTACATGCAGTTATATGTAAATTGGTGTTCCTGGTGGCAAAGAAGGTCCGGCGTTAAAAGAAGAGGCCAAGGAGGGAATCCGGACATCTGTATCAGATCCGCAAACCAAACTCTACAAGACCAAGCTGAAGCCATTAGAATCGCTGACCAATTCTCCTGCCCTATCCTGGAAACTATTCTGGGAAGAAGTGCCAGAGGTGGAAACACATAGGCCAGCTAAAAAGGACCACATAGCTATCAAAATTATCCACAAACTCTACCAGAGGATCCCTTGACCTAGCAAAGTATCTGGGCAGTTTGTTCTTTAAATGAGAGGCCATTAGGTCTACCTCCGGGAGACCCCAAAGATCTACAATCTGATTGAAGACTTACAGATGAAGAGACCATTCCCCTGAATGAAGAAACTGACAACTGAGAAAATCCGCTTCCCAATTGAACACCCCTTGGTCTCTGCCCAAGAGAATTCAAAAAACTTCCCTCATGGCTAAAGGACTACGAGTTCCCCCCATGATGGTTGACATAAGACACGGCTGTGACATTGGCTGGAACTGGAGAAAAGATTCTCCATTCAGAAGTGGCCAAGCTTGCAGATCTCTGAAAATTGCACAAAGTTCTAAAATGTTTACAATCAAGTTTGCCTCTCAACTAGCCGAAACTCCCTGCACTGTCAGAGAGCCCTAAACAGCTCCCCATCCTGAAAAACATGCATCTGCTGTGACACAGACCAAATAGGACGAGCAAAAGAAGTCCCCCGCAAAATAGGCTGGAAATCCAGCCCCTAAAACAGAGACTGTTGTTTTGAAATCTAGAAAAATCCTCTGAGACAGAGAATGATCCCTGCACCAATTTCAAAGCATACAAAGCTGAAATGTTCTTATATGAAAACTAGTAAATTGAATAGTATCCAATGCTGCAAACATAAGACCTAGAACCTTCATACAAAGAACAACAGTATGAAACCGGAGAGATGGAAGATCATTCTTCTTTGATCTGTTATAGATGATCTCATGGAGACTGAATCTAACTGGAACCCCATAAAAGTAACTTTTGTCTGAGGAACCAAAGAACTCTATAGCAAATTGATCCTTCAACCATGTTGACAAAGAAACAACAACCACAGTCTGTTGGTGTGAGATTCTGCTAAATGTAAAGATAGAGCTAATACTAAGATATCGTCCAGGTAAAGAAACACAGCTATTCCCTGACCTGCGATGACAGACAAAAGAGCCTATAGAACCTTTGTAGGGCCAAAAACTGAAAATGCTTATCTAGAAATGCAAACCTCAAACAGAAAATTATCTTTGAGAATTGGATATGGAGGTAAGCATCCATTAAATCTATTGTGGACATAAGCTGCCCTTGCTGAATGAAAGGCAGAATAGACCTAATAGTCTCCATTTTGAATGTAGAAACTCTGACAAACTTGTTCAGAGCCTTTAACCCCTTAACAACCGACGACGTACAGGACATGTCCTACAAAAAATGGTCGTTAATGACCAACGACATGCCCTGTACGTCGTCAGGGGGTTCAAGCGGTGAAATTCAGAGTGGGTGTTATTGCATTGTCTGTTTATGATACACTTGTTAATTATGTTATTCTGCTGTATTGAGTAGTTCTTTAAGTAAAAAGCAGGAAGAAACAGGCTCTGAATCAGATTTACTTTTACAATGACTGCCAACATTTCAGATACTGTAGCTTTAATAAATTCCTTAATGCCAGGAGCAATTTGAGCCAGACCTACCTGTAATGAACAAACAGAAGGTGCAATAATACCTTTGAAAGCAAATACAGAATTAGAACATTAAGGCAGAATTCACATACGTATGAAGAAGGGAACCTCAGCCTACCTATAATTAACACACTTAATATAGGTAGAAAGGTGTTCAGAAGCATCAGCTTCCAAAGGAGTATTAGGAACAGAGACAAAAGATTCCAGAGTGAACAAACACAGAAATAACCCCAATAAACAAAAAAAGTTTACCCATACCCCCTCCTGGGATCACAACTATAGCTGGAAGCACCCCAAACAATTGTCCACTTTAAAAAATATTAAAAAAAAATGTGCCAAAACCAGTGCACCCGAGCACATTCCTGCACATCCATGTGCCCTCACGTACGCGTGTGCGCAACTGCAAAAATACATGCAGCTAGAAAAAAAAAAAGGTACCAAAGTTACATTTTACTTAACTTTAATGTTTACAAAAAACTGAAATAACTAATTCCCAGGAGGTTAACCCAGTATAGAGCCCCTTATACATGGAGTATGAATGAATCTGATCCCCAGCTATAGATATTTACTATCTGATAATGCACCATGTATTTGTAGAGCACCAACAGGTTCTGCACAGCACCATTCTTCACTTTCCTCCAGTGGAGTCAAAGATAAGACTAACTACCATAGAGGTGGTAGACATTTTATAGAGCTCTTGGGGATCTTTGCCTCCTCTCAGTGGTAGGGAATGTAATATCTAGGAGTAATGGATTGTGGACTCTTACCACCTTTATGAAAGAAAATTGATCCTGACTGAAGTATAACATAATTAGGCAAACTAAAATTATCTTTAGTTATTTAAATAACCAAATGACAAATTTTAGAGAAGAAAAAGTGGCAAAAAAAATATAGCTTTAGTAATAAAATGACAGTGGCCAGCCTTAATCATTCCAGAAACAAGCCAGAATTGGCTCCTCTAAATTAGGGAAAGTGGTGGGTCTGAGTCTGGCTATTGAAAAGCAATTGCAGCAAACAATCTGTATGTATTAAAACATTTTCAAACTCCCACAGACTGTAAACTTATCACAATACTGCAGAAAAAACAGAATTTATGTTTACCTGATAAATTACTTTCTCCAACGGTGTGTCCGGTCCACGGCGTCATCCTTACTTGTGGGATATTCTCTTCCCCAACAGGAAATGGCAAAGAGCCCAGCAAAGCTGGTCACATGATCCCTCCTAGGCTCCGCCTACCCCAGTCATTCGACCGACGTTAAGGAGGAATAATTGCATAGGAGAAACCATATGATACCGTGGTGACTGTAGTTAAAGAAAATAAATTATCAGACCTGATTAAAAAACCAGGGCGGGCCGTGGACCGGACACACCGTTGGAGAAAGTAATTTATCAGGTAAACATAAATTCTGTTTTCTCCAACATAGGTGTGTCCGGTCCACGGCGTCATCCTTACTTGTGGGAACCAATACCAAAGCTTTAGGACACGGATGAAGGGAGGGAGCAAATCAGGTCACCTAGATGGAAGGCACCACGGCTTGCAAAACCTTTCTCCCAAAAATAGCCTCAGAAGAAGCAAAAGTATCAAACTTGTAAAATTTGGTAAAAGTGTGCAGTGAAGACCAAGTCGCTGCCCTACATATCTGATCAACAGAAGCCTCGTTCTTGAAGGCCCATGTGGAAGCCACAGCCCTAGTGGAATGAGCTGTGATTCTGTCAGGAGGCTGCCGTCCGGCAGTCTCGTAAGCCAATCTGATGATGCTTTTAATCCAAAAAGAGAGAGAGGTAGAAGTTGCTTTTTGACCTCTCCTTATACCAGAATAAACAACAAACAAGGAAGATGTTTGTCTAAAATCCTTTGTAGCATCTAAATAGAATTTTAGAGCGCGAACAACATCCAAATTGTGCAACAAACGTTCCTTCTTCGAAACTGGTTTCGGACACAAAGAAGGCACGACTATCTCCTGGTTAATGTTTTTGTTAGAAACAACTTTTGGAAGAAAACCAGGTTTAGTACGTAAAACCACCTTATCTGCATGGAACACCAGATAAGGAGGAGAACACTGCAGAGCAGATAATTCTGAAACTCTTCTAGCAGAAGAAATTGCAACCAGAAACAAAACTTTCCAAGATAATAACTTAATATCAACGGAATGTAAGGGTTCAAACGGAACCCCCTGAAGAACTGAAAGAACTAAGTTGAGACTCCAAGGAGGAGTCAAAGGTTTGTAAACAGGCTTGATTCTAACCAGAGCCTGAACAAAGGCTTGAACATCTGGCACAGCTGCCAGCTTTTTGTGAAGTAACACAGACAAGGCAGAAATCTGTCCCTTCAAGGAACTTGCAGATAATCCTTTCTCCAATCCTTCTTGAAGAAAGGATAGAATCTTAGGAATCTTTACCTTGTCCCAAGGGAATCCTTTAGATTCACACCAACAGATATATTTTTTCCATATTTTGTGGTAAATTTTTCTAGTTACAGGCTTTCTGGCCTGAACAAGAGTATCAATAACAGAATCTGAGAACCCTCGTTTTGATAAGATCAAGCGTTCAATCTCCAAGCAGTCAGCTGGAGTGAGACCAGATTCGGATGTTCGAACGGACCTTGAACAAGAAGGTCTCGTCTCAAAGGTAGCTTCCATGGTGGAGCCGATGACATATTCACCAGATCTGCATACCAAGTCCTGCGTGGCCACGCAGGAGCTATCAAGATCACCGACGCCCTCTCCTGATTGATCCTGGCTACCAGCCTGGGGATGAGAGGAAACGGCGGGAATACATAAGCTAGTTTGAAGGTCCAAGGTGCTACTAGTGCATCTACTAGAGTCGCCTTGGGATCCCTGGATCTGGACCCGTAGCAAGGAACCTTGAAGTTCTGACGAGAGGCCATCAGATCCATGTCTGGAATGCCCCACAGTTGAGTAATTTGGGCAAAGATTTCCGGATGGAGTTCCCACTCCCCCGGGTGTAATGTCTGACGACTCAGAAAATCCGCTTCCCAATTTTCCACTCCTGGGATGTGGATTGCAGACAGGTGGCAGGAGTGAGTCTCCGCCCATTGAATGATTTTGGTCACTTCTTCCATCGCCAGGGAACTCCTTGTTCCCCCCTGATGGTTGATGTACGCAACAGTCGTCATGTTGTCTGATTGAAACCGTATGAACTTGGCCTTTGCTAGCTAAGGCCAAGCCTTGAGAGCATTGAATATCGCTCTCAGTTCCAGAATATTTATCGATAGAAGAGATTCTTCCCGAGACCAAAGACCCTGAGCTTTCAGGGATCCCCAGACCGCGCCCCAGCCCATCAGACTGGCGTCGGTCGTGACAATGACCCACTCTGGTCTGCGGAAGGTCATCCCTTGTGACAGGTTGTCCAGGGACAGCCACCAACGGAGTGAGTCTCTGGTCCTCTGATTTACTTGTATCTTCGGAGACAAGTCTGTATAGTCCCCATTCCACTGACTGAGCATGCACAGTTGTAATGGTCTTAGATGAATGCGCGCAAAAGGAACTATGTCCATTGCCGCTACCATCAAACCTATTACTTCCATGCACTGCGCTATGGAAGGAAGAGGAACGGAATGAAGTGTTTGACAAGAGTTTAGAAGTTTTGATTTTCTGGCCTCTGTCAGAAAAATCCTCATTTCTAAGGAGTCTATTATTGTTCCCAAGAAGGGAACCCTTGTCGACGGAGATAGAGAACTCTTTTCCACGTTCACTTTCCATCCGTGAGATCTGAGAAAGGCCAGGACTATGTCCGTGTGAGCCATTGCTTGAGGAAGGGACGACGCTTGAATCAGAATGTCGTCCAAGTAAGGTACTACTGCAACGCCCCTTGGTCTTAGCACGGCTAGAAGGGACCCTAGTACCTTTGTGAAAATCCTTGGAGCAGTGGCTAATCCGAAAGGAAGCGCCACGAACTGGTAATGCTTGTCCAGGAATGCGAACCTTAGGAACCGATGATGTTCCTTGTGGATAGGAATATGTAGATACGCATCCTTTAAATCCACCGTGGTCATGAATTGACCTTCCTGGATGGAAGGAAGAATTGTTCGAATGGTTTCCATTTTGAACGATGGAACCTTGAGAAACTTGTTTAAGATCTTGAGATCTAAGATTGGTCTGAACGTTCCCTCTTTTTTGGGAACTATGAACAGATTGGAGTAGAACCCCATCCCTTGTTCTCCTAATGGAACAGGATGAATCACTCCCATTTTTAACAGGTCTTCTACACAATGTAAGAATGCCTGTCTCTTTATGTGGTCTGAAGACAATTGAGACCTGTGGAACCTCCCCCTTGGGGGAAGTCCCTTGAATTCCAGAAGATAACCTTGGGAGACTATTTCTAGTGCCCAAGGATCCAGAACATCTCTTGCCCAAGCCTGAGCGAAGAGAGAGAGTCTGCCCCCCACCAGATCCGGTCCCGGATCGGGGGCCAACATTTCATGCTGTCTTGGTAGCAGTGGCAGGTTTCTTGGCCTGCTTTCCCTTATTCCAGCCTTGCATTGGTCTCCAGGCTGGCTTGGCTTGAGAAGTATTACCCTCTTGCTTAGAGGACGTAGCACCTGTGGCTGGTCCGTTTCTACGAAAGGGACGAAAATTAGGTTTATTTTTGGCCTTGAAAGACCTATCCTGAGGAAGGGCGTGGCCCTTACCCCCAGTGATATCAGAGATAATCTCTTTCAAGTCAGGGCCAAACAGCGTTTTCCCCTTGAAAGGAATGTTAAGGAGTTTGTTCTTGGAAGACGCATCCGCTGACCAAGATTTCAACCAAAGCGCTCTGCGCGCCACAATAGCAAACCCAGAATTCTTCGCCGCTAACCTAGCCAATTGCAAAGTGGCGTCTAGGGTGAAAGAATTAGCCAATTTGAGAGCACGGATTCTGTCCATAATCTCTTCATAAGGAGGAGAATCACTATCGATCGCCTTTACTAGCTCATCGAACCAGAAACACGCGGCTGTAGTGACAGGGACAATGCATGAAATTGGTTGTAGAAGGTAACCTTGCTGAACAAACATCTTTTTAAGCAAACCTTCTAATTTTTTATCCATAGGATCTTTGAAAGCACAACTATCTTCTATGGGTATAGTGGTGCGTTTGTTTAAAGTAGAAACCGCTCCCTCGACCTTGGGGACAGTCTGCCATAAGTCCTTTCTGGGGTCGACCATAGGAAACAATTTTTTAAATATGGGGGGAGGGACGAAAGGTATACCGGGCCTTTCCCATTCTTTATTTACAATGTCCGCCACCCGCTTGGGTATAGGAAAAGCTTCTGGGAGCCCCGGGACCTCTAGGAACTTGTCCATTTTACATAGTTTCTCTGGGATGATCAAATTCTCACAATCATCCAGAGTGGATAATACCTCCTTAAGCAGAGCGCGGAGATGTTCCAACTTAAATTTAAATGTAATCACATCGGGTTCAGCTTGTTGAGAAATTTTCCCTGAATCTGAAATTTCTCCCTCAGACAAAACCTCCCTGGCCCCCTCAGACTGGTGTAGGGGCATTTCAGAACCATTATCATCAGCGTCCTCATGCTCTTCAGTATCTAAAACAGAGCAGTCGCGCTTACGCTGATAAGTGGGCATTTTGGCTAAAATGTTTTTGATAGAATTATCCATTACAGCCGTTAATTGTTGCATAGTAAGGAGTATTGGCGCGCTAGATGTACTAGGGGCCTCCTGAGTGGGCAAGACTCGTGTAGACGAAGGAGGGAATGATGCAGTACCATGCTTACTCCCCTCACTTGAGGAATCATCTTGGGCATCATTTTCAGTGTCACATAAATCACATTTATTTAAATGAGAAGGAACCTTGGCTTCCCCACATTCAGAACACAGTCTATCTGGTAGTTCAGACATGTTAAACAGGCATAAACTTGATAATAAAGTACAAAAAACGTTTTAAAATAAAACCGTTACTGTCACTTTAAATTTTAAACTGAACACACTTTATTACTGCAATTGCGAAAAAGTATGAAGGAATTGTTCAAAATTCACCAAAATTTCACCACAGTGTCTTAAAGCCTTAAAAGTATTGCACACCAAATTTGGAAGCTTTAACCCTTAAAATAACGGAACCGGAGACGTTTTTAACTTTAACCCCTTTACAGTCCCTGGTATCTGCTTTGCTGAGACCCAACCAAGCCCAAAGGGGAATACGATACCAAATGACGCCTTCAGAAAGTCTTTTCTATGTATCAGAGCTCCTCACACATGCGACTGCATGTCATGCTTCTCAAAAACAAGTGCGCAATACCGGCGCGAAAATGAGGCTCTGCCTATGATTAGGGAAAGCCCCTAGAGAATAAGGTGTCTAAAACAGTGCCTGCCGATATTATTTTACAAAAATACCCAGATTAAATGATTCCTCAAGGCTAAATATGTGTAATATATGAATCGATTTAGCCCAGAAAATGTCTACAGTCTTAATAAGCCCTTGTGAAGCCCTTATTTACTGTCTGAATAAAAATGGCTTACCGGATCCCATAGGGAAAATGACAGCTTCCAGCATTACATCGTCTTGTTAGAATGTGTCATACCTCAAGCAGCAAAAGACTGCTCACTGTTCCCCCAACTGAAGTTAATTCCTCTCAACAGTCCTGTGTGGAACAGCCATGGATTTTAGTAACGGTTGCTAAAATCATTTTCCTCTTACAAACAGAAATCTTCATCTCTTTTCTGTTTCAGAGTAAATAGTACATACCAGCACTATTTTAAAATAACAAACTCTTGATTGAATAATAAAAACTACAGTTAAACACTAAAAAACTCTAAGCCATCTCCGTGGAGATGTTGCCTGTACAACGGCAAAGAGAATGACTGGGGTAGGCGGAGCCTAGGAGGGATCATGTGACCAGCTTTGCTGGGCTCTTTGCCATTTCCTGTTGGGGAAGAGAATATCCCACAAGTAAGGATGACGCCGTGGACCGGACACACCTATGTTGGAGAAATGTGGTTGTTGCAAGTTGTTTACTACCCATTCATCTTAATCTTAGTTTTGTTTATTATTTAGTGACATTGGCGAACATTGTGTATATTTAGATTAATTTTATTTTTCTCTCTCTACATTATCTAAAAAGGTATCGGTTAAAAGTAGCTTAAAGAGACAGTCTAGACAAAAATATACTTTCATGATTCAGGGCATGTAATTTTAAACAGTTTTCCAATTTACTTTTATCACAGATTTTGCTTTGTTCTATTGGTATTCTTAGTTGAAAGCTAAACCAAGGAGGTTCATATGCTAATTTCTAGGACCTTGAAGGCCGCCTCTTCTCTCAGGGCATTTTAGACAGTTTTTCACCTCTAGACTAGAGGGTGTTTGTTATCTATATGACACACATGAACTATGTGCTCACGCATGTGGAATTTCCTGGGAGCCAGAACTGCCTGGCTAAAATGCATGTCTGTCAAAAGAACTGAAATAAGGGGGCAGTCTGCAGAGTCTTAGATACAAGATAATCAGGAGGTAAAAAGTGTATTTATATAACTGTGTTGGTTATGCAAAACTAGGGAATGGGTAATTAAGGGATTATTTATCTTTTAAAACAATAAAAAATCTGGTGTAGACTGTCCCTTTAATATCCATCAGCAGTGAGCAATACCTTATTCTCCAAACCCTTTAGATTAAAGATTTTATTGAGATACCAGAGCATAGAGCAAAGTGGGTTGCTGTTTTTTGTTCTTTTTGGTTTAAAGGGACAGTCTAGTCCAAAACAAAACTTTCAATATTCAGATAGGGCATATAATTTTAAACAATTTTAAAATTTACATCTGTCACCAATTTTGCTTTGTTCTCTTGGTATTCTTAGTTGAAAGCTAAACCTAGGAGGTTCATATGCTAATTTCTAAGCCCTTGAAGGCTGCCTCGCATCTCAGGGCATTTTGACAGTTTTTTACAATTAGAGGGTGTTAGTTCATGTGTTTCATATAGATAACATTGTGCTGACGCACGTGGAGTTACCTAGGAGTCAGCATTGATTGGCTAAAATGCAAGTCTGTCAAAAGACTTGAAATAAGGGAGCAGTCTGCAGAGGCTTAGATACAAGATAATCACAGAGGTAAAAAGTGTATTAATATAACTGTGTTGGTTATGCAAAACTAGGGAATGGGTAATAAAGGGATTATTATATTTTAAAACAAATAAATATTCTGGTGTAGACTGTCCCTTTAACACTAAAAAGCACAAAGATATTAATACATTTTACGCTCTTGTTTAATGCTACCAGCTGACATCAAAGTCTTCTTCTGCATCTCAGTGACAACCATATGGGAGTCTTCTCGTTCTCAGTTTTTATTATATCAATAAATGTAAAACATATCAGAACCACCCCTTATGCTAAAAAACTGACTACTTTACAGAGAGTTCTAATCTTGGTATGTAAACTGACATCACTGTTAATAACAAGCCAGACTTCAAGACAGTAGTAGTGACAGTAACCGATTTAAAAGTGTTCCATTACATCCTTTAAAAATAAAATATTTAAAAGGGACATAAAACCCTACATTTTTCTTCCATGATTCCGATAGAGCATACAATTTTAAACAAATTTCTGGTTTATGTATTTTATCTAATTTGCTTCATTTTCTTGGTATCCTTTGCTGAAGGAGCAGCAATGCACTACTGGCTGCTAGTTGTGCACACTGTGTGAGCCAATGAGAAGAGGCATACATTCAATCAGCAGTTAGCTCCCAGTACTGCACTGCTGCTTCTAAGCATAACTAGGTATTCATTTTCAACAAAGGGTACCAAGAGAATGAAACAAATTATGTAATAGAAATAAAATGGTTGCTTAAAAAATTGCATTCTCTGTCTGAATCATTAAAAGAAGAAAATTGGGGTTTCATGTCCCTTTAACCCCTTAATGACAGACAACATACAAGGCTCATTGTCTGTCAAGCCCTTAAAGGGACATTCCAGCCAAAAATGAAATGCACACTGGCGCATTTCGGTTTTGAAAATAAGTATTTTTGCAATATACATGTATTAGCACTTGCTCAGAGAGCCTAAGGTGCTTGTATCATCTGGTAACTGCTCAATATGCATTATTGCCGACATGATACAAGCCCCACTGGCTCTCTGAGCAGCTGTATTTAAAATGGTAGCGCTTCACATGCATGCACAAGAAATACTAACACTAAAACTGATCATTTTTGCCAATACATGTATATTGTAAATATGTTTTTATCCAAAGATGTAATTTATATATGCACATTTCAATTTTGAAAGTAATGTCCCTTTTAGGGACAGTTTAGTAAAGTTCCAGCTTACAAGTGAGACAACAAAGAAATAGAGCTATAGAAGTCACCACAGGCAAACGATTGCATGGACAGATGTGTCCCCAGTGATACCATGCCTGTCAGTGATATGTCTATTACATGAGATACATAATGAGATCATGTATCATCATCATGCTCTGTTGCTGGATGCATGACTCTTACTGTGTATATTTATTCACTAACATCTAGTCACAGCAATTGTCAATTTAAAATGGAGCCTATATATTTGCATGCTGCAATGCATGCTGGTATCAGCTCACTAGGATATCACTAGGTGCCTCAGCAATGTGGCAGTCCAGTGATGCCCAATAAATTACTTGGAAGCATAGACATATGAGGCATTCTTAAAATCAGGGCAAATAATGAATCTATTTTTAAATTCCTGGTTATTTTATGTGCCCATATAGCACATCATGCCATGTCTGTATAACCTGTATCGGCGCCCTTAACAAGACAGCTGATAATTATAGTGAAACCAAAATTAACTTTGTCATTCAAGCAGGAAAACTTGGAAAAACCTTTGTTAAAACCCCATTTGTCCAGCAGACTTATCAATAAACATGTGCAAAAACATATTTTGTTACCATTATTTACTACGGGAAAAGCAAATTTACAACTTATTTTATTACAAATCTTAAATTATGGAAAGTGAACAATTAAAAGAACCTGTCTAAAGACTTGTGATCGACCCTATAACTTGCTGATGTGTTGCAGTCTACCTTGACCTCTCGGAACCTCCTGACTTTGTGATTTACCTCTGACCTTTTTTAGTGAAAGTTACTGATAATGGCTGAATGTCCCCTGGTCTCGCACCTCCCTATGACAACTTTAAAGGGACACTGTACCCAAATTTTATCTTTCATGATTCAGATAGAGCATGCAATTTTAAGCCACTTTCTAATTTATTCCTATTATCAATTTTTCTTCGTTCTCTTGCTATCTTTATTTGAAAAAGAAGACATCTAAGCTTTTTTTTTTATTCAGAACTATGGACAGCACTTTTTTATTGGTGGATGAGTTTATCCACCAATCAGCAAGAACAGCCCAGGTTGATCACCAAAAATGGGCCGGCATCTAAACTTACTTTCTTGCATTTCAAATAAAGATACCAAGAGAATGAAGAAAATTTGATAATAGGAGTAAATTAGAAAGTTGCTTAAAATGTCATGCTCAATCTGAAACACAAAAGAAAAAATTTGGGTACAGTGTCCCTTTAAGGCTTGACTGGACAAGCCGTATTATTACATTTCTGTCCTGCCCTTCTTGTACCTTTTTCGCAACAAATAGTACAAGCAAAAGAATCTATTTGGTCAAGCAAATGTTCGTTCTTCATCCATTTTTTCCTATAATGTTTTTGGTTGTTTGATTATAGGAAGACTTGCTGCATTGGCACAAATTCAGACAAATACAAACTCAACCACAGCAAAAACAGAATTTATGTTTACCTGATAAATTACTTTCTCCAACGGTGTGTCCGGTCCACGGCGTCATCCTTACTTGTGGGATATTCTCTTCCCCAACAGGAAATGGCAAAGAGCCCAGCAAAGCTGGTCACATGATCCCTCCTAGGCTCCGCCTACCCCAGTCATTCGACCGACGTTAAGGAGGAATATTTGCATAGGAGAAACCATATGATACCGTGGTGACTGTAGTTAAAGAAAATAAATTATCAGACCTGATTAAAAAACCAGGGCGGGCCGTGGACCGGACACACCGTTGGAGAAAGTAATTTATCAGGTAAACATAAATTCTGTTTTCTCCAACATAGGTGTGTCCGGTCCACGGCGTCATCCTTACTTGTGGGAACCAATACCAAAGCTTTAGGACACGGATGATGGGAGGGAGCAAATCAGGTCACCTAGATGGAAGGCACCACGGCTTGCAAAACCTTTCTCCCAAAAATAGCCTCAGAAGAAGCAAAAGTATCAAACTTGTAAAATTTGGTAAAAGTGTGCAGTGAAGACCAAGTCGCTGCCCTACATATCTGATCAACAGAAGCCTCGTTCTTGAAGGCCCATGTGGAAGCCACAGCCCTAGTGGAATGAGCTGTGATTCTTTCAGGAGGCTGCCGTCCGGCAGTCTCGTAAGCCAATCTGATGATGCTTTTAATCCAAAAAGAGAGAGAGGTAGAAGTTGCCTTTTTGACCTCTCCTTTTACCGGAATAAACAACAAACAAGGAAGATGTTTGTCTAAAATCCTTTGTAGCATCTAAATAGAATTTTAGAGCGCGAACAACATCCAAATTGTGCAACAAACGTTCCTTCTTCGAAACTGGTTTCGGACACAGAGAAGGTACGATAATCTCCTGGTTAATGTTTTTGTTAGAAACAACTTTTGGAAGAAAACCAGGTTTAGTACGTAAAACCACCTTATCTGCATGGAACACCAGATAAGGAGGAGAACACTGCAGAGCAGATAATTCTGAAACTCTTCTAGCAGAAGAAATTGCAACCAAAAACAAAACTTTCCAAGATAATAACTTAATATCAACGGAATGTAAGGGTTCAAACGGAACCCCCTGAAGAACTGAAAGAACTAACTTGAGACTCCAAGGAGGAGTCAAAGGTTTGTAAACAGGCTTGATTCTAACCAGAGCCTGAACAAAGGCTTGAACATCTGGCACAGCTGTCAGCTTTTTGTGAAGTAACACAGACAAGGCAGAAATCTGTCCCTTCAGGGAACTTGCAGATAATCCTTTTTCCAATCCTTCTTGAAGGAAGGATAGAATCTTAGGAATCTTAACCTTGTCCCAAGGGAATCCTTTAGATTCACACCAACAGATATATTTTTTCCAAATTTTGTGGTAAATCTTTCTAGTTACAGGCTTTCTGGCCTGAACAAGAGTATCGATAACAGAATCTGAGAACCCTCGCTTCGATAAGATCAAGCGTTCAGTCTCCAAGCAGTCAGCTGGAGTGAGACCAGATTCGGATGTTCGAACGGACCTTGAACAAGAAGGTCTCGTCTCAAAGGTAGCTTCCATGGTGGAGCCGATGACATATTCACCAGATCTGCATACCAAGTCCTGCGTGGCCACGCAGGAGCTATCAAGATCACCGACGCCCTTTCCTGATTGATCCTGGCTACCAGCCTGGGGATGAGAGGAAACGGCGGGAATACATAAGCTAGATTGAAGGTCCAAGGTGCTACTAGTGCATCCACTAGAGCCGCCTTGGGATCCCTGGATCTGGACCCGTAGCAAGGAACTTTGAAGTTCTGACGAGAGGCCATCAGATCCATGTCTGGAATGCCCCACAGTTGAGTGACTTGGGCAAAGATTTCCGGATGGAGTTCCCACTCCCCCGGATGCAATGTCTGACGACTCAGAAAATCCGCTTCCCAATTTTCCACTCCTGGGATGTGGATAGCAGACAGGTGGCAGGAGTGAGACTCCGCCCATAGAATGATTTTGGTCACTTCTTCCATCGCCAGGGAACTCCTTGTTCCCCCCTGATGGTTGATGTACGCAACAGTTGTCATGTTGTCTGATTGAAACCGTATGAACTTGGCCCTCGCTAGCTGAGGCCAAGCCTTGAGAGCATTGAATATCGCTCTCAGTTCCAGAATATTTATCGGTAGAAGAGATTCTTCCCGAGACCAAAGACCCTGAGCTTTCAGGGATCCCCAGACCGCGCCCCAGCCCATCAGACTGGCGTCGGTCGTGACAATGACCCACTCTGGTCTGCGGAAGGTCATCCCTTGTGACAGGTTGTCCAGGGACAGCCACCAACGGAGTGAGTCTCTGGTCCTCTGATTTACTTGTATCCTCGGAGACAAGTTTGTATAGTCCCCATTCCACTGACTGAGCATGCACAGTTGTAATGGTCTTAGATGAATGCGCGCAAAAGGAACTATGTCCATTGCCGCTACCATCAAACCTATCACTTCCATGCACTGCGCTATGGAAGGAAGAGGAACGGAATGAAGTATCCGACAAGAGTCTAGAAGTTTTGTTTTTCTGGCCTCTGTCAGAAAAATCCTCATTTCTAAGGAGTCTATTATTGTCCCCAAGAAGGGAACCCTTGTTGACGGAGATAGAGAACTCTTTTCCACGTTCACTTTCCATCCGTGAGATCTGAGAAAGGCCAGGACAATGTCCGTGTGAGCCTTTGCTTGAGGAAGGGACGACGCTTGAATCAGAATGTCGTCCAAGTAAGGTACTACAGCAATGCCCCTTGGTCTTAGCACAGCTAGAAGGGACCCTAGTACCTTTGTGAAAATCCTTGGAGCAGTGGCTAATCCGAAAGGAAGCGCCACGAACTGGTAATGCTTGTCCAGGAATGCGAACCTTAGGAACCGATGATGTTCCTTGTGGATAGGAATATGTAGATACGCATCCTTTAAATCCACCGTGGTCATGAATTGACCTTCCTGGATGGAAGGAAGAATTGTTCGAATGGTTTCCATTTTGAACGATGGAACCTTGAGAAACTTGTTTAAGATCTTGAGATCTAAGATTGGTCTGAACGTTCCCTCTTTTTTGGGAACTATGAACAGATTGGAGTAGAACCCCATCCCTTGTTCTCCTAATGGAACAGGATGAATCACTCCCATTTTTAACAGGTCTTCTACACAACGTAAGAATGCCTGTCTTTTTATGTGGTCTGAAGACAACTGAGACCTGTGGAACCTCCCCCTTGGGGGAAGCCCCTTGAATTCCAGAAGATAACCTTGGGAGACTATTTCTAGCGCCCAAGGATCCAGAACATCTCTTGCCCAAGCCCGAGCGAAGAGAGAGAGTCTGCCCCCCACCAGATCCGGTCCCGGATCGGGGGCCAACATTTCATGCTGTCTTGGTAGCAGTGGCAGGTTTCTTGGCCTGCTTTCCCTTGTTCCAGCCTTGCATTGGTCTCCAAGCTGGCTTGGCTTGAGAAGTATTACCCTCTTGCTTAGAGGACGTAGCACTTTGGGCTGGTCCGTTTCTACGAAAGGGACGAAAATTAGGTTTATTTTTGGCCTTGAAAGGCCGATCCTGAGGAAGGGCATGGCCCTTACCCCCAGTGATATCAGAGATAATCTCTTTCAAGTCAGGGCCAAACAGCGTTTTCCCCTTGAAAGGAATGTTAAGTAGCTTGTTCTTGGAAGACGCATCAGCTGACCAAGATTTCAACCAAAGCGCTCTGCGCGCCACAATAGCAAACCCAGAATTCTTAGCCGCTAACCTAGCCAATTGCAAAGTGGCGTCTAGGGTGAAAGAATTAGCCAATTTGAGAGCATTGATTCTGTCCATAATCTCCTCATAAGGAGGAGAATCACTATCGACCGCCTTTACCAGCTCATCGAACCAGAAACACGCGGCTGTAGCGACAGGGACAATGCATGAAATTGGTTGTAGAAGGTAACCCTGCTGAACAAACATCTTTTTAAGTAAACCTTCTAATTTTTTATCCATAGGATCTTTGAAAGCACAACTATCTTCTATGGGTATAGTGGTGCGTTTGTTTAAAGTGGAAACCGCTCCCTCGACCTTGGGGACTGTCTGCCATAAGTCCTTTCTGGGGTCGACCATAGGAAACAATTTTTTAAATATGGGGGGAGGGACGAAAGGAATACCGGGCCTTTCCCATTCTTTATTTACAATGTCCGCCACCCGCTTGGGTATAGGAAAAGCTTCTGGGAGCCCCGGGACCTCTAGGAACTTGTCCATTTTACATAGTTTCTCTGGGATGACCAACTTGTCACAATCATCCAGAGTGGATAATACCTCCTTAAGCAGAATGCGGAGATGTTCCAACTTAAATTTAAACGTAATCACATCAGGTTCAGCTTGTTGAGAAATGTTCCCTGAATCAGTAATTTCTCCCTCAGACAAAACCTCCCTGGCCCCATCAGACTGGTTTAGGGGCCCTTCAGAACCATTATTATCAGCGTCGTCATGCTCTTCAGTATCTAAAACAGAGCAGTCGCGCTTACGCTGATAAGTGTGCATTTTGGCTAAAATGTTTTTGACAGAATTATCCATTACAGCCGTTAATTGTTGCATAGTAAGGAGTATTTGCGCGCTAGATGTACTAGGGGCCTCCTGAGTGGGCAAGACTCGTCTAGACGAAGGAGGGAATGATGCAGTACCATGCTTACTCCCCTCACTTGAGGAATCATCTTGGGCATCATTGTCATTGTCACATAAATCACATTTATTTAAATGAGAAGGAACTCTGGCTTCCCCACATTCAGAACACAGTCTATCTGGTAGTTCAGACATGTTAAACAGGCATAAACTTGATAACAAAGTACAAAAAACGTTTTAAAATAAAACCGTTACTGTCACTTTAAATTTTAAACTGAACACACTTTATTACTGCAATTGCGAAAAAATATGAAGGAATTGTTCAAAATTCACCAAAATTTCACCACAGTGTCTTAAAGCCTTAAAAGTATTGCACCCCAAATTTGGAAGCTTTAACCCTTAAAATAACGGAACCGGAGCCGTTTTTAACTTTAACCCCTTTACAGTCCCTGGTGTCTGCTTTGCTGAGACCCAACCAAGCCCAAAGGGGAATACGATACCAAATGACGTCTTCAGAAAGTCTTTTCTATGTATCAGAGCTCCTCACACATGCGACTGCATGTCATGCCTCTCAAAAACAAGTGCGCAACACCGGCGCGAAAATGAGGCTCTGCCTATGATTTGGGAAAGCCCCTAAAGAGAAAGGTGTCTAAAAAAGTGCCTGCCGATATAAACTTATCAAAATACCCAGATTAAATGATTCCTCAAGGCTAAATATGTGTTAATAATGAATCGATTTAGCCCAGAAAAAGTCTACAGTCTTAATAAGCCCTTGTGAAGCCCTTATTTACAATCTTAATAAACATGGCTTACCGGATCCCATAGGGAAAATGACAGCTTCCAGCATTACATCGTCTTGTTAGAATGTGTCATACCTCAAGCAGCAAGAGACTGCTCACTGTTCCCCCAACTGAAGTTAATTCCTCTCAACAGTCCTGTGTGGAACAGCCATGGATTTTAGTAACGGTTGCTAAAATCATTTTCCTCATACAAACAGAAATCTTCATCTCTTTTTTGTTTCTGAGTAAATAGTACATACCAGCACTATTTTAAAATAACAAACTCTTGATTGAATAATAAAAACTACAGTTAAACACTAAAAAACTCTAAGCCATCTCTGTGGAGATGTTGCCTGTACAACGGCAAAGAGAATGACTGGGGTAGGCGGAGCCTAGGAGGGATCATGTGACCAGCTTTGCTGGGCTCTTTGCCATTTCCTGTTGGGGAAGAGAATATCCCACAAGTAAGGATGACGCCGTGGACCGGACACACCTATGTTGGAGAAATGCACATCACTTATCAATTTAATCTACATACCTAATCCTTTTTCTTGTAAAAAGTTTACAAAATGTGTATCATCTCTTCATACATTTTCTTTCCTTATATATAAATCTTCATTTAAAATGTAACAATCTTCATTTAGTCTTCAGTCAGCAAAAAAAAAAAAAAAGAAAAAATCACCTAATTTAAAGGAAGAAATGCAACATCTTTCAAATAAATCTCTATTCTCAGTACAATATTTTGATCTTTAAAAAGTAATTTTGTATGCTGTAGAATAGAAACTTTTCCAATAATCTGTTCACTTTAGTAATTAAGATTTCCAAATTTTTACTACCAACTTACTTTCCATATTTTGTTTTATGCACTTTCATTCTAAAAGAACGGTATATTAAAGAGAAGAAGGCCTATCAGAGCATGGTTTAAATTCAGAAAACTGATACCTGAGCTAGTCTTTTTGCACAAGATCTAGCACACCATTAAATATGACAAAAAGTTACTTATGGAGTGTGTACTGAATCTGCATTTCAATATATGAATGTGTGACTATCCCCTGAGCTATCTGGAAGTTTGACAAATTTGTCAGCATTTCAGAACTACTAAATTAAACAGGCTACCATAGATACATGTTAAATGTGTTAGCAAGCAAACCCTGAGTAAATGGTTTTTACTACATGCTGGTTTGCAATCCATGCACAAAACTTTTTGTAACTCACTTAACAATTTACTTCCATTTACCAAATGTTGCAGTCTTTTTATATGCACATTTTCTAGGGAACAAGATCCTACTGAGCATGTGCACAGGCTCACAGGGTATATGTATACAGATGGCCCTCGGTTTACAACGGTTCAATTTACACCGTTTCAGAATAACAACCTTTTTTTCCAGTCATGTGACTTCTATTGAAAAGCATTGAGAAGCAGTGCATTGAGTAAAATAGCCAGTAGGTGGAGCTGTCTGCTTGTGTTGCAGCAAAGCCAAGCAAGCAGAAATTAATCAGTTTAACCAGACCTGAGCTATCAAGCAGATTTCAAAGGAACAAGATCTTCCTGTCTATAAATCAGTCCAGATTGGAATGCAACTGTTTGCAGAAAAATGGAAGTGAAGTCTGTGTTGTGTGATTATTTTATTAGGTTTATAATGCTGTTTAGCATTTAAAGTCTTCATTTCAAAGCTTTAAAAATAATGTATTAGGTGTTACTTATGACAATTTTGAGAGGGGCCTGGAAGCTAACTCCCTCACTTCCCATTGACTTACATTATAAACTGGGTTTCAATTTACAACAGTTTCGATTTACAACCATTCCTTCTGGAACCTAACCCCGGCGTAAACTGAGGGCTACCTGTAGTAGTCTGTGATTTGCTGATGTCTGTCACAAGATACAGAGGGCCGGAAAATAGGAAACAAAATACATTTGTCAGAAGAAAAAAAAAAAATCTACTACTTATTTCAAAATCAGAATAGGTGCTATTACATTGTCTTTTAAAGGAACAGTCTACACACGTTTGCAAGCACCTTGTTTGGGATCGTTGTGCTGCGGGCACCCCACTCCGTCTTGTGCCACCTCATGCAGGGCAAAAGAAAAAACATAATTTATGCTTACCTGATAAATTTATTTCTCTTGTAGTGTGTTCAGTCCACGGGTCATCCATTACTTATGGGATATATTCTCCTCCCCAACAGGAAGTTGCAAGAGGATCACCCAAGCAGAGCTGCTATATAGCTCCTCCCCTCACATGTCATATCCAGTCATTCGACCGAAACAAGACGAGAAAGGAAAAACTATAGGGTGCAGTGGTGACTGGAGTTTTAATTAAAATTTAGAACTGCCTCAAAAAAGACAGGGCGGGCCGTGGACTGAACACACTACAAGAGAAATAAATTTATCAGGTAAGCATAAATTATGTTTTCTCTTGTTAAGTGTGTTCAGTCCACGGGTCATCCATTACTTATGGGATACCAATACCAAAGCTAAAGTACACGGATGATGGGAGGGACAAGGCAGGAACATTAAACAGAAGGAACCACTGCCTGTAGAACCTTTCTCCCAAAACCAGCCTCCGAAGAAGCAAAAGTGTCAAATTTGTAAACTTTTGAAAAGGTATGAAGTGAAGACCAAGTTGCAGCCTTGCAAATCTGTTCAACAGAGGCCTCATTCTTAAAGGCCCAGGTGGAAGCCACAGCTCTAGTGGAATGAGCTGTAATTCTTTCAGGAGGCTGCTGTCCAGCAGTCTCATAAGCTAAACATATTATGCTACGAAGCCAAAAAGAGAGAGAGGTGGCCGAAGCCTTTTGACCTCTCCTCTGACCAGAATAAACGACAAACAGAGAAGAAGTTTGCCAAGAAAATCTTTAGTTGCCTGTAAGTAGAACTTCAGGGCACGGACTACGTCCAGATTATGCAAAAGACGTTCCTTCTTTGAAGAAGGATTAGGACATAATGAAGGAACAACAATCTCTTGATTGATATTCCTGTTAGAAACAACCTTAGGTAAAAATCCAGGTTTAGTACGCAGAACTACCTTGTCTGAATGAAAAATCAGATAAGGAGAATCGCAATGTAAGGCAGATAACTCAGAGACTCTTCGAGCCGAGGAAATAGCCATCAAAAACAGAACTTTCCAAGATAAAAGCTTAATATCAATGGAATGAAGGGGTTCAAACGGAACACCCTGAAGAACTTTAAGAACCAAGTTTAAGCTCCACGGAGGAGCAACAGTTTTAAACACAGGCTTAATCCTAGCCAAAGCCTGACAAAAAGCCTGGACGTCAGGATTCTCTGCCAGACGTTTGTGTAAAAGAATAGATAGAGCAGAAATCTGTCCCTTTAACGAACTAGCGGATAAACCCTTTTCTAAACCTTCTTGTAGAAAACCCAATATCCTAGGAATCCTAACCTTACTCCATGAGTAACTCTTGGATTCACACCAATATAAATATTTACGCCATATCTTATGGTAAATTTTTCTGGTAACAGGTTTCCGAGCCTGTATTAACGTATCAATAACCGACTCCGAAAAACCACGCTTTGATAGAATCAAGCGTTCAATCTCCATGCAGTCAGCCTCAGAGAAATTAGGCTTGGATGGTTGAAAGGACCCTAAATTAGAAGGTCCTGCCTCAGAGGCAGAGACCATGGTGGGCAGGACGACATGTCCACTAGGTCTGCATACCAGGTCCTGCGTGGCCACGCAGGCGCTATCAGAATCACCGATGCTCTCTCCTGTTTGATCCTGGCAATCAGTTGAGGTAGCAACGGAAATGGTGGAAACACATAAGCCATGTTGAAAACCCAAGGGGCTGCTAGTGCATCTACCAGCACCGCTCCCGGGTCCCTGGACCTGGATCCATAACAAGGAAGCTTGGCGTTCTGGCGAGATGCCATGAGATCCAGCTCCGGTTCGCCCCAACGAAGGATCAGTTGAGCAAACACCTCCGGGTGAAGTTCCCACTCCCCCGGATGAAAGGTCTGGCGACTTAGAAAGTCCGCCTCCCAGTTCTCCACGCCTGGGATGTAGATCGCTGACAGGTGACAAGAGTGCGACTCTGCCCAGCGAATTATCTTCGAGACTTCCAACATCGCTAGGGAACTCCTGGTTCCCCCTTGATGATTGATGTAAGCCACAGTCGTGATGTTGTCCGACTGAAATCTTATGAACCTCAGTGTTGCTAACTGAGGCCAAGCTAGAAGAGCATTGAATATTGCTCTTAATTCCAGAATGTTTATTGGGAGGAGTTTCTCCTCCTGAGTCCACGATCCCTGAGCCTTCAGGGAGTTCCAGACTGCACCCCAGCCTAGTAGGCTGGCATCTGTTGTTACAATCGTCCAATCTGGTCTGCGAAAAGTCATTTCCTTTGGACAGATGAACCCGCGACAACCACCAGAGAAGAGAATCTCTGGCCTCCTGGTCCAGATTTAGTAAAAGGGACAGATCTGAGTAATCCCCATTCCACTGACTTAGCATGCATAGTTGCAGCGGTCTGAGATGTAGGCGCGCAAATGGCACTATGTCCATTGCTGCGACCATTAAGCCGATTACTTCCATGCACTGAGCTACTGATGGGCTTGGAATGGAATGAAGGACACGGCAAGCATTTAGGATTTTTGATAACCTGGACTCCGTCAGGTAAATCTTCATCTCTACAGAATCTATAAGAGTCCCTAGAAAGGGAACCCTTGTGAGTGGGAACAGAGAACTCTGTTCCATGTTCACTTTCCACCCATGCGACCTTAGCAATGCTAGAACTATCTCTGTATGAGACTTTGCATTTTGAAAAGTTGACGCTTGTATCAGGATGTCGTCTAGGTACGGAGCCACCGCTATGCCTCGCGGTCTTAGTACCGCCAGAAGCGAGCCCAGAACCTTTGTAAAAATTCTCGGGGCCGTAGCCAACCCGAAGGGAAGAGCTACAAACTGGTAATGCCTGTCTAGAAAGGTAAACCTTAGGCACCGATAATGATCCTTGTGAATCGGTATGTGAAGGTAGGCATCCTTTAAGTCCACTGTGGTCATATACTGACCCTCTTGGATCATGGGTAGGATGGTTCGAATAGTTTCCATTTTGAACGATGGAACCCTTAGGAATTTGTTTAAGATCTTCAGGTCCAAGATTGGCCTGAAGGTTCCCTCTTTTTTGGGAACCACAAACAGATTTGAGTAAAAACCTTGCCCTTGTTCCGTCCGCGGAACCGGGTGGATCACTCCCATTACTAAGAGGTCTTGTACACATCGTAGAAATGCCTCTTTCTTTATTAGGTTTGTTGATAACCTTGACAGATGAAATCTCCCTTGTGGAGGAGAAGTTTTGAAGTCCAGAAGGTATCCCTGAGATATGATCTCCAACGCCCAGGGATCCTGGACATCTCTTGCCCAGGCCTGGGCGAAGAGAGAAAGTCAGCCCCCCACTAGATCCGTTTCCGGATAGGGGGCCCTTTCTTCATGCTGTCTTAGGGGCAGAAGTAGGTTTTCTGGCCTGCTTGCCCTTGTTCCAGGACTGGTTGCCTTTCCAACCCTGTCTGTAACGAGTAGCAGTCCCTTCCTATTTTGGAGCGGAGGAAGTTGATGCTGCTCCTGCCTTGAAATTACGAAAGGCACAAAAATTAGACTGTTTGGCCTTTGATTTGGCCCTTTCCTGAGGAAGGGTGTGACCCTTACCTCCAGTAATGTCAGCAATAATTTCTTTCAAGCCGGACCCGAATAAGGTTTGCCCTTTGAAAGGAATATTAAGCAATTTAGATTTAGAAGTTACATCTGCTGACCAGGATTTAAGCCATAGCGCTCTGCGCGCCTGGATGGCGAATCCGGAGTTCTTAGCCGTTAGTTTGGTTAAATGCACAACAGCATCCGAAATAAATGCATTAGCTAGCTTAAGGGCTTTAAGCTTGTTCATAATCTCATCCAATGGTGATGTGCGAATAGCCTCTTCCAGAGACTCAAACCAGAATGCCGCTGCAGCAGTGACGGGCGCAATGCATGCAAGGGGCTGTAATATAAAACCTTGTTGAACAAACATTTTCTTAAGGTAACCTTCTAATTTTTTATCCATTTGATCTGAGAAAGCACAACTATCCTCCACCGGGATAGTGGTACGCTTGGCTAAAGTAGAAACTGCTCCCTCCACCTTAGGGACCGTCTGCCATAAGTCTCGTGTGGTGGCGTCTATTGGGAACATTTTTCTAAATATCGGAGGAGGGGAAAAGGGCACACCGGGTCTATCCCACTCCTTGCTAATAATCTCTGTAAGCCTTTTAGGTATAGGAAAAACGTCAGTACACACCGGTACCGCATAGTATTTATCCAGCCTACATAATTTCTCTGGGATTGCAACCGTGTCGCAATCGTTCAGAGCCGCTAACACCTCCCCTAGTAATACACGGAGGTTCTCAAGCTTAAATTTAAAATTTGAAACTTCTGAATCCGGTCTCCCCGGATCAGATCCGTCACCCACAGAATGAAGCTCTCCGTCCTCATGTTCTGCAAATTGTGACGCAGTATCGGACATGGCTCTCGTGTCATCGGCGCGCTCTGTCCTAAACCCAGAGCTATCGCGCTTGCCTCTTAACTCAGGCAAATTAGATAATACTTCTTTCATAACATTAGCCATATCATGCAAAGTGATTTGTAAGGGCCTTGATGTACTTGGCGCCACAATCTCACGCACCTCCTGAGCGGGAGGCGAAGGTACTGACACGTGAGGAGAGTTAGGCGGCATAACTTCCCCCTCGTTGTCTGGTGATAATTTCTTTACCGGTAAAGACTGACTTTTATTTAAAGTAACATCAATACAATTGGTACACATATTTCTATTGGGCTCCACATTGGCTTTTAAACATAATGAACAAGTAGATTCATCTGTATCAGACATGTTTAAACAGACTAGCAATGAAGGCTAGCAAGCTTGGAAAAAATCTGTCAATAAATTTACAAGCAATTGAAAAAAAAAAAAAACGCTGCAGCGCTTTTAAAAACACAAAAAACTGTCACAGTTGAAATAACAATGAACTAATTCAGTTATAGCCAACAATTTTAACAGTAATTGTATGAATTTAGCAGAGGATTGCACCCACTAGCAAACGGATGATTAACCCCTCAATACCCAAAAACGGATAATCAATTTAAGATTTAACGCTTTTATCACAGTCAAACCCACTGTCACAGGTCTGCTGTGACTGATTACCTCCCTCAAAAAAATGAATTTTGAAGACCCCTGAGCTCTCTGTAGACGTCCTGGATCAAGGAGGAAGACTGTGCAAGAATTTTAACTGCGCAACAAGGCGCTAAAAAAGGCCCCTCCCACTCATATTACAACAGTGGGAGACCTGTTACAACGGTTTCTATGCAGAAATACACGTTAGCCATATGGAAAAAAATCATGCCCAAAAAGATTTATCACCAAAGTACCTCACAAAACGAATAACATGCCAGTAAACGTTTTAAAAACAACTTTCCAGTGTTATGCAAAGTTATCACTAAGCCTGCTACCAGTCGCTTCTACTGCAGTTAAGGCTCACACATTTATTTCAGTATTAACAGTATTTTCTCAGTCAAATTCTAGTCCCTAGAAAATAACTCAACTGCGCATCAGCCTGATACCAGTCGCTACTACTGCATTAAAGGCTGTACTTACATCATATGGGTAACAGCAGTGTTTTCTTAGTCAATTCCATTCCTAGAAAATATTACTGCACATACCTCATTTGCGGGGGACCCCGCATGCTATTCCCTTTTCTGAAGTTACCCCACTCCTCAGAATGTGCGAGAACAGCCAGTGGATCTTAGTTACGTCTGCTAAGATCATAGAAAAACGCAGGCAGATTCTTCTTCTAAATACTGCCTGAGAGAAAAAAACAGCACACTCCAGTGCCATTTTAAAATAACAAACTTTTGATTGAAGAATAATTAGGTAAAAAACTCTTATCTCCTCTCGCGACCTCCTTCTTTGTTGAGACTTGCAAGAGAATGACTGGATATGACATGTGAGGGGAGGAGCTATATAGCAGCTCTGCTTGGGTGATCCTCTTGCAACTTCCTGTTGGGGAGGAGAATATATCCCATAAGTAATGGATGACCCGTGGACTGAACACACTTAACAAGAGAAAAAAAGTATTTCAAAAAATACTTTCCAAATTGGGCCGTTATAGGATAGCAGCAAACTCCTCCCAGAAAATAGAGAATCCGTGGGCGTCTCTATTGTGAAGCAGCATCCAATAATCAGGCTCTCACTTGTAAAATTCATGACGCGCGCTGTAGTTTTCCGCATGCGCAATGTGTCTGCCCTAATCTCTTAATGTTATGCAGTCCATTCAAGCACACTGCTGGGTGCAATTTCAATTAAACACACAAGAAGGAGGGAGGAGTTTGGCGGCCATATTAGGGCTGCCGAATAAAGAAACTTTCCCAAGAATACTGTAATCACTTTTGCCCTGCATGAGGCGACACAGGGCGGAGTGGGATGCCCACAGCACAACGATCCCAAACAAGGTGCTTGCAAACACGTGTAGACTGTCCCTTTAACTATGCACTTGTTAATTGTGCAATTCTACTTTTAAAAAAAAAGGTAGCTTGAACTGCGTTGCCTTACTAGGTCTATTAAAGAACATGAAAGGCAAAATGAAAACTTTCATGGTTTTCAGATAGTGCAAGCAATTAAAGTGACTTTTCAATGTACTTTTATTATATTTACTTTGTTCTCTTGGGATCCATTGTTGACAAGCACACCTGGGAGCAGCAATGTACTACTGGGAGCTAGATGGTGATTGTTTGCTCTATTCATTGGCTCAAAAATTATGTTCAACTAGGTCCCAGCAGTGAGAGCATTTTATTACTTGTATATAACTTAGAACAAAATATATAGTTAAAATTCAAACATACAAGTACATTTTCTTTTTGCACTTTGCAGTTTTACGTCCAATTTAACATTAAAAAGCGAAAAATGCCTTGAGGGAAACCTGACTGTGTAAAGTTCAGTTCAGCAGTAGTAGTTCTCCATCTCTTGTTTAATGGGACAGGAAACCCCAACATTTAGATAGAACATACAATTTAAAACAACTTGCCAATTTATTTCTGTTATCAAATTTGCTTCATTATCTTTTTACAAATAGAAGTGAATTTAAAGGGGTCTTAAAACTACCTGCTCTATCTGAATTATACAAGTTTCATTTTGACGTTCCTATCCCTTTACTTTAGACACTTTGCTTCTTTATGTGACGTCATTATAAACAGAATGAGGCATAAAGAACTGATGACTCTTGATCAATCCCTAGACCCGGGCGACAATGACAAAGTGATTCCATTCTTCCATAGAAATTTGAAATAAATTTGTCAATCACTAGTTTATACCATGCATGTTTCAATACTTTTTTTTTTTTTTTTTTTAAAGGAACAATTCGTTCATTTATATTTTTGTAGAACTTTTGCACTAACAAATATATTTTTTTTAAAGTCTGCTATCAAGTATCTAGCTAAAGAGCGTAAAGCTGTATCAGATTTCTAATTATTCCAAAGCACAGAAAAAACAAGAACAGACATTTACTCACTTCCTTGTTTGATTCTTTTATGAATATCTAATGCACTCTGTTTTACCATGTGAAAATAATGTATATGGAGATTTCACTCTGGATAAACTCCATTAACGGCCTTTTTCTCTCCATCCCTTAACTACTATGTAATTCTGCAACAGTGAACGGTTTAATGTGTCAGAGCAAATCTGTCAGGCCCCACTTTATGGTACTCAAATGAAATTGTAACACGCTACATAAGCTTGCCCAGAATCAGAATAAAAGCCATTCAAATCTCTACAGAATGCACAGAAGGTTGAAAGAGTTTGGCAACTGGTGATGCAGGTCTGTATAATAAAAAGGTAAGAAAAAAACAAAACACAAAAAAACTGCTTCCTACAAAAAATATATATTATACACACACACACACACACTTAACACCTATATAAACACCATCAAAGCAAAATTTGAACAATGTAATTTTTGTTTTTTGAGCAAAAATGTATCCTTCACTAAAAATAATTACAGCGGTTTTATTTCTCTTTATCTACTTGCAAAATGAGCACTGCATAAGAAACGGTAATACGTTTAAATTGGTAGAAGCCAGGGTTACCCATATGGCTTTTCTGAGAAGAGGACTGGGGCTAACGTTATCTCATAACAGCAGAAGCCAGCATACTCTATCAGCTTTTTAACTGCCAATACATGGCATGAGGCTAGAACTTGTCTGCGGTTAGTGAAAATGGTTTCTAATTACATACAAAAAATATAACATATCCAAGTTTGTGTTGGGGTGATGACTAGTTTATCAGCTGTTCTTTCTACATCATTAACAAAGTTTAAATTATGCTTCTTTTGTATCCAATCTAAGGAGTAAACAGAATTAGAAAGCTAATACAATGTTGTTAACCTCCAAAAACAATTTAATATTCTTATGTTGTTGACTAAATTAGTTCTGACCAGAAATATACACTGTAAAGCTACTTTACTAGGTACAGCTATATAGTAGTGAGTTGAGCCTTCAAAACCGCCTGAATTCATTTAGGCATGAATTCAACAAGATGTTGAAAATGTTGTGGAGGTATTGTGTACGAGGCAGACATGAGTGTTACGCAACTCCTGGAGATTCAACAGAGGTATCGTCCTGCAGCGAAAAGCCCTTTCCAGCTCATCCCAAAGAAGTTCAATAGGATTGAGATCTGGGGACTGAGCGGGCCACTGCAGAAAAGTCATTGTCATGTTCCAGGAACCATCCCATAGTGATGTGGGCTTTGTGCACTGGTGCATTATCCTGCTGGAAGTAACCATCTGCCTGAGGATAAACTGTCAACATGAATAAATGCACTTGGTCAGCAACAATATTTACGTACGCAGTGGCACCTTGACGTGAATCAAGGGGCATCAATGGACCCAACGTGTGCCAGGAAAACATTCCTCACACCATAACACTGCCCCCACCACATTGCACAGTTTTCATCAGACATGACGGGTCCATGGATACATGCTGTTTTCACCAATGTCGGAGCCTGCCATCAACATCACACACTAAGAACTTCGACCTGTCAGACCAAGTGACCTTTTCCCAGTCTTCGATGGTCCACTACTGGTGTTGTTGTGCACATAGAAGGCGTGCTTTCTGGTTCTACTCTGATAACATGGGCGTTTGCTTTTGTAGCCCATCTGTGAAAAGGTGCGCCTAGTGGTGCATTGTGATTTGATTTTGTCTGCACCAAGGTTGAATTCTGAGGTGATTCACAAAATTGTGGCCTGTTTGCTCGCACAAGTCTAGTCATCCTCCTCTAAGCTCTGTCATCAACTAGCATTTTTCTTCCACAGGATTGCCCCTGACTGGAAGTTTTATGTTCATTGCACCATTCTCGATACACCCTTGAAAAGGTAGTATGTGAAAAATTCAGGAGTACTGCCGTTTCAGATACGCTTCATCCAGCACGTCTTACACCTACTATCATGCCACGTTCAAAGTCCATTAGATCACTGTGGATGATTGAAAACATAATTTATGCTTACCTGATAAATTTATTTCTCTTGTAGTGTATCCAGTCCACGGATCATCCATTACTTGTGGGATATTCTCCTTCCCAACAGGAAGTTGCAAGAGGATCACCCACAGCAGAGCTGCTATATAGCTCCTCCCCCAGCTGTCATATCCAGTCATTCGACCGAAAACAAACAGAAAAAGGAGAAACCATAGGGTGCAGTGGTGACTGTAGTTTAATTAAAATTTAGACCTGCCTTAAAAGGACAGGGAGGGCCGTGGACTGGATACACTACAAGAGAAATAAATTTATCAGGTAAGCATAAATTATGTTTTCTCTTGTTAAGTGTATCCAGTCCACGGATCATCCATTACTTGTGGGATACCAATACCAAAGCTAAAGTACACGGATGATGGGAGGGACAAGGCAGGATTAAGCGGAAGGAACCACTGCCTGAAGAACCTTTCTCCCAAAAACAGCCTCCGAAGAAGCAAAAGTATCAAATTTGTAAAATTTGGAAAAGGTGTGAAGTGAAGACCAAGTCGCGGCCTTGCAAATCTGTTCAACAGAGGCCTCATTTTTAAAGGCCCAGGTGGAAGCCACAGCTCTAGTAGAATGAGCTGTAATCCTTTCAGGGGGCTGCTGTCCAGCAGTCTCATAGGCTAGGCGTATTACGCTCCGAAGTCAAAAGGAAAGAGGTTGCCAAAGCTTTTTGACCTCTCCTCTGTCCAGAGTAAACGACAAACAGGGAAGATGTTTGACGAAAATCCTTAGTAGCTTGTAAGTAAAACTTCAAGGCACGGACTACGTCCAGATTATTTTGTCAAAATTTTAAATAACAGTGAAAAAAGGCAGTTACACTAACGAAATTTTTACAGTGTATGTAACAAGTTAGCAGAGCATTGCACCCACTTGCAAATGGATGATTAACCCCTTAATACCCAAAACGGAATAATAAAAGACAAAAACGTTTTTTCAAACAGTCACAACAACTGCCACAGCCCTACTGTGCCTTTTTACCTCCCTCAAAAACGACTTTGAAGCCTTTTGAGCCCTCCAGAGATGTCCTGAATCATGCAGGAAGAAGCTGGATGTCTGTGTCTGTAATTTTTGCTGTGCAAAAAAAATGGCAAAATAGGCCCCTCCCACTCATATTACAACAGTGGAAAGCCTAAGGAAACTGTTTCTAGGCAAAATTCAAGCCAGCCATGTGGAAAAAAACTAGGCCCCAATAAGTTTTATCACCAAATACATATAAAAACGATTAAACATGCCAGCAAACGTTTTATATTACATTTTTATAAGAGTATGTATCTCTATTAATAAGCCTCATACCAGTCGCTATCACTGCATTTAAGGCTTTACTTACATTAGTTCGGTATCAGCAGCATTTTCTAGCAAATTCCATCCCTAGAAAAATATTTTAACTGCACATACCTTATTGCAGGAAAACCTGCACGCCATTCCCTCTCTGAAGTTACCTCACTCCTCAGAATATGTGAGAACAGCCATGGATCTTAGTTACTTCTGCTAAGATCATAGAAAACGCAGGCAGATTCTTCTTCTAAATACTGCCTGAGATAAACAGTACACTCCGGCACCATTTAAAAATAACAAACTTTTGATTGAAGAATAAACTAAGTATAAAAACCACACTCCTCTTACGACCTCCATCTTGGTTGAGGCTTGCAAGAGAATGACTGGATATGACAGCTGGGGGAGGAGCTATATAGCAGCTCTGCTGTGGGTGATCCTCTTGCAACTTCCTGTTGGGAAGGAGAATATCCCACAAGTAATGGATGATCCGTGGACTGGATACACTTAACAAGAGAAAAAGGAGCACCTAAACTTTTAAAATTTCCTTCTTATACCTAATTTGTTTCTATTGGTATCCTTTGTTGAGAAGCATAGCTAGGTAGGCTCAAAAGCAACAGTGCACTACTGTGAGTTAGCTGCTGATAGGTGGCTGTACATATATGCATCTTGTCATTGGCTTGCCAGATGTGTTCAGCTAGCTCCTAGTAGTGCATTGTTGCTCCTGAAATGACTTATCAACAAAGGATACCAAGAGAATTAAGCAAATTAAATATTAGAAGTAGACTGGAAAGTTGTCTCATGTCCCTTTTAGCTCCTGCTAAGGGATTAAACACATAGTTAAAGGCAGCTCTCTCCAGTGCAGAAATACAGGTCTGACCTATACAGCGGGTGGGACCACAAAACACATCAACGGACTGGAAAGTAAAACCTATTTTTAAGAAAGTACATATAATAAACTTTTGGCATTTAAACTAATAATTGTATGAAGATTTCATGCATACAGTTCAAAATACAGGGTGTTTATACACATTATTTATACTTTAAAAAACAAAACAAAAAACACACATTTTAAATGCTCAGTTTCACTCCCTTCCTGCCATCTATTTTAAAGTGTTCCTAATGACCCATTTTACCTGCTGAGAGGTATAAATAATTAAAAAAAAAAAAAAAAAAAAAGATCCTTTATTTTGTCATTTGAAATAGATGCTATTGCCTGTTGTATGCCCACATATACTAAAAATTAATTGTTATTAAGTATCTGTTACAGAAAAGCTATAAAGGGTTGAGGGGGGGGAAATCACTCGTCCAATGGGAGTGGGATAGAGGTACTTAAAATGTCCAAATTGTCTCAATACGTATACAGTAACAGATAGAGAGAGATAGAGAGAGAGAGATAGAGAGAGATAGAGAGAGATAGAGAGAGAGAGAGAGAGAGAGAGAGATAGAGAGAGAGAGAGAGAGAGAGAGAGAGAGAGAGAGAGAGAGAGAGAGAGAGAGAGAGAGAGAGATAGAGAGAGAGAGAGATAGAGAGAGAGAGATAGAGATAGAGAGAGATAGAGAGAGAGAGATAGAGAGAGAGAGAGAGATAGAGAGAGATAGATAGAGAGAGAGAGAGAGAGAGATTGATCATTTAATGAGGTTGCTCTCACTGCACGCTCAGCCCAACTGATTGGGTTGTGGCTTCAATTAGCAGGCACAGGTATTTCAAATACAAAAATAATATACCTAAACAAGTGATTTCCCATACATTTTAAATTTGCAGCTGGTATAACAAGTCATTGTAAACACATCAAGAGGAAAATAATTTTACAGTACATTGTCCCTTTAACTTGTACAGACACATCAAAGGGTGCATTATAGGTCTAAAAGGAAAGCTGGGGAACAAACTAGATGGGATTTGTTAGGAGAACAACTTCACCACTGACCACATAGGGATGAAGAACAGCAAAACCAGTCAAATTGTATAGTAGTGGTGTAGTTACATAAATATGATGTTTAACAACCAAAACCGTAATCAAGAAAGCTGCACTAGGGCACAAAATAGCAATCAGTGTGCAGAGCATCAGACTCCCCATCTCAGTGGTCACTGTGGAACTGCTTGTGGGAGTCTATGTATTGCAGGCAACGTCAGGCTTTTTTTCATTTGTTACAAGATAGTGTAAATAGTACCTCTTATACAATGGTACTTTTTCTTGGCCAAACAAAGCAAGTGAAGATTTAATTTTGTTTCCTAATATGACAACCTGTGTACTATTTGGCGATGTTGCTGCAAATGGCCTCATCTATTGAAACCTTTTTACTGCAGCAGGAACCAAAAGGACCAGTGAGTCTGCCAATATTACTTTCTAACAATAGCTTAGTGCCGAGCATGCTTACTGTCACCACCAATGGAAGTTATTTCAAGAATAAATCCCCCTCTCTGTAAATAAGTGCTTCTGCAAATCACTCCTGAACATTTGCTCTGCCTCCATTGTTGTGGAGCTGTTTTTTGTGTTTAAATTAAGTTTTGTTAAATCCTTTGATGAGGCAGTCTAGTCAAAATTCAACTTTCATGATTCAGATAGTCCATGCCATTTTAAACAACTTTCCAATTTACTTTTATCATCAAATGTACTTTGTTCTCTTGGTAATCTTTGTTGAAAGCTAAACCTAGGTAGGTTCATATGCCGATTCCTAAGCCCTTGAAGGCCACCTCTTATCTCTGTGCATTTGAAGAGTTTATTACAGCCAGACAGTGCTGGTTCATGTGTGCCATATAAATAACACTCCTGTGGAGTTATTTATAAGTCGCCACTGATTGGCTAAAATGCTTGTCTTTCAAAATAACTGAAATAAGTCTGCATAGGCTCAGATACAAGGTAATCACAGAGGTGAATATTAATAATATAACCTTGTTATGCAAAACTGGAGAATGGGTAATAAAAGGTATCATGTCTTTTTAAATAATAAACATTCTGGAGTAGATTGTCCCTTTGATATACCTGAAGGCTGGTATCACATCAAAACCAACTGCAGTCACCACATCCACAGCAATGAAAACCTTGCACTCTGTAGTATTGCAAAGGAAAGAGTCTAAAAGGCTTCCTGTTGTCACAGTTCCGCTCTCTATGGATAAACAAAGCTGAATCACAGACAAGTTCTACTTCCTGCTACTTACAATCTAGCAGGTGATTGTATGTGTATAGTGTAACCCCCTGATTTCCAAGAGCACAAAGGACAATCAAGGGGTTAAATCATTAGCTGCAGTTGTTTGACCCCATTTAGCTTTGTTCCACAGGTGGCAGCAGCGCTGAGCCCTGGTTTACAACATGCTCTAATAAAAGCTGACAGGGCATTGGGTTATGTTAATGTCCATTCAACAACTAATCAAATATGAGCTGCATAAACAAATACACATTATGCGGTCAGATCTCTTTCCTCTTTAGCAACACGCCTGTCTGTAAAGGATGCAAATTGTATTCCTTCCTAATATCAACAGAAGAAAAACAATATAGATTTCCATTTGTGAAATTTAAAATTTCTACCTGCTTCAAAATCCCCCCCATCAACAATAGTCCACAACAGGTTCAGCTTAGACTAGGGTACACATTTAGTTATACTGAGAACAAGGTTTGTTTAGAGTCCTTAGACTCACTACCTTCTGTCTATCTATAAGGGGCTACAGTATGTACCGCAACATTTTTAACACTTTGTCGGTAAAACAAACTAAAGGACTAGATTTAAAGAGACAGTCAACACCAGATTTTTTGCGGTTTAAAAAGATAGATAATCCCTTTGTTATGCATAACTGGGGAATGGGTAATAAACACAGTTATAATACCTCTGTAATTACCTTGTATCTAAGCCTCTGCAGACTACCACCTTATTTCAGTTCTTTTGACAGACTTGCATTTTAGCGAATCGGTGTTTACTCCTAGATAACTTGTTTAAAATGAAATGCCTTATTTGAATCATGAAAGTTTATTTTGGAGTTGACTGTCCCTTTAAGAGAGCCAATAAAATAACAATGACTGCAGCCTCCAGAAGCTAAACACGCGGAGCCGAATGGCATAAACGCTACTGCTCCAATACTAAAATGAAGACTTTGTTTTGTTTTAAAAAGTCAAGTTGATCAAAACTTGTTTATATATATATATATATATATATATATATATATATATATATATATATATACACATATATATATATATATATACATATATATACACATATAAATAAAGACACAGACATAGTATGTATCTACAATTTGCATATGATTAGGGACAAATAAAAAATGAGCTCCAGCCCTTTCAATCACTATATAGCATGTAGCTGGGTCAAATGTCTAAGGTCTACAGAATACACCAGAGGTCTTCAAACCTGTCAACTGGCCTCTGTAACAGACCAGATTTTCAGGCTTTCTGAACAGGAGCACAGGTGAAATAATCAACCCATTAGTAACCATAGTAATCAACTGATTGGTAACCATGGTTATCAACTTGCTCTCACCCAAGGTAAACCTGAAAATCTGTCCTGTTAGGGAGTCCTAAGCCATGGAATACACCATTCCCACTGTGGGGGAAGAGTAAAACAATTTTTAAAAGTACATTGCAAGTAAAGAAGGTAAACTGAATAAAAAAACACTCCTAGTATACACAGGTTATAATAACCGTCAAATTTGAAACTACTGAAATTAAGATTAACAAATTGAATTTAGACATTTAAAGAGAAGTCCACACAGTGGATAAACATCACAAAAACACTTTTCATTTTTTATTATACATAGTGTACAATCTTTGAAATACAACCTAGCTATAATTTACTATTTTGTATAGCTTCCAACCATTCATAATCAATTTCATTATAAACAGACAATATTTGCACACAAAGCCTGGAGACAAGTTACTTATTATTCCTAAACAATCTTGTAATTTTAATACTTTCCCTCTGGCTTTGTTAATTGTTCTTCTGTTCTGAGACTGGGCTTGCTTAAATGTTTTAGATTTTTTGAGCAGTTGCACCAACTCCAATTGTTCTTCAAATGTATTTTTGGAATTGCAGTAATAAAGTTACAATATCTTCAGTATATCCAAGTGCCTAAAGAATCCTTCATGTAAGTACAACATTAAGTACATCTAATTGCATTATTTCAAATGAGGGAGAACATGGTCTGTCTAGGGTTTTTGCTGAGCATAGGCAACTAAAAAAAAATGTAAAAAATAAATAAATTAAAAAAAAAGTATGTTTGCTTCATTAGGAGGTAAAAATCCTGTTTGCATTGGGATAGTGGAACTTACTTTACCACATGTATCTAGTTTTACACAATAAAATATGATCTCTTCTGTGTTGCTATACTAGTAATGAAAGCACAAATACAAGTGTAAGAATTGTCATGTCTTGAATTCTAGCTGGTAAACTCCTGTTATTCTAGCACGCACTGACCTAACTTATTCTGAATGCTTCAGAGCTGTAACAGTTACTAAGCACCTGCCAAAACTATCTGGGTATGTGTACCATCTTTGTGATTTATTGAGTTGAGTTAAAGGGACAGTAAAGTCCAAATTAAACTTTCATGATTCAGATAGGGCATGTCATTTTAAACAGCTTTCCAATTTATTTTTAGCATCAAATTTGCTTTGTTCTCTTGGTATTCCAAGTTGAAAGCTAAACCTAGGTAGGCTCATATGCTAATTTTAAAGTCATCGAAGGCCGCCTCTTATCTGAATGCATTTGACAGTTTTTCACAGCTAAACAGCGCTAGTTCATGTGTACCATATAGATAACATTGTGCTAACACCCGTGGAGTTATTTAAGAGCCAGCACTAATTGCCTGAAATGCAAGTCTGTCAAAAGAACTGAGATAAGGAGGGAGTCGGCAGAAGTTTAGATACAAGGTAATTCAATTTACAGAAGTAAAAAGTATTTTAATATAACAATATTGGTTATGCAAAACTGGGGAATGGTAAATAAATGGATTATCTATCTTTTTAAACAATAACATTTTTGGCGTTTTACGTCCCTCTAAGGAAGTCTTAACAACATGTTCTCTTCCTTTGGCCTCTACAAACTGCTTTGAAAAAACTGCTTCTATGGAGACTGAACGCTTGTATAAAACTGCATCCATTGTCTATCAGGAAAAGAGGCTCATCTGCTGGAATTAAAAATCTGTGATAGAAAACAACTCACCACCTAAACCTTTCAGTAAAGGATAACAAGAGAAGGAAGCAAATTAAATAATAGAAGTCAAATTAGAAAGTTGTTTAAAATTGCATGCTCTTTCTGAACCATGAAAGAAAAAAAAAAAAATTAGGCTTACCTGATAATTTCATTTCCATCTGTGAGAGGAGATTCCACTGCTTCATTCATTACTTGAGGGAATTAAGAATCTGGCCACCAGGAGGAGGCAAAGACACCCCAGCCAAAGGCTTAAATACCTCCCCCACTCCCCTCATCCCCCAGTCATTCTGCCAAGGGATCAAGAAAAAGTAGGCGAAATATCAGGGTACAAATGGTGCCAGAAGAATAATATTAAATTTCGGTCCGCCCCCCAGAGAAACGGGCGGGAGCAGTGGACTCTTCTCCCACAGATGGAAATGAAATTATCAGGTAAGCATAATTTAGGTTTTCCATCTTAATGGGAGGAGAGTCCACTGATTTATTTATTACTTGTGGGAACAAATACCCAAGTTCTAGAGTACACTGCATGAAGAAAACGGGAGGTTAAAAGGAGGCGGACCCTATACTGAGGGCACCACAGCCTGCAGAACCTTTCCCAAAAGCTGCTCCTGTCGAAGCAAAAATATCAAAATTTGTAAAACGTTGCAAAAGAATGTAAAGAGGACCAAGTGGCCGCCTTACAAATCTGCTCCATGGAAGCCTCATTCTTAAAGGCCAAAGAAGAGGCCACAGCTCTAGCTGAATGAGCCGTAATACTCTGTCTAAACTGAGGACACTCCTCAGCCAAAAAGAGAAGGAAGTCGAAGAGGCCCTCTGACCCCCACGCTTCCCAGAAAAAGATCAAACAGAGAAAGAAGTTTGTCTAAATTCCTACGTGGCCTGAAGATAGGACTTCAAGGCACAAACCACATCCAGAATTACGTTGAAAGGAACCAAAATCTCTTGATTGATGTTGTAGATTGACACAACCTTAGGAAGAAAACCTAACTTGGTTCGAAGAACAACCTTATCAGCATGGAAAGCCAGATAAGGAGGGACGCATTGTAAGGCATTAATCAGATACTCTGCGCGAAGAAGCAATAGCGGTAGAAAGGGAACCACCAAGACAATAGTATAATGTCTACTTCATGCATAGACCCCAAAGGAGCCGGAGCAAAACCTAAAGAACAAGATTCAAAATCCAAGGAGGAGCAATAGATCTAAACACAGGACTGATCCTAGCAAAGCCTCAACAAGGGACTGCACATCAGGAAGCTCAGCGAACCTCTTGTGCAATAAAAAAAAAAAAGGGCCGAATCTGCCCCCTTCAGGGGACTTGCAGAAAAGCCCTTCTCCAGTTCATGAACTGGAGAACAGAATAAGTAGGTCCTCCACACCTTATGATAGATGAGACGGGCAACCAGCTACAAGCTTGAATGAGAGTAAAAATAACACTCTCAGAAACCCCTCTCTTGGCTAAGACTAAGCGTTCAATCTCCATGCAGTCAGCCTCAGAGATCTAGACATAGATGAACAAAGAGAAGTTAACCTCTGCGGAGGAGATAACGACATCACCACTAGTCCGTGAACCATATCCTTTGCAGCCAAGACAAAACAATCAGTATCACTGATGCCTGCCTGATTCAAGCCTCTATACTAGGAAGTAGTGGTAACGGCCATAAAAGATAAATTAGATTGAACCTCCAAAGCCGCTCACTAATGCATCTGTTAGCTCCGCCGGGGATCTTCAGGCAATATACAATGCTCTGAAGGCTTGGCCTCTGCTGGGTTCGTCACAGTTTATCAGTTTCCAATCAGACAATATATCCTCGGTGGCTTACATCAACCATCAGGGGGGAACGAGTAGCTCCCAGGCCTGGTCCAAACAAAATCATTCCCTTAAAGGGAAGGGAAAGAAGTCTAGACTTAGAAGTCATATCCGCAGACCACGACTTCATCCAGAGCCCGACGGGCCTGAACAGAAAACATTGAAGTCTTAGCATTTAGGTGAATAATTGTCATGATCCGGTGTACATGCGCTCAGGAAACAGACCCTCGGGGCAGTGGTAGGGATTTGAAGACACCGACCCCTGACCCGGGGAAGAGTATCCTGGACGTGGATAGATGATATTCTGTGATTCATAGTTGCTAGAAGTTATTGTAGAATAAATGGAGAGTGCAACATTTGTATACAATATATTCTGAGTTCACTGTGACTTATAGTTAGTTAATAGAAGTAACTGCAGGATTCAATGAGAGAGAAATATAGCAAAGTGGAATGTTCAGGCTTCAGAGTAATCTGGTGAAACTTTGACACTTAGATGCAAACTAAGGATTGTTGCAGGTTCACAGTACATAATATTATATAAAGCTGTATGTCAGAGTTAAAGCACAGCTGCACAGGTACTTAGACAAGCTGCAAGTTTAGGCATTAATTATTGTTTGTGCATTTAGATGCAAACTTGGTTTATTGCAGGTTCACAGTACATATTATTATAATGAGCTGTATGTCAGTAATTAGCAGAGCAGCACAGGTGAAAGTTAAGTTTAAGGCATTAATTACTGTTTGAACATATATTGGAGAATCACAGGAAAGCTTTTAATTGAACACATAGATGCAGAGTTCAGAATATGTTAACATATTTGCAGCAGGATATTTCAGCAATGACAACTTGTAGCAGAGAAATATTTATAAAGTTCTGAGTAAGATGCTGTTGTAATTAGAGAGTGATGGTAAGCAAAAGCATAGTTGAATTATAATAAAGTTCAGAGATTGTTAAGTAGCTGTGTCCAGGAAACAGAATGGAGATATTTTTGATACTTGCGGTTTGATGATATTTTGCATAGGTAATAGGAAATGCTGTATCTTGGAATAGTTGCTAAGTTCATGCAGGAAACAGTCACAGACCTCTGTTCAGGATCACAACTTCAATGTTAATGCAAGGCACATTAGACCTGAGAAGGCTTAAAAAGAGGCTGAGGTAATCAGGTGCATGAATGATTAATCAGGCAGGCAGGCAAGCTGAATGTGAATACTGCCCAAATGCAGCAGTCAGAAAAGGATTTCTTAAAGGGATAGTGACATTAGGCTGAGATATGTTACAGATTCCCCTCCTTAAAGGCGACCTCCGGGTGCCCAATACAATCCAAAAGGAGAGAGAACAAAATTGATATGGAGAATCGGTAGTAGGTGTATGGAGGTAGTGAGTCCAATCGGAAATCAAGAAAGGAGGGTTGGAGATCTCTTGAAAAAGTTGAATGACGAAGTAAAGGCCATGTAATTCAGGTATCAAAAGATCTTGACAATGATGAGAGCAAAACTTGAAGTCAACTTTTTTGTAGTCATCGTGAGAATGCATGAACGTAACATACAATGAGCTTCCTACCACAGAATCATCCTGAGGGTAGACAGGTGGATGTTCTTCATGATAGATGACCATGTATATAGCCAATGAAAAGGCAGCCAGTCCTAGAGATATGAATAGGCTTTCCTCAGCTTCAGAAATAGAGATGCAGCATTCTGGATTGATAACCAGATTAACCACCTTTGGGTCAGAGATTTGAGTATCCTCAGAATTAACCTCTTGGCTGAGGATTAGATATACTCCAAAAGAAAAAGCTATAGCCACTTCTAACGCAATAGCAGGGCTTTCTTCAAAATAGGAGATAGGAGTGTAGAGTGCAAGATTTGTCCAGTTCTTGCCATCTTCTAATTCAAAATGAAATGTCTCCTTACTGGATTCAGAATCAAAAGTGTTCTCACTAAGAATAGGTATATGAATGTCCACACCAGGGTAAGGTTCAGGAATACCCACATCTGGGCAAGGTTCAGTCATATCCTCAGTAGGATCAGGTGAAGGTATGCCCATGCCAGGGCAAGGTTCAACTATAGAGAAAGAAAAAGAACCCACTTTAGAGCCAGGAACCATACTCTCTTCTGAGCAGAGGGCAAGGCTTTCTTCAGGGTTCATAAACGAAGAATGAACAAGACCCACTTTAGAGCCAAGAACCATACTCGCTTCTGAGTAGAGGGCATGGCTATCTTCAGGATCAAGTATTATTACACCCATTTCTGGGTTAAAAAAAGGAATTCCCATACCAGGGTCAAAAACAGGAGAGTCCACCTTGATGTCAGGTTTAGTAGTATAATCATGGAAAACAGGAACAGGAATGGGCACAGGGGAATCTTCTTGAAGAACTTTTGTACAAGTTTCAGGTTCAAGAATGTCCACTTGCAAACTTGGTTCAAAGTTGTCCTCACAGGATTGAGTATCAGGAATTCCTGTACAGGAAACTGATGTAGTAGAAAATGTAGGTTGATGCAAAGTATCTCCCAAGGGAAACAATTTCTTAGATGCAATAACAGAAGAATTTTGAGAAGGTGAAGTGTACTGCAATATGCCACACTCAGGTAGATGCGGAGGAATTGTGACACAAGATTCTGACTGAGAAGTTATCTGGAGTTCAGCAGGCATGCTTATTTGAGTTTGAATATCAGAGCTAAATTCTCCAGGGATTATCTCTGGTAAACTGAAAGGTTGTATATCTGGAACAGAATTATCTTTTGCTTCTAGCACAGGGTTTACAGGTATTGAGGCAGCATGAGAGGGATGCAAGAATTCAATAGTTGGAAACAGTTTTTGTAGTTGTTGTAGAGTCTGAGAAGAGATACCATTAGATGCTTTAAGAAGAGACTGATAGTGACTATAGACATCATCCAGCTCGGTGTTGACAGTGTCAGGAGGCAAGAGAGGGTCTGGTACAACAGAATCTAAAACAGGGGAATCAGGCTGAGTTTCCTCTTTGCACTTCTGATTTTCTGTGGGCAGAAGGATTTTCTTCTTCTTCTTCTTCTTCTTTTTCTTAGAGAACTTAGATTTCTTCCCAGTATGAGGCTTCTTAGGTTGCTGCCATTGTGGCTTGTAGTAAGGTTGAGAACAGAAATCCTCTTCATCACTGGATGCATAATTCTGATGTGATAAATCAGCATAGTAGTTGAGCGGACCTTTACTCCTAACAGCAGTCTGTAAACCAGATGTCCTTTCTTCCAGCTCTGAATCTGTCCAATCTAACGAATCCATGGTAATATCAGTATTTCCATGAGAGGTTTCATGATGGGAGCTGTCTGTATCATCCATGTTGTAAATATAACAACCAAGGATGTCATTATAGCAAATAGGTTGAGGTCTTGTCTGAGTTTGTGGCGAATTAAAGTTGCGGTCATACCAGTCTAATGCCAATTCAGCTGGATCTGTGAAGTCATCCTCCTTGTTGACATATACAGACTCAGAATCAGTATCATCAGGATAGGAATCACAAACAGGAGGAGTAGATGGTATTCTGGAACAGTAGTCCTGTCTCTTTAAATCTTTAAAGATCTGATTTTTTTCTGCTGAATCGATGGATACATTCTCTTCATTTTCATAGTCAGATTCAGAATCAGTTTCACCAAAATGGTAATCACGAACATGAGGAACAGATGATATTTTAGAAAAGTGGTTCTGTCTCTTTAAATCTTTGAAAGCCTGAATTTTTTCTGCTGAAGCTATGGTTAAATCCTCTTCATTTTCATAGTCAGATTCAGGATCAGTTTCACCAAAATGGTAACCACGAACATGAGTAGAGGATTGTCTAGAATGGGAGTACTGTGTCTTTAAATTTTTTAAAGTTTGAAAATCTTCTGTTTTTCCTTTAGGGATTGCTTGGGTCTGAGTTATGTTGTAATTTTTCATTTTCCTTTGAGGGTCGGTGCATCCACTACCACTGCGGATCCCTTTTTTAGGCATTAACATTCTGTCTTGATCCGGTGTACATGCGCTCAGGAAACAGACCCTCGGGGCAGTGGTAGGGATTTGAAGACACCGACCCCTGACCCGGGGAAGAGTATCCTGGACGTGGATAGATGATATTCTGTGATTCATAGTTGCTAGAAGTTATTGTAGAATAAATGGAGAGTGCAACATTTGTATACAATATATTCTGAGTTCACTGTGACTTATAGTTAGTTAATAGAAGTAACTGCAGGATTCAATGAGAGAGAAATATAGCAAAGTGGAATGTTCAGGCTTCAGAGTAATCTGGTGAAACTTTGACACTTAGATGCAAACTAAGGATTGTTGCAGGTTCACAGTACATAATATTATATAAAGCTGTATGTCAGAGTTAAAGCACAGCTGCACAGGTACTTAGACAAGCTGCAAGTTTAGGCATTAATTATTGTTTGTGCATTTAGATGCAAACTTGGTTTATTGCAGGTTCACAGTACATATTATTATAATGAGCTGTATGTCAGTAATTAGCAGAGCAGCACAGGTGAAAGTTAAGTTTAAGGCATTAATTACTGTTTGAACATATATTGGAGAATCACAGGAAAGCTTTTAATTGAACACATAGATGCAGAGTTCAGAATATGTTAACATATTTGCAGCAGGATATTTCAGCAATGACAACTTGTAGCAGAGAAATATTTATAAAGTTCTGAGTAAGATGCTGTTGTAATTAGAGAGTGATGGTAAGCAAAAGCATAGTTGAATTATAATAAAGTTCAGAGATTGTTAAGTAGCTGTGTCCAGGAAACAGAATGGAGATATTTTTGATACTTGCGGTTTGATGATATTTTGCATAGGTAATAGGAAATGCTGTATCTTGGAATAGTTGCTAAGTTCATGCAGGAAACAGTCACAGACCTCTGTTCAGGATCACAACTTCAATGTTAATGCAAGGCACATTAGACCTGAGAAGGCTTAAAAAGAGGCTGAGGTAATCAGGTGCATGAATGATTAATCAGGCAGGCAGGCAAGCTGAATGTGAATACTGCCCAAATGCAGCAGTCAGAAAAGGATTTCTTAAAGGGATAGTGACATTAGGCTGAGATATGTTACAATAATCTGCCTAATAGCATCACAGATAAAAGAATTAGCAACCCTCAAGGCCGTAAATCTTTCCTGAGTAACATCGAGGGAACCCCTGATCAATCCTATAAGGAGTCACACCAGAAGGTAGTTTCTCCAGCAACTGCGTTGACGGCCATCTCCGTCTGAAACAAATATCCTGTATGTTGAAACAACTTTCTTAACAGAGATTCCATCCTTTATCCATGGATACGAAGAGCAATCCTCAAATGGGATAGTAATACGTTAGCAAGGGTAAAGATAGTGCCATACCTTTTAGGGACGGAACCCCACAACTCCATTGAGAGTCAAGGACCGGGAACAATTTGTTAAAAGGAGAAGAGGGGAACAACCAAGTCCCATTCATTCTTAATAATGTTCGCTATCTAACAGTAGCAGGGAAGGATAAGGTACCACCCTGTCCTTAAACTCTATCCAATTTAGGAATCAAAGGTTACTCTGTCAATTTGGCCTCTGGAACCACTGAATTCGCCAAAAAACTTACTTTAGAAAAAGTGCAAATTCCTAAAACTAAAGTCTGGTTCCTCCGCAGCCGGAGGTTTAGAAGCAGCAATGCAACAGAAAACTACATGTGTAGAGAGATAAGTACGTAGGGTACGCACCTCACTGGACAACAGGTCCTCAGGAGGTGGACGGCTCAGTGGTATCAAACATGTTTTATATTATCCCATTATCAAGGCATATCGAATATAATTGAGAGGACATACTAAGGCCTCCTCACAATATAAACAGCAATTAATCTTTAGGAATAGAGGGAGTGCCCTCTAAGTAACAGAATCCTCTATAACTAGTGCAATAACCGGAGAATTATAGAAATAAAACATCTTATTTTATTCAAAAAACCTGCACCTTTATATCTCAATGGCTGGGGCATTCCCCACCAAACATGACCCAGACAGTACAAAAAGAGTTAGAACTCCTCTCTGATAGACACCCGGTCAGGAAAGAGGGAATCATATGGTGCACAATGCAGGACCATCCCTGCTATGAGAAAAAGCACGCCAAGCTTGTAAGCTGCATGGCTTTAACCCCTTAGTGACCACAGCACTTTTCCATTTTCTGTCCGCTTGGGACCAAGGCTATTTTTACATTTCTGCGTTGTTTGTGTTTAGCTGTAATTTTCCTCTTACTCATTTACTGTACCCACACATATTATATATCGTTTTTCTCGCCATAAAATGGATTTTCTAAAGATACCATTATTTTCATCATATCTCATAATTTACTATAAAAAAATTTATAAAATATGAGGGGAAAAATGCACACACTTTTTCTAACTTTGACCCCCAAAATCTGTTACACATCTACAACCACCAAAAACACCCATGCTAAATAGTTTCTAAATTTTGTCCTGAGTTTAGAAATACCCAATGTTTACATGTTCTTTGCAAGTTATAGGGCAATAAATACAAGAAGCACTTTGCCAAACCACTTTTTTTCAAAATTAGCACTAGTTACATTGGAACACTGATATCTTTCAGGAATCCCTAAATATCCCTTGACATGTACATATTTTTTTTTAGAAGACATCCCAAAGTATTGATCTAGGCCCATTTTGGTATATTTTATGCAACCATTTCACCGCCAAATGCGGTCAAATAAAAAAAAAAAGTTCACTTTTTCACAAACTTTAGGTTTCTCACTGAAATTATTTACAAACAGCTTGTGCAATTATGGCACAAATGGTTGTAAATGCTTCTCTGGGATCCCCTTTGTTCAGAAATAGACTTATATGGCTTTGGTGTTGCTTTTTGGTAATTAGAAGGCCGCTAAATGCTACTGTGCACCACATGTGTATTATGCCCAGCAGTTAAAGGGTTAATTAGGGAGCTTGTAGGGTTAATTTTATCTTTAGTGTAGTATAGTAGACAACCCAAAGTATTGATCTAGGCCCATATTGGTATATTTTATGCCACCATTTCACCGCCAAATGCGATCAAATTAAAAAAAAAAAAAACATAACATTTTTCACAATTTTAGGTTTCTCACTGAAATTATTTACAAACAGCTGGTGCAATTAAGGCAAAAATGGTTGTAAAGGATTCTCTGGGATCCCCTTTGTTCAGAAATAGACATATATGGCTTTGGCGTTGCTTTTTGGTAATTAGAAGGCCGCTAAATTCCGCTGAGCACCACACGTGTATTATGCCTAGCAGTGAAGGGGTTAATTAGGGAGATTGTAGGGTTAATTTTAGCTTTAGTGTAATGGAGTAGACAACCCAAAGTATTGATATAGGCCCACTTTGGTATATTTCATGCCACCATTTCACTGCCAAATGCGATCAAATAAAACAAATCGTTCACTTTTTCCCAAATTTTTTCACAAACTTTAGGTTTCTCACTGAAATTATTTACAAACAGCTTGTGCAATTATGGCACAAATGGTTGTAAATGCTTTTCTGGGATCCCCTTTGTTCAGAAATAGAAGGCATGTATGGATTTGGCATTGCTTTTTGTAATTAGAAGGCCGCTAAATGCTGTTGCGCACCACACATTTATTATGCCCAGGAGTGAAGGGGTTAATTGTAGGGAGCTTGCAGGGTTAATTTTAGCTTTAGTGTAGAGATCAGCCTCCCACCTGACACATCACACCCCCTGATCCCTCCCAAACAGCTCCCTTCCATCCCCCACCCCACAATTGTCCCCGCCATCTTAAGTACTGGCAGAAAGTCTGCCAGTACTAAAATAAGTTGGGTTTTTTTGTTGGTTTTTAAAAATGTTTTTAAAAAAAACCTTATTCTGCTGTGTAGGATCCCCCCTTAGCCCCTAACCTCCCTGATCCCCCCCTCAAACAGCTCTCTAACCCCCACCTCTGCTTTATTGTGGCCATATTGGGTACTGGCAGCTGTCTGCCAGTACCCAGTTTGCAATCAAATATGTTTTTGTTTTTGATCTTTTTATTTAAAAATAAACTATTTTCTGTAGTGTAGCTGGGCCCCCCCCCCTCAACACCCAACCCCACCCCCTCTCCCAAATCGATTCCCACCCTCTCTCCCACCATGTCTCTGTTCCATAGTGTAGGGTTCCCCCCGTGCACGCGCGCGCACATAACCGCACGCAATCCGCCCCCCTCCTCCACCGATGGCTGACCACCCGCCTCCCTGGATAAGCTCCCACCCACCAACAAAACACAGCCATCGATGGCCGATGCAAAGAGGGCCACAGAGTGGCTCTCTCTGCATCGGACTGCTCAAAACTGTTATTGCAGGATGCCTCAATATCGAGGCATCACTGCAATAACATGAAAGCGGCTGGAAGTGATCAGGATCGCTTCCAGCGCTTTCAAAGACCAACGACATACGGGGTAAGTCCTTGGTCGTTAACTGCATTTTTTTGCAGGACGTACCTCATACGTAGTTGGTCATTAAGGGGTTAAAAGTGAAAGTAAAACCTGTATATTCCATAACAGCCTATGAGCCCATAACATCTCACACATAAAAGCAGCATAACATCAAATAAACATATAAGATTTATTCCCCTGTTCAATAATCTCCCTCAGGAGATATTAACCCTTGATTCTATACAGATAAAAGGAGTCACAATGTGACCCTGTCTTCTAGCGTTATCATATATGTATAAAAAAAATGAAACGATCTTACTAGAATCTACACCGTGGAAGAGGAACACGGCCTTTCAAGTGTGACAGGTTAGCATCGCTCCTGACATGGACTTGAGAGAATAAAGCAGGCAACGAAACTCGTCAACGCCGACTGCTTAAGGAGCTGTTAATATGAGTCGGGATGGTTTTCGAAGAAGAACTCCCCCTGCATCTCCAGACTCTACCTTTCACCCATGCTCTCACTGAGAGGCTGACAGGACTACTTAAAACTCCAGTCCCATTGCGAAGAGTACTACTCCGAATCCGAGCACCTTGCTTGTTTTTCTATTTAGTATTTTTCTATTTTTAAATCTTACCCCTAATATTGAAAGGGGTATAAAGCACAAAAAGTTGTTTAACCTTTTAACGCCGTTATGCCGTTCCATTCCGTCATAATTACACTGGGCTTTAGAGCCGTTATGACGGAATAGAACAGCATAACGGTTTTCAGCTCCTGTGCCCCCTCCGATGTTTTGTTTGTTGTGGATCCGGTTGGGGGATGTGCCTAGCACCTCTGGCACTCCCCCAGGATCCAATCAGCATGGAGGGGGTGTATCGATTGTCCCCTGTAACACTGTAGCAGCCAATGAGTGGATTCATTGGCTGTTACAAGTGTATCCGCTTCCTCTCTGCTCTCAGTGCGATCTGAGAGAGAGACAAAGACAGTTTAGTGTTTGTAGTGCTAGAGAGGGGAACATATATATATAAAAAAAAAATATATATATATATATTTTTTTTTTTTGCTGCTGATCACAGAGCTGCTACTGTGATCAGCCTAATATAACTTGGTTATCCAGTTAGGGCTTTGATCAGTGTTGATCAAAAGCTTTGGGGGTTTATTTGTGGGGGTTACAAATATATATATATATATTGTTTTTGCTGCTGATCACTGAGCTGCTACTGTGATCAGCCTAATATTACAGTGATCAGCCTGTCAGGGCTTTGATCAGTGCCCAAAAGTTTATTTGTGGGGATCTTTAGTTATTATTAACCCCTTCCCTGCTGTTCCCAATCACTACCCTTCCCAGTTCCTTTTTTTTTTTTTTTTAGTTTATAAAATATATATATATATATATATATATATATATATATATATATATATATATATATATATATATATATATATATATATATATATATATAAAGAAAAACTCATAATTTTTTTTTTAAAAAAAAAAATCTGAGGGAATAGGGTGGGTGGGAATAGGTGGATGGTAATTGGGAGGTGGTAATTGGGGTGGTTTAGTGGGATTTTGGGGAAGGTGAAGTGGGAATTGGTGGTGGTGAAGTGGTAATTTGTACTGAAAAAAATCCCTTATGGCACGCTATTCAGCAGAAGAGGCTTATGCCATTCTTGCCGCAGATTCAGGGAGTGAAACCCTCTCTGCTCTGTCTGACAGCGCAACCCTTACGGCATCAGATATAGAGCCCCTGAGTGATACATCTGATGCTGGTGCTCCCTGCCCGCCACCTAAAAGGAGGCGTCGCACAAATGACCAAAATTGGATACCCCCAAATTTCACTGCCCCAGAAATGCCAGAATTTACTGAGACTCCTGGCATCACAAGTGATGTTCCAGTATGTGAGCCAATAAACTATATGTCCCTGATTCTGACAGATACCATGTTTGAGCATATAGTTGCTCAAACAAATTTATATGCCAGCCAGTATCTGTCCAAAAATCCCCAATCTCTGTATGTCAGAAAAAATAGCTGGCACCCCACTGACATACCAGAGATTAAAAAGTTTTGGGCCCTGACATTAATAATGGGGATTGTGAAGAAACCCAGCATTCGTTCATACTGGAGCCAGAACCCCATCCTGGCTACCCCTCTTTTTCCAGGGGTTATGAAGAGGGACAGATATGAACAATTGCTGCGGTTTCTCCATTTTAATGATAATACCAAGTGCCCCCCCCAAAACTGACCCCCTGAATGACAGGTTATATAAACTAAGGCCCCTGATAAGCCACCTGTCCCAAAAATTTAAAGAAGTTTACATACCTGAGCAGGACATTTGCATTGATGAGTCCCTCATGAAATTTAAGGGGAGATTGCTTTTCAAGCAATATATACCATCCAAGAGGTCCCGCTATGGGGTAACATTTTATAAGCTCTGTGAATACAGTACTGGGTATACCTGGGCATTTCGCATCTACCAGGGAAAGGATAGCCACTTGGATCCACCTGGCTGCCCAGATTCCGTTGGCACAAATGGGAAAATTGTGTGGGATCTCCTACTACCCCTGCTAAATAAAGGGTACCATTTGTGGCTCGATAATTTTTACACCAGCACAGAGCTATTAAAATTTTTATCTTATTTTGAAACCGTGGCCTGTGGCACAACAAGAAAAAATCGCAAAGGTTTCCCCCAGAAGCTGACATATGGAAAAAAAAGTAGGGGCACAACGTCAGCTTTACGCCACAATGAGCTACTGGCCCTTCGGTACACTGATAAAAAAGATGTGTACATGCTCTCCACAATGCACGATGAAGCTACAGTGCCAGTGTCTGTGAAGGGAAGATCTGCACAGATCCTAAAGCCAAAGTGCATTGTGGAGTACAACAAAAACATGGGGGGGGGGGTAGATTTAGCTGACCGGTGCCTGCAGCCATATCTAATTCAAAGAAAAACTAGAACTTGGTACAAAAAAGTAGCCTTTTATATTATGCAGATCTCAGTATATAATGCATATGTGCTGTACAAAAAAACAGGCACAGGGAAAACTTTTTTGGAATTTGTGTTAAATGTAACATCTGATATTTTGTTTAACCAGACCCCTAATCCTCCCACTGTTCAATCTGAAAATGTCGAGCGACTCTGTGGCAGGCATTTTCCCACTAGGATCCCCCCCACTGCCTGCAAATTAACACCCCAGAAAAGGTGCAGAGTCTGCTATAAAAAAGGAGGGAGGAGGGATTCTAGTTACCATTGCCCTGACTGCCCCTCTCAACCTGGCCTCTGTATCACTGATTGCTTTCGAATATATCACACAGAGTTAAACTTTTAATTTGAAAGCAATCTGTATGTGTTCCTATTTTATTTTATTTTATTATTCTGTATTCCTAACTTCATAAATCCCCTGACCTTGTCCTGTCCCTTTATATGTTAAGCCCATCCACTCTAAGGCCATTATAAGTTATACAAAACAATTAAATACTCCTTTTAGAATATCCTGAGTTATCCACTTTTGCAAATGGTATGTCATGAGGGGGGTAATTTTCATTCCTGGGCTGCCATACTGTCTCAAGGCAACATAGGTCTAGAAAATCAATGTGCCAAATTTATATGCAGACCCTATATTGGGCCCTGTAACTTCCTAAAACCCCATAAAACCGGTGAATAAGGGGTATTGTTGTACTCATGGGAGATCACTGAACACAAATATGGGTGTATTATAGCAGTAAAAAATATAAGGATGATGATCTAAATAGAAAAAAGGCAAAGTCTGTGTGAAAAAAGCAAATAAAAAAATATGACCACTAAATTTGACCAGGTTTTGTGACTAAGTGGCTACAAAAAAAAGACTAAACATAGTCCTTTTTCAATACCCTTGGTTGTCTACTTTTGCAAATGGTATGCCATGGTGGGGTAATTTTCATTCCTGCGCTGCCATACTGTCTCAAAGGCAACAAAGGTCCATAAAATCAATGTGCCCAATTTCCAAGCAAATTGGCAGACCCTATATTGGGCGTTGTAACTTCCTGAAACCACATAAAACCTGTACATAGGGGGTATTGTTGTACTCATTGGACATCGCTGAACACAAAGATGGGTGTATTATAGCAGTAAAATATACAAGGATGATATAAACAGCAAAAAGGCAGTGTTTTTGTGATAAACTAAAACTGAAATATGAACATTACCTTTGGCCAGATGTTGTGACTAAGTGGCTACAAAGATAAACATAGTCCTTTTTCAATACCCTGGGTTGTCTACTTTTATAAATGGTATGCCATGATGGGGTAATTTTCATTCCTGGGCTGCTATAATATCTCAAAGAGGACAAAGGCCCATAAAATGAATGTGCCAATTTTCCATGTAAATGGGCAGATCCCATATTTGGCCCTGTAACATCTGTAAACCCCATAAAACCTGTACAAGGGGGGTACTGTTTTACTCGTAGGACCTTGACACACACTAATATGTGTGTTTTATAGCAGCAAAACATAAAAGGTTGATGACAGAGACAGCCAAAGTGCAGTGTTAGTGCAAAAAAAACGCATGCAAAAAAAATGACCATTACATTTGGCCAGGTGTTGTGACTAAGGGGCTTCACAAAAAGATGTGACATGGGCCTTTTGGAATACCCTAGGGTGTCTTCTTTTGAAAATGGTATGCCATGATGGGGTAATTTTCATTCCTGTGCTGCTATAATGTCTCAAAGAGGACATAGGCACAGAAAATTAAGGTGCCAAATTTCCATGCATAAAAACTGAAATGGGCAGACCCCATATTTGGCCCTGTAGCTTCTGTAAACCCCATAAAACCTGTACATGGGGGGTACTGTTTTACTCGTAGGACCTTGACAAACACTAATATGTGTGTTTTATAGCAGCAAAACATAAAAGGTTGATGACAGAGACAGCCAAAGTGCAGTATTTGTGCAAAAAACGCATGCAACAAAAAGGACCATTACATTTGGCCAGGTGTTGTGACTAAGGGGCTTCACAAAAATATGTGACATGGGCCTTTTGGAATACCCTAGGGTGTCTTCTTTTAAAAATGGTATGCCATGATGGGGTAATTCTCATTCCTGGGCTGCTATAATGTCTCAAAGAGGACATAGGCCCAGAAGGTGAATGTGCCAAATTTTCATGTAAATGGACAGACCCCATATTTGGCCCTGTAACTTCTGTAAACCCCATAAAACCTTTACATGGGGGGTACTGTTGTACTTGTAGGACATTGAAAAACACTTATATGTGTGTTTTATAGCAGTAAAACATAAAAGCTTGATGACAGAAACAGCCAAAATGCAGTGTTTGGGCAAAAAACGCATTAAAAATAAATGAGCACTACATTTGGCCAGATGTTATGCCTAAGAGGCTTCACAAAAAGATGTGACATGGCCCTTTTGGAATACCCTGGGGTGTCTTCTTTTGAAAATGGTATGCCATGATGGGGTAATTTTCATTCCTGGGCTGCTATAATGTCTCAAAGAGGACATAGGCACAGAAAATTAAGGTGCCAAATTTCCATGCATAAAGACTGAAATGGGCAGACCCCATATTTGGCCCAGTAACTCCTGTAAACCCTGTGAAACCTGTACATGGGGGGTACTGTTGTACTCGTAGGACATTGACAAACACAAATATGTGTGTTTTATAGCAGTAAAACATAAAAGCTTGATGACAGAAACAGCCAAAGTGCAGTGTTTGTGTAAAAAAACGCATGCAACAAAAATGACCACTACATTTGGCCAGGTGTTGTGACTAAGGGGCTTCACAAAAAGACGTGACATGGCCCTTTTGGAATACCCTAGGGTGTCTACTTTTGTAAATGGTATGCCATGATGGGGTTATTTTCATTCCTGGGCTGCTATAATGTATGAAAGGCAACTTAAGCCCAGAAAATGAATGTGCCAGATTTCTATGTAAATGGGTAGGCCGTATGTTGGGCCTTGTAAATTCCAGAAAACTCAAAAAACCTGTACATGGGGGGTATCGTTATACTCATGGGACATCGCTTAACACAAGTATGGGTGTTTTATTGCAGTAACATATATCAGGATGATGATATTCACAATAAAATCCTTTGGAAAGCTTCAAATTTCTTAATTTCTCACACTTACTTTGATTTTTTTTATATAAAATTATAGTTGAGAAAACATAATTTATGCTTACCTGATAAATTTATTTCTCTTGTAGTGTAGTCAGTCCACGGGTCATCCATTACTTATGGAATATATCTCTTCCTAACAGGAAGCTGCAAGAGGATCACCCAAGCAGAGCTGCTATATAGCTCCTCCCCTCACATGTCATATTCAGTCATTCGACCAAAACCAGACGAGAAAGGAGAAACCATAGGGTGCAGTGGTGACTGGAGTTTAATTAAAATTTAGATCTGCCTTAAAGACAGGGCGGGCCATGGACTGACTACACTACAAGAGAAATAAATTTATCAGGGAAGCATAAATTATGTTTTCTCTTGTTAAGTGTAGTCAGTCCACGGGTCATCCATTACTTATGGAATACCAATACCAAAGCTAAAGTACACGGGAACATTAAACAGAAGGAACCACTGCCTGAAGTACCTTTCTCCCAAAAATAGCCTCCGAAGAAGCAAAAGTGTCAAATTTGTAAAATTTTGAAAAAGTGTGAAGTGAAGACCAAGTTGCAGCCTTGCAAATCTGTTCAACAGAGGCCTCATTTTTAAAGGCCCAGATGGAAGCCACAGCTCTAGTAGAATGAGCTGTAATCCTTTCAGGAGGCTGCTGTCCAGCAGTCTCATAGGCTAAACGTATTATGCTACGAAGCCAAAAAGAGAGAGAGGTAGCCGAAGCCTTTTGACCTCTTCTGTCCACAGTAAACGACAAACAGGGAAGAAGTTTGACGAAAATCTTTAGTTGCCTGCATATAGAACTTCAGGGCACGGACTACGTCCAGATTATGCAAAAGTCGTTCCTTCTTTGAAGAAGGGTTAGGACACAGTGATGGAACAACAATCTCTTGATTGATATTCCTGTTAGTAACTACCTTAGGTAAGAACCCAGGTTTAGTACGCAGAACTACCTTGTCTGAATGAAAAATCAGATAAGGAGAATCACAATGTAAGGCAGATAACTCAGAGACTCTTCGAGCCGAGGAAATAGCCATCAAAAACAGAACCTTCCAGGATAACAGCTTGATATCAATGGAATGAAGGGGTTCAAATGGAACGCCTTGAAGAACGTTAAGAACTAAGTTTAAGCTCCACGGCGGAGCAACAGTCTTAAACACAGGCTTAATCCTAGCTAAAGCCTGACAAAAAGCCTGAACGTCTGGAACTTCAGCCAGACGTTTGTGTAGAAGAATAGACAGAGCAGAAATCTGTCCCTTTAACGAACTAGCAGATAAGCCCTTTTCTAAACCCTCTTGTAGAAAGGACAATATCCTAGGAATCCTAACCTTACTCCATGAGTAACACTTGGATTCGCACCAATATAAATATTTACGCCATATCTTATGGTAAATTTTTCTGGTAACAGGCTTCCTAGCCTGTATTAAGGTATCAATAACCGACTCCGAGAAGCCACGCTTTGATAGAATCAAGCGTTCAATCTCCATGCAGTCAGCCTCAGAGAAATTAGATTTGGATGGTTGAAAGGACCCTGAATTAGAAGGTCCTGTCTCAGAGGCAGAGACCATTACATTTGGACAGGACGACATGTCCACTAGGTCTGCATACCAGGTCCTGCGTGGCCACGCAGGCGCTATCAGAATCACCGAAGCTCTCTCCTGTTTGATCTTGGCAATCAAACGAGGAAGCATCGGAAATGGTGGAAACACATAAGCCATGTTGAAGACCCAAGGGGCTGTCAGAGCATCTATCAGCACCGCTCCCGGGTCCCTGGACCTGGATCCGTAACGAGGAAGCTTGGCGTTCTGGCGAGACGCCATGAGATTCAGATCTGGTTTGCCCCAACGATGAATCAGTTGAGCAAAGACCTCCGGATGAAGTTCCCACTCCCCCGGATGAAAAGTCTGGCGACTTAGAAAATCCGCCTCCCAGTTCTCCACGCCTGGGATGTAAATCGCTGACAGGTGGCAAGAGTGAGACTCTGCCCAGCGAATTATCTTTGAGACTTCCAACATCGCTAGGGAACTTCTGGTTCCCCCTTGATGGTTGATGTAAGCCACAGTCGTGATGTTGTCCGACTGAAATCTGATGAACCTCAGAGTTGCTAACTGAGGCCAAGCTAGGAGAGCATTGAATATTGCTCTTAATTCCAGAATATTTATTGGGAGGAGTTTCTCCTCCTGAGTCCATAATCCCTGAGCCTTCAGGGAGTTCCAGACTGCGCCCCAGCCTAGAAGGCTGGCGTCTGTTGTTACAATCGTCCAATCTGGCCTACGAAAGGTCATCCCCTTGGACAGATGTGGCCGAGAAAGCCACCATAGAAGAGAATCTCTGGTCTCTTGATCCAGATTTAGTAGGGGGGACAAATCTGAGTAATCCCCGTTCCACTGACTTAGCATGCACAATTGCAGCGGTCTGAGATGCAGGCGCGCAAATGGTACTATGTCCATTGCCGCTACCATTAAGCCGATTACTTCCATGCACTGAGCTACTGACGGGTGTGGAATGGAATGAAGGACACGGCAAGCATTTAGAAGTTTTGATAACCTGGCCTCTGTCAGGTAAATTTTCATCTCTACAGAATCTATAAGAGTCCCTAGAAAGGGAACTCTTGTAAGTGGTAATAGAGAACTCTTTTCCACGTTCACCTTCCACCCATGCGACCTCAGAAATGCCAGAACTATCTCTGTATGAGACTTGGCAGTTTGAAAACCTGACGCTTGTATCAGAATGTCGTCTAGGTACGGAGTCACCGCTATGCCTCGCGGTCTTAGTACCGCCAGAAGTGAGCCCAGAACTTTTGTAAAGATTCTTGGAGCCGTAGCTAATCCGAAGGGAAGAGCTACAAACTGGTAATGCCTGTCTAGGAAAGCAAATCTTAGGTACCGATAATGATCCTTGTGAATCGGTATGTGAAGGTAGGCATCCTTTAAGTCCACTGTGGTCATGTACTGACCCTCTTGGATCATGGGAAGGATGGTTCGAATAGTTTCCATTTTGAATGATGGAACTCTTAGGAATTTGTTTAGGATTTTTAAGTCCAAGATTGGTCTGAAGGTTCCCTCTTTCTTGGGAACCACAAATAGATTTGAATAGAATCCTTGCCCGTGTTCCGTCCGCGGAACTGGGTGGATCACCCCCATTAGTAAGAGGTCTTGTACACAGCGTAGAAACGCCTCTTTCTTTATTTGGTTTGCTGATAACCTTGAAAGATGAAATCTCCTTCGTGGAGGAGAAGTTTTGAAGTCCAGGAGATATCCCTGAGATATGATCTCCAACGCCCAGGGATCCTGGACATCTCTTGCCCAAGCCTGGGCGAAGAGAGAAAGTCTGCCCCCCACTAGATCCGTTTCCGGATAGGGGGCCCTCTCTTCATGCTGTCTTAGGGGCAGCAGCAGGTTTCTTGGCCTGCTTGCCCTTGTTCCAGGACTGGTTAACTTTCCAGCCCTGCCTGTAACTAGCAACAGCTCCTTCCTGTTTTGGAGCGGAGGAAGTTGATGCTGCTCCTGCCTTGAAGTTACCAAAGGCACGAAAATTAGACTGTTTGGCCTTTGATTTGGCCCTGTCCTGAGGTAGAGCATGGCCCTTACCTCCCGTAATGTCAGCTATAATTTCTTTCAAGCCGGGCCCGAATAAAGTCTGCCCTTTGAAAGGAATATTAAGCAATTTAGATTTAGAAGTCACGTCAGCTGACCAGGATTTAAGCCATAGCGCTCTGCGCGCTTGGATGGCGAATCCGGAGTTCTTAGCCGTAAGTTTGGTTAAATGTACGACGGCATCAGAAACAAATGCGTTAGCTAGCTTAAGTGCTTTAAGCTTGTTCATAATTTCATCCAATGGAGCTGTGCGAATGGCCTCTTCCAGAGACTCAAACCAGAATGCCGTCGCAGCAGTGACAGGCACAATGCATGCAAGGGGCTGTAAGATAAAACCTTGTTGAACAAACATTTTCTTAAGGTAACCCTCTAATTTCTTATCCATTGGATCTGAAAAGGCACAACTATCCTCCACCGGGATAGTGGTACACTTAGCTAAAGTAGAAACTGCTCCCTCCACCTTAGGGACCGTCTGCCATAAGTCTCGTGTGGTGGCGTCTATAGGAAACATTTTCCTAAATATGGGAGGAGGGGAAAAAGGCACACCAGGTCTATCCCACTCCTTGCTAATAATCTCTGTAAGCCTTTTAGGTATAGGAAACACGTCAGTACACACCGGTACCGCATAGTATCTATCCAACCTACATAATTTTTCTGGAATTGCAACCGTGTTACAATCATTCAGAGCCGCTAATACCTCCCCTAGCAATATGCGGAGGTTCTCAAGCTTAAATTTAAAATTAGAAATCTCTGAATCCAGTCTCCCTGGATCAGATCCGTCACCCACAGAATGAAGCTCTCCGTCTTCATGTTCTGCAAACTGTGACGCAGTATCTGACATGGCTCTCACCTCATCCGCGCGCTCTGTCCTTAACCCAGAGCTATCGCGCTTGCCTCTTAATTCTGGCAATTTAGATAATACTTCTGTCATAACAGTAGCCATGTCTTGCAAAGTGATTTGTAAGGGCCTCCCTGATGTACTTGGCGCCACAAAATCACGCACCTCCTGAGCGGGAGGCGAAGGTACTGACACGTGAGGAGAGTTAGTCGGCATAACTTCCCCCTCGTTGTCTGGTGATAATTTCTTTACATGTAAAGATTGACTTTTATTTAAAGTAACATCAATGCAATTAGTACACAAATTTCTATTGGGCTCCACATTGGCCTTTAAACATAGTGAACAAAGAGATTCATCTGTGTCAGACATGTTTAAACAGACTAGCAATGAGACTAGCAAGCTTGGAAATACTTTTCTAAATAAATTTACAAGCAATATAAAAAACGCTACTGTGCCTTTAAGAAGCACAAAAAGCTGTCACAATTGAAATAACAATGAACCAAAATAGTTATAGCAACCAATTTTTCACAGTAAATGTATTAAGTTAGCAAAGGATTGCACCCACCAGCAAATGGATGATTAACCCCTTAATACCCAAAAACGGATAACAATTTAATAATTAACGTTTTTTTCACAGTCAAAACACACTGTCACAGGTCTGCTGTGACTGATTACCTCCCTCAAAATGAATTTTGAAGACCCCTGAGCTCTCTAGAGACGATCTGGATCATGGAGGATGAAGTAGACAGATTGTGACTGAATTTTTACTGCGCAAAAAAGCGCTAAAATAGGCCCCTCCCACTCATATTACAACAGTGGGGAAGCTCAGATAACTGTTTCTATGCAGAAAACAAAGATGGCCATGTGGTAAAAATCATGCCCCAATAAGTTTTATCACCAAGTACCTCACAAAAAACGATTAACATGCCAGTAAACGTTTTAAACATACATTTGAAAAGTTATGAAGTGTTATTAATAAGCCTGCTACCAGTCGCTTTTACTGCAGTTAAGGCTCATACATTATTTCAGTATTAACAGTATTTTCAGAGTCAATTCCATTCCTTAGAAAAATACATTCAGTGTACACACACTCATCAGCCTAATACCAGTCGCTATCACTGCATTTAAGGCTGAACTTACGTTACATTGGTATCAGCAGTATTTTCTCAGTCAATTCCATTCCTCAGAAAAATAATTTACTGCACATACCTCATTTGCAGGGGGGCCCTGCATGCTATTCCCCTTTTCTGAAGTTACCTCACTCCTCAGATGAGAACAGCCAGTGGATCTTAGTTACGTCTGCTAAGATCATAGAAAACGCAGGCAGATTCTTCTTCTAATGCTGCCTGAGAACAAACAGCACACTCCGGTGCCATTTAAAATAACAAACTTTTGATTGAAGAAATAAACTAAGTTAAAAAACACCACAGACCTCTCACAGCGACCTATCTTTAGTTAGGCTGCAAGAGAATGACTAAATATGACATGTGAGGGGAGGAGCTATATAGCAGCTCTGCTTGGGTGATCCTCTTGCAGCTTCCTGTTAGGAAGAGATATATTCCATAAGTAATGGATGACCCGTGGACTGACTACACTTAACAAGAGAAATAAATCTTTTATGCCAAAAGAAAGCCCTATCTGTCCTCTAAAAAACAATATATAATTAGTGTGGGTGCACTTAATGTGAAAGGGGTAAATTATGGTTGAAAAGACATAGCTGAAATTCAAGGTTTTGTTTACGTTCAGAACTTGAACAATTGCCTATGTCATGAAAGGGTTAATTTACGTCTATTATTATTATTTTCCTTTGTTCTCTTGGTATCCTTTGTTCAAAAGCAGGGACGTAAGCTCAGGAGCCTGCCTATGTCTGGCGCACTATATGGCAGCAGTTGTGAAAGACTGGTATCCATTTGCAAGAACACTAGGGACTCGATTTATCAAGCGATGGCGGACAGGCGTACATATGCCCCCCTGTCTGCCCCAGCTCGCCTGTGGCGGGTAGCAATCTGCTGGCGGTATTAAGCATTGCACGCGAGCGCTATTTTGTGCTCGCAAGCAACAACTCCCCCTGCCCGCGCACAGTCAATCATGCGTGGGCAGGAGCTGTCAATCTCCATGTTCGGACAAGACCAGAGATTGAAATTCTCCACCTAAGAGGAGGAGAAAAGTCTAGGGAGCAGTGGTCTGATGATGCTTGATAAATATTGACTGCAGGTTCTCTCGTGAGAGCCTGCAGTCGTAGCGAGGCGCTTGACAAATCGTGCCCTAGATGGCAGCACTATTTTCTGCCATGTAGTGCTCCAGACACTTATCTAGGTATCTCTTAAACAAAGAATACCATAGGAACAAAGCAAATTTGATAACATAATAAATTGGAAACTTTTAAAATTGTATGCTCTGTCTGAAATGTTTGGGTTTCTTATCCATTTAAAACACTGAAAAATGTCAGCATTTTTTAATGGGACATGGAAGTGTTCAAAATTTACTTTCATTATCAAATTTAACATTAAAGGGACACTAAACCCAAACATTTTCTTTCATGATTCAGACAGATAATATAATTTTAAACAACATTCCAATTTACTTCTATTATTTAATTTGCTTCATTCTTTAGCTATTCTTTGTTGAAGAAATAGCAATGCATATGGGTGAGCCAATCACATGAGGCATCTATGGGCAGCAACCAATCAGCAGCTACTGAGCCTATCTAGATATGCTTTTCAGCAAAGAATAACAAGAGAATGAAGCAAGTTAGATAATAGAAGTAAATTAGAAAGTTGTTTAAAAGTACATGCTCTTTCTAAATCATGAAAGAAAAAAACATAATTTATGCTTACCTGATAAATTCCTTTCTTCTGTTGTGTGATCAGTCCACGGGTCATCATTACTTCTGGGATATAACTCCTCCCCAACAGGAAATGCAAGAGGATTCACCCAGCAGAGCTGCATATAGCTCCTCCCCTCTACGTCAGTCCCAGTCATTCGACCAAGAATCAACGAGAAAGGAGTAACCAAGGGTGAAGTGGTGACTGGAGTATAATTTAAAAAATATTTACCTGCCTTAAAACAGGGCGGGCCGTGGACTGATCACACAACAGAAGAAAGGAATTTATCAGGTAAGCATAAATTATGTTTTCTTCTGTTATGTGTGATCAGTCCACGGGTCATCATTACTTCTGGGATACCAATACCAAAGCAAAAGTACACGGATGACGGGAGGGATAGGCAGGCTCATTATACAGAAGGAACCACTGCCTGAAGAACCTTTCTCCCAAAAATAGCCTCCGAAGAAGCAAAAGTGTCAAATTTGTAAAATTTGGAAAAAGTATGAAGCGAAGACCAAGTTGCAGCCTTGCAAATCTGTTCAACAGAGGCCTCATTCTTAAAGGCCCAAGTGGAAGCCACAGCTCTAGTGGAGTGGGCTGTAATTCTTTCAGGAGGCTGCTGTCCAGCAGTCTCATAGGCTAAACGTATTATGCTACGAAGCCAAAAAGAGAGAGAGGTAGCAGAAGCTTTTTGACCTCTCCTCTGTCCAGAATAAACGACAAACAGGGAAGAAGTTTGGCGAAAATCTTTAGTTGCCTGCAAGTAGAACTTGAGGGCACGAACTACATCCAGATTGTGTAGAAGACGTTCCTTCTTTGAAGAAGGATTTGGACACAGGGATGGAACAACAATCTCTTGATTGATGTTCCTGTTAGTGACTACCTTAGGTAAGAACCCAGGTTTAGTACGCAGAACTACCTTGTCTGAGTGAAAAATCAGATAAGGGGAATCACAATGTAAGGCTGATAACTCAGAAACTCTTCGAGCCGAGGAAATAGCCATTAAAAACAGAACTTTCCAAGATAACAATTTTATATCAATGGAATGAAGGGGTTCAAACGGAACACCCTGTAAAACGTTAAGAACTAAGTTTAAACTCCATGGCGGAGCAACAGCCTTAAACACAGGCTTGATCCTAGCTAGAGCCTGACAAAAGGCCTGGACGTCTGGATCTTCTGACAGACGCCTGTGTAACAAGATGGACAGAGCTGAAATCTGTCCCTTTAATGAGCTAGCAGATAAACCCTTTTCTAAACCTTCTTGTAGAAAGGACAATATCCTAGCGATCCTAACCTTACTCCAGGAGTAACCTTTGGATTCGCACCAGTATAGGTATTTCCGCCATATTTTATGGTAAATTCTTCTGGTAACAGGCTTCCTAGCCTGAATCAGGGTATCAATAACCGACTCAGAAAAACCACGTTTTGATAAAATCAAGCGTTCAATTTCCAAGCAGTCAGCTTCAGAGAAGTTAGATTTTGATGTTTGAATGGACCCTGTATCAGAAGGTCCTGTCTTAGAGGTAGAGACCAAGGCGGACAGGATGACATGTCCACTAGATCTGCATACCAAGTCCTGCGTGGCCATGCAGGTGCTATTAGAATTACTGATGCTCTCTCCTGTTTGATTTTGGCAATCAAGCGAGGAAGCAGCGGGAAGGGTGGAAACACATAAGCCATCCCGAAGTTCCAAGGTGCTGTCAAAGCATCTATCAGAACTGCTTCCGGATCCCTGGATCTGGACCCGTAGCGAGGAAGTTTGGCGTTCTGGCGAGACGCCATGAGATCTATCTCTGGTTTGCCCCAACGTCGAAGTATTTGGGCAAAGACCTCCGGATGAAGTTCCCACTCCCCCGGATGAAAAGTCTGGCGACTCAAGAAATCCGCCTCCCAGTTCTCCACTCCCGGGATGTGGATTGCTGACAGGTGGCAAGAGTGAGACTCTGCCCAGCGAATTATCTTTGATACTTCCATCATTGCTAGGGAGCTTCTTGTCCCTCCCTGATGGTTGATGTAAGCTACAGTCGTGATGTTGTCCGACTGAAACCTGATGAACCCCCGAGTTGTTAACTGGGGCCAAGCCAGAAGGGCATTGAGAACCGCTCTCAATTCCAGAATGTTTATTGGCAGGAGACTCTCCTCCTGATTCCATAGTCCCTGAGCCTTCAGAGAATTCCAGACAGCGCCCCAACCTAGTAGGCTGGCGTCTGTTGTTACAATTGTCCAGTCTGGCCTGCTGAATGGCATCCCCCTGGACAGGTGTGGCCGATAAAGCCACCATAGAAGAGAATTTCTGGTCTCTTGATTTAGATTCAGAGTAGGGGACAAATCTGAGTAATCCCCATTCCACTGACTTAGCATGCATAATTGCAGCGGTCTGAGATGTAGGCGTGCAAAAGGTACTATGTCCATTGCCGCTACCATTAAGCCGATCACCTCCATGCATTGAGCTACTGACGGGTGTTGAATGGAATGAAGGACACGGCATGCATTTTGAAGCTTTGTTAACCTGTCTTCTGTCAGGTAAATCTTCATTTCTACAGAATCTATAAGAGTCCCCAAGAATGGAACTCTTGTGAGAGGAAAGAGAGAACTCTTCTTTTCGTTCACTTTCCATCCATGCGACCTTAGAAATGCCAGAACTAACTCTGTATGAGACTTGGCAGTTTGAAAGCTTGAAGCTTGTATTAGAATGTCGTCTAGGTACGGAGCTACCGAAATCCCTCGCGGTCTTAGTACCGCCAGAAGGGCACCCAGAACCTTTGTGAAGATTCTTGGAGCCGTAGCCAATCCGAATGGAAGAGCTACAAACTGGTAGTGCCTGTCTAAGAAGGCAAACCTTAGATACCGGTGATGATCTTTGTGGATCGGAATGTGAAGGTAAGCATCCTTTAAATCCACAGTGGTCATGTACTGACCCTCTTGGATCATGGGTAAAATTGACCGAATAGTTTCCATTTTGAACGATGGAACTCTTAGGAATTTGTTTAGAATCTTTAAATCTAAGATTGGCCTGAAAGTTCCCTCTTTTTTTGGGAACCACAAACAGGTTTGAGTAGAACCCTTGTCCTTGTTCCGACCGCGGAACCGGATGGATCACTCCCATTAATAACAGATCTTGTACGCAGCGTAGAAACGCTTCTTTCTTTATCTGGTTTGTTGACAACCTTGACAGATGAAATCTCCCTCTTGGGGGAGATAATTAGAAGTCTAGAAGGTATCCCTGAGATATGATCTCTAGAGCCCAGGGATCCTGAACATCTCTTGCCCAGGCCTGGGCGAAGAGAGAGAGTCTGCCCCCCACTAGATCCGGTCCCGGATCGGGGGCTCTCGATTCATGCTGTCTTTGGGGCAGCAGCAGGTTTCCTGGCCTGCTTGCTCTTGTTCCAGGCCTGGTTAGGCTTCCAGCCTTGCCTGTAACGAGCAACAGCTCCTTCCTGTTTTGGTGCAGTGGAGGTTGATGCTGCTCCTGTTTTGAAATTCCGAAAGGGACGAAAATTAGACTGTCTAGCCTTAGCTTTGGCTTTGTCTTGGGGTAGGGCGTGGCCCTTACCTCCTGTAATGTCAGCGATAATTTCTTTCAAACCGGGCCCAAATAAAGACTGCCCCTTGAAAGGTATATTAAGTAATTTGGACTTAGAAGTAACATCTGCTGACCAGGATTTTAGCCACAGCGCCCTACGTGCCTGTATGGCGAATCCTGAGTTCTTAGCCGTAAGTTTGGTTAAATGTACTACGGCCTCCGAAATGAAAGAATTAGCTAGTTTAAGGACTCTAAGCCTGTCCGTAATGTCGTCTAGCGTAGATGAACTAAGGTTCTCTTCCAGCGACTCAATCCAAAATGCTGCCGCAGCCGTAATCGGCGCGATACATGCAAGGGGTTGCAATATAAAACCTTGTTGAACAAACATTTTCTTAAGGTAACCCTCTAATTTTTTATCCATTGGATCTGAGAAAGCACAGCTATCCTCCACCGGGATAGTGGTACGCTTAGCTAAAGTAGAAACTGCTCCCTCCACCTTGGGGACCGTTTGCCATAAGTCCCGAGTGGTGGCGTCTATTGGAAACATCTTTCTAAATATTGGAGGGGGTGAGAACGGCACACCGGGTCTATCCCACTCCTTAGTAACAATTTCAGTTAGTCTCTTAGGTATAGGAAAAACTTCAGTACTCGCCGGTACCGCAAAGTATTTATCCAACCTGCACAGTTTCTCTGGTATTGCAACGGTGTTACAATCGTTGAGAGCTGCTAAGACCTCCCCTAGTAATACACGGAGGTTCTCCAATTTAAATTTAAAATTTGAAATATCTGAGTCCAATCTGTTTGGATCAGAACCGTCACCCACAGAATGAAGCTCTCCGTCCTCATGCTCTGCGAGCTGTGACGCAGTATCAGACATGGCCCTAGCATTGTCAGCGCACTCTGTTCTCACCCCAGAGTGATCACGCTTGCCTCTTAGTTCTGGTAATTTAGACAAAACTTCAGTCATAACAGTAGCCATATCTTGTAATGTTATCTGTAATGGCCGCCCAGATGTACTAGGCGCCATAATATCACGCACCTCCCGGGCGGGAGATGCAGGTACTGCCGCGTGAGGCGAGTTAGTCGGCATAACTCTCCCCTCGCTGTTTGGTGAAATTTGTTCACATTGTACAGATTGACTTTTATTTAAAGTAGCATCAATACAGTTAGTACATAAATTTCTATTGGGCTCCACCTTGGCATTGGAACAAATGACACAGATATCTTCCTCTGAGTCAGACATGTTTAACACACTAGCAAAAAAACTTACAACTTGGTTATAATCTTTTTTAGCAAAAACGTACTGTGCCTCAAAGAGGTACTAAACGATTAAATGACAGTTGAAATAATGAACTGAAAAACAGTTATAGCATCAAACTTTAAAACAACACAACTTTTAGCAAAGGTTTGTTCCCATTAGTAAAATAACAATAATTAAATTTGACATAAAAAATACAAAGCAACGTTTTAATTCACAGTCACTATAAGAATTCTCACAGCTCTGCTGAGAGAAGTTACCTCCCTTCAAAGAAGTTTGAAGACCCCTGAGATCTGTCAGAGATGAACCGGATCATGCAGGAAATATAAAAGTAACTGACTGGAATTTTTTGATGCGTAGCAAAGAGCGCCAAAAACGGCCCCTCCCTCTCCCACACAGCAGTGAAGAGAAACGAAACTGTCACAAATAAAAGCAAAAAAGGCTGCCAAGTGGAAAATAATGCCCAAATATTTATTCACACAGTACCTCAGCAATGTAAACGATTCTACATTCCAGCAAAAACGTTTAACATGATAAATAGTTATTAAAAGGATTAGTGACCTTTAACAGAGTAGTTCCGGTGAAATACCATCCCCAGAATACTGAAGTGTATACATACATGTCATTTTAACGGTATGGCAGGATTTTCTCATCAATTCCATTCAGAAAATAAAAACTGCTACATACCTCAATGCAGATTCATCTGCCCGCTGTCCCCTGATCTGAAGCCTTTACCTCCCTCAGATGGCCGAGAACAGCAATATGATCTTAACAACTCCGGTTAAAATCATAGTAAAAAACTCTGGCAGATTCTTCCTCAAACTCTGCCAGAGAAGTAATAACACGCTCCGGTGCTATTGTAAAATAACAAACTTTTGATTGAAGTCATAAAAACTAAGTATAATCACCATAGTCCTCTCACACATCCTATCTAGTCGTTGGGTGCAAGAGAATGACTGGGACTGACGTAGAGGGGAGGAGCTATATGCAGCTCTGCTGGGTGAATCCTCTTGCATTTCCTGTTGGGGAGGAGTTATATCCCAGAAGTAATGATGACCCGTGGACTGATCACACATAACAGAAGAAATGTGGGTTTCATGTCCCTTTAAGTATTGGAATCACTGTATTTAAAATGCCGCGTGAATTATGCTTCTTGGAAAAACTACTACACACATATTAGGGTCCCTATCTGCATGCAAAATAAAACGTGTTCAGTATCTTCCATCGGGTTAACTACAGAAGAGATTTAAACTTGGTTTTCCAGTGTCATCCCCTACAGAAATCTAATGCCCCCAAAAGTACTGAAACTTAAAGCTTATTATGAAAAGTCTATTCTGAAAACATAGCAGCAGTGTTTGCATCACAGTGGGAAATATTTGCATCCAAACAAATCCCTTCCCAACCCAAAAGCAATTTAGCAATTAATGAAGTGTTCTTAACTACAGCAGAGAACAAGGCACACAGGAGTGACTAGAAGACATAATATGAATAATAATTACAATGGCACTAAAATTACAATGTAGATGTCACAAGCTATGCCTACAACTTTGTCTTTGCAGCCCCTTGGAGCAATAACACAAAATTATCCAGTTTACAGCAGAGTAAAGCAGTTATTTAGTTAAAAGAACCTGGACTGCACAGTCAGTTTCTGAGCACAAAAACAGTTTAAAATTGCATCTAAAACCAATTTTAAAAAGGACATTAACAGGAATTTGTGGAAATAACTAGTCTAATGCTACAAAATATAAAAAAGAGGAAATGTGTGTATATATAATTTATCCATCCCCCACTTGGAAACAAAAAAGGTTTAGATTGCAGAATAGTTTGGATTTTGGAACATTTGCATCTATAAAATGGGACAGTTTGGGGAGGGGATGGTACCAAGAGTTAACAGCAATATCTAATGTCAATTAGGCAATATTTACCTGTCATAATAAAGCTTATACATGTAACCTGAAGGTAGTTTTATATCACTTCCCTTAGAGAGATGGGGATAATCGCTAGGAGTAAAACAAGCTGGGAGTTAACAAGCGATAGAACAGAATTTGCAGCCCAAGCTATTAGTGCCAGAGTTGCCTAAACATAATTATCAACAAATATTAACAAGACCTCTCATATATATATATATTTTTATTTTATTTTTTTTATTTTTATTTTTTTGACAAATTTATGTTATAACCAATACAATAGGGTAAAAGCACTGCTTGAAGTTTGAAGCAATAGAGTGGACACAAGTCAATACAACACAAATAGACAATATTGTAAATGCTTTTTTATACAGGGGAGGCTAGTTAATACAATATGAGTCAATAATAAAACATACAGATACTGAATTGATATTGCAAAATTACTAGGTATCTGCTCCAATTGAGAAGCACCATTATGTATGCAAGTTAACACAACGCCACGGAGAATAGAACATACACTGATTTAAACTGTGTATGGTGCATAATAAAACACAAGTTAATAATAATAATAATAATAATAATAATACGCACATCTCATTGGTGTTAATACTTTCAGAAATAAAGATATTGTCAATGGACTAAATTTCAAACAGGATCTTGATACCATACCCCTACGAGTAAGTGAATAATACTTCTATTAGTGACAGTAAAAAGTATACTACTAGCTCCAAAGTACACACAAAAGTGCGGATGGCAACAGAACTGCTACAACTGGATACATAATACGTACCCCAATAACCAGACAATATCGTATCAATTATCACAGTTATCTTTGAATATTGTGCTGCTCAAAACAGTAAATACTATCGAGACCAATCACGATATAAAGAGAATTAAGAAAGATATACAGTGCGAACAATAGTGCACAGTGTGATATTATACAAAGAATTTGAATATATAGAGCTCTTTAGCTCAATCTGTACAATATTATGAGTACACTATAGAGATATATGAAACAGCATAAATAAAATATATTACATGTGTCTATATGGAGACACGGGACATAAATTATATAATTTCATATATACCAATATATAGGTATATTATTATTTCTCCAATTTCCAGTCCCACCGCAGGTAGCTATTGTTACCAATTATAACTGTCTCTAGTATAGAAACCACTATAGCGTCTATCTCTCAAGTATCCCTATGATTATAAGTGTTGCCTGTTACCACAGTAATTGAAGAAGGCCTGATAGCCAGTATTCAGGGACACAGTATCAATACACAGCAAAATTGCTTGTGATAGGGATTTTAATCGTTTGTTTACCCATCTTTTAAAGTGAAGGTAAACTTTGATGAATGAAAGCCTGTTTTTTTAAAAATACTATTAAAATTAGGGGCACTTTCATTCATCAAAAGATTAGAAAGCAGCCGTTTTGATTAATTGTTTTTTTCACAACCAGAGCAGCTTCCCTCACCCGGAGATCCTCTCTTCACACATCAGCAATGACTAATCCAGCTTCCTCCAATCACGGCATGGCCTCAGGCAATGACTACTCTGGGGGAAAAGCTGTGATTGGGATTAGTCATTGCTGACGTGTGAAGAGAGGATCTCCGGGTGGGGGAAGCTGCTCTGGCTGTGCAAAAAAGAGAGGTAAGTTTTTAATCAAAACGGCTGCTTTGCAAACTTTGATAAATGAAAGTGCCCCTGTTTTTAATAGTATTTTTAAAAAACTGGCTTCATTCATCAAAGTTTACCTTCACTTTAAAAGATGGGTAAACAAACGATTAAAATCCCTATCACAAGCAATTTTACTGTGTATTGATACTGTGTCCCTGAATACTGGCTATCAGGCCTTCTTCAATTACTGTGGTAACAGGCAACACTTTAACAATGAAATAAAGGTTGTATTTTAAGTGTATACTAGTCTGGGCATAGAGTGCTAACAAAGCATTTTCTGTCTGTGGAATCTTGTTCCATATGTTATTGTAAATATATATTGTTATTTGCATGTTAGAACACAAAAAAACAAAAGCAAAGACACAGAGAAGATTGGAACTTACAGGTGTGGAAAATAGTAATTTTTGATAATTTTACATTTATAAAAATATTAATTAAAAAGTCTGGATTTTGGAATTCTGAATTTGGGGATTTGTACCTGTAGGAAAATACCATATACACATCAGTGTTCTCCCCAGGACATTTTTTAATGGGTGCACCACCAGGCTGATTTTACTGACCACCCAGCTAAAAGTATAGCCAATATTAAAAAAGTGATAGTCTAGTCAAAATTAATCTTTCCTGATTCAGAGCATACCATTTTAAGCAACTTTCTATTTTTCTCCTATTATTTTTTTCTTCGTTCTCTTGGAATCTTTATTTGAAAAAGCTAAAATCTAAGCTTAGGAGCCAGACCATTTTTGGTTCAGCACCTGGGTAGCACTTGCCGATTTGTGTCTAAATGTAGCAAATATGACGGTACAAAGCCCATCGCACCACATAACAGAGAATCTACGTTGCAGCTTCAGGAAGCGCCCGCAAATTCTGCTGTTCCTGAGCTGCAGGCATCTGTCTTCATATGGTAAAGGAGCACGATCGTTGCTCCATTACCATATGAAGGCACATGCCGGATTGCTACATACAGTGACACTGTGTGTGTATCACTGTCTTAAAATAATTTGCTGGCGCGTGGCCCAGTTTTAGAGGAGGGAGTAAAAGGAAGTGGGAGCGGCCCTAAACTGCAGAAAAAAAAAAATATATATATATATATATATATATATAAAAATTTGAAGGGAGAGGGATGGATAGGATGCTGTACTACAGAAAAGGGGTGAAATGGAGGGTGAGGGTGCCCTATGTAACTATCGCCGGGAGGGGGGACTACTACACAACAGAAAAAAAAAAATATCTTAATAAATATCTATTAATTAGGTACTGGCAGACAGCTGCCAGTACTAAAGATGGCCACCATAAGTGGGAGGGATCATTACACTGCAGAAAAATAAAAAATAAATAATAATAAAATAGTCCTAAAGTGCATACTGGCAAACTGTCAGCCAATATCTAAGATGGTGGGGAAAGAGATATTTGGGAGGAATCAGGGGGTGGGAGGGTAATCTCTACACTACAGCTAAAATGAACCTTACAAGCCAACTGATTATCTCCTTCACTTCTGGGAATAATAGATGTGTGGTGCGCAGCTGCAAATAGTGGCCTTCTAATTACCAAAAACCAATGGCAAAAATGCTAAACATTCTCCAAATTCTCTATGGCAAAAGGGTTAAATATATATTACAACATTTAAAAACCTAGTGAGGAAAGACAAAACACTGAGTCCCAATATGTTGTAAATCCAAGGTTTATTGGAACAGAGTCTGTGATGGGCAGTAAGGTGCTCCCAAATTCCTGACGTATTTTGTGTATGAGCTTCAGAGACAATGCCCTCTCCTGCACGGGGATGTGAACCAATAGTTGACTAGGGTCAATTAAATGTCTAATAGTATAATGGCTAATAGATGTATGCACTGATTTGGTTCAATTGTGCTGACTTTTATGCTAGCATATTCTTATATGAATTAACCCAATTTTTTTTCTTTCATGATTCAGCTTGAGCATGCGATTTTAAACAACTTTCCAATTTACTTCTGTTCTCTTGGAATCCTTTTTTGAAAAGAATACCTATATAGGCTCAGGAGCTGCTGTAGGTGAGTCAATAACATTAGGCATATATGTGCATCCACCAAATGTGCTCAGTTACCTTCTAGTAAAGCATTGCTGCTCCTTCAAAGGATACCAAGAGAATGAAGCTAATTAGATAAAAAGGAAAGTTGTTTAAAACAGTGTTCTTTGAGTCATAAAAGAAAAATATGGGGTTTCATGTCCCTTTAAGTGGTGTTAAAGGTTTCCCAAATATTCCACATTTATTGCAGAACTAAATATTTACCTTTCTATATTGAATGTTACATAGTAAGATTTGAATGCCAATTCTGAGTCTATAACAAAAAGCATTAGAATGCAATATTGGAATGTTGCATGTTAACACCAGAATGTTCTATATCATTAAAGCAAACATACATTCCCACATCCTTACTGGTAACAACCTTTTTTTTTTTATAAAAAACCTCACCCTTCTAAAAAGGTCAGATCTTTTACACCAAAAAAAATAAAAAAAATTGTATAGAACCCATTTTTAGGATACTGTATTAAAAATATATGGCTTATCAAAAAGAGAACATTCCAACCCAGTAATACAACACTTTGGGACACATTAACAAGTGAAGCGTTAACACCGCTGGAGCACAATCTATAGCACAACTGGAGCGCTACAATATTAATGTTGAATAGCGCAGGTGTATTCTTTTCCTCAGATAATCGATTTCTATGAGGGCCACACTGAAATTCATGCAGTGATGTGCAGTCACTAGAGGCAGGTGAGGCAGTGCTTCACCTCTCATATGGGCAAAAAAAAATATTTTTTTTATTGGCTTTAAAAAAATAAAAAAAATGCTATTTTTTTCCCACAGCATTTTTTTTTTCACAGCTACATGTTGTGCAATGGAGAGGCACAAGCAGGTCTGCCCACCATTACACAACATGCTGCGCCATCTACTGGATGAAAGTGGTTAAGATCATTGCATGGCCCATTATTTGCTTATTTGAGGCAGTCCCATTTGGGCTGACCCAATCCAGTGAGGGGCATTAGTAAGTGGAATTTAGGGTTGGGGCTGGATGTTAAATCATATAAAACAAAACAAAAACGGAAAAAAACAACTTTCATTTAGTTTGTTGCTGTCCTGTGAAGCTGACAGCTTTGCTAAAGTGAAAAAGAGAGTTCTGTTCTTCCCCTCTGTTCCACTGTCACTTCCTGAATCCTTACAGAGCAGGAAAGGGAGAGAGGCAGAGAGAGCAGTGTTTCAGCCACATTTTATTGTAGTAAGTGCTGCAGCCGTAGATTTTACTGAAATGGATTCTGTTAGTGAAAATGATAATTTAATGAATGTGGTTTAGTGTTTTTGTTGAATTGTGTTCAGATACAGATCATTAACAGGGGGGACAGTAAGTGAGCATAACCCAATACTTACAGGAAGTCAAAGGGGCAATTCAAATTTAAATCCATCATTTAAAACCTAGAGTTTGAAGTTAAGTGTGCAGTGTCCAAATTATTTAAACTAAAGTTTTTGACATTGAATATTGCTAAGCCTCCCTTTTTCATGGTTATTTGATTTAATTAGGTACAAACACCATATATGTTATGTCTGTTCACTCAGAGGATGCAGTATATTTTTATTTTTCTCTGTGTCTCCATTTATTTAAAGACTGCTGATAACTTGTAATTCACAAATCAATTGAAAGCTGTTGCATTGTGTTTTTAATATGTGCTGCTTTTATACAAGTTTATATTAATAAAAGGAGATGAGTCATTTAAAAAATATATGTAATTATTGCAGTTAAATGTTTTTAGAAATAATGCCACTGTAAAGTAACTTGTTAAACACATAGTCAAAGGGAGACATTTAAAATTAAACTTTCATGATTGAGGTAGAGCATACTATTTTAATAGACGTTTCCAGTCATTTATATTTTGAAAATTAGCATTAACTGTTACTGGCCCCAAGTCAGCAAATCAAATTTAGTTTTTGAATGGAACATAAAAGTCATAATTAAATTTCCATCATTCAGATAGAAATTGCACACACAAAAAAAAACTTTCTATTTTACTTTTATTATTATGTACTTCATTCTTTTGGTATCCTTTGGTGTCCTTTGTTGAAGAGCATACCTAAGTGGGATGTGCACGTGCATATGAACACCATATTGCAGCTGCTGTGTTGGCAGTATTGATAACTTTGTGTAAAACTTGTATGGTAACTTATTTCTATTTTTACAATACAGTAGTGAGTAGAGAAGAGATTGTGTATCATTCTAATTGCTTAGTAACTGGCACTGTGCCACAGAATTGTGTGAGTGTGTATGTGAGCAGAGTGTGTGTGGGTGTCAGTGAGCAGAGTATGTGTGCTTTATTCTCCAGGTAATCAATACATTTCCGATGAGCTGGTGCTTTAGTGCAGTGTTTCTCAACAATGGTCCTCAAGTACCCCCAACAGGCGAGGTTTTCATTATAGCCAAATCAGTGCACAGGTGAAGTAATCAGCTCATCAGTAACTCAGTGGTTACTAACTTGCTCTCACCCATCACCTGATTATGTCACCTGTGCACTGGTTCAGCTATCATTTAAACCTGCCCTGTTGGGGGTACTTGCGGCCCTCTGTACATGTGTTTCTCCAGCGTATCATATCTAGTGCCTCACCAGCCTCTGACCTCACTGCACATCACTGAATTCATGTCAGATAATACTAAAGTCATTGGAGAGTAAACATTTCACTGAAGTAGTAGTAATTCTTTGCTATATATCTTCCGTGTTTGAAAGCACAATAGCAAACAGTTACAGTTAATAGCTGGTTTTCAAAATCCCTAAATGCAAAAGCAGCATTTCCCATTGTGCATAAGCAAATCTTAAAGGAATAGTCTAGTCAAAATTATTCAGATAAAGCATGCAATTTTAAGCAACTTTCTAATGTACTCCTATTATAAATTTTTCTTCATTCTCTAGATATCTTTATTTTAAAAAGCTGGAATGCAAGTTTAAAAGCCGGCCCATTTTTGGTTCAGAACCTGGGTAAAGCTTGTTGATTGGTAGCTAAATGTAGCCATCCAATCAGCAAGCACTACCCAGGTTCTGCACCAAAATGGGCCGGCTCCTAAGCTTAAGTTCCAGCTTTTTTTAATAAAGATTCCAAGAGAACAAAGAAAAATTGATAATAGGAATAAATTATAAAGTTGCTTAAAATTGAATGCTCTATCTGAATCATGAAAGTTTAACTTTGACTAGACTATCCCTTTAACCCAGTAGAGTTCAACCTATTTATGTATCAGGTGCATTTAAATGCTTTAGTTAATATGTATTGTGACCAACAACTTATAATACCAAATTGTGCAACACCAAGCTCATGATCTGTTGCCCTCATATTGTAATCTAGGCCTTTGTTGTTTGAAAAATGGATGTACCATGCAGAATTAAGATCAACTGACAGAAAAGTTGGCTATCAGCCACTCATTTGTACTTTCTTACAGCCAGTTCAGATATTAAACCTCACTGCTGTGACTCATGTAAGCTAGCTTGTGAGATTTATAGGTTCAACATAAGGAAGCAGATCATTATTTGCTGGTAAGATTTCATTGAATGGATTAACAAACACTTTCAGTCCATCTCCCTAGGGCTTTATAAAAGCTTGAAGATATCAAAGCACCAACATTGTACTGACTACTTATTTCTATCTTATCCTCACACACTTTCTCTTACAGCACTGTAGGAATGAAGCTAACACTACACAACACAAGTTATTATAGAGCGTACTGTCCAGAAGGATACTCTGGGGGGGACGGGAAATCACATGTAGGGAGCTTGTATTTTTGACGCTTGCTAAAGTACGGTGTGTTGTGATAAAAAAATCCCTATGCAGTGGGTTATACTTAATAGAGATCATTCCAATATTTATTATTCATCATTTACCTTACCTTATATTTATTTAGTTTTTTAACTTAAAAGGGACAGTCTAGTTAAAATGAAATGTTCATGGTTCAGATAGGGCATGTAATCTTAAACAACTTTCTAATTTACTTTTATCATCAAATTTGCTTTGTTTTCTTAGTATTCTTAGTTAAAAGCTAAACCTAGGTAGGCTCATATGCTAATTTATAAGGCCGCCTTTTATCTGAAAGCATTTGACAGTTTTTCACAGCTAAAAGGCGTTAGTTTATGTGTTTCATATAAATAACATTGTGCTCACCCCTGTTGAGTTACTTTTACAGGGCACTGATTGGCTAAAATGCAAGTCTGTCAAAAGAACTGAAATAAGGGGGCAGTCTGCAGAGGCTGAGATGCAAGGTAATTACAAAGCTAAAAAGTTTATTAATACAAACTTGTTGGTTATGCAAAACTGAAGAATATGCAATAAAGGAATTATCTATCTTTTTAGTCAAATAAAAATTCTGGAGTAGACTGTCCCTTTAATTTGTTCAGGGTCCATTACTTCTTATCACAGCCCTGCAAGGGGGCTGTGGTCTCTACAGGAAGCTAAAAGGAGAAGCTTAACTTTTGAAGTGGTTGCTAGAGGACACTTACAATAGCTACAGTCAGTGTCTTGCCCATGCTAAGTAGAGGACTCTTGCTGCAAAAGTAGAACTTAAAGGGATACTATACCAAATTTTTGTCTTCTGTGATTCAGATAGAGCAAATAATTTTAAACAACTTTCTAATTTACTCATATTACCAATTATTCTTTATTCTCTTTGTATCTTTATTTGAAAAAGAACGCTTACAAGCTGGCCTATCTTTGGTTCAGCACCTGGGTAGCGCTTGCTGATTGGTAGCTAAATGTAGCCACCAATCAGCAAGTGCTACCCAGGTGCTGAACCAAAAATGGGCCGGCTTGTAAGCTTAGATTCCTGCTTTTTCAAATAAAGATACCAAGAAAAATTGATAATAAGAGTAAATTAGAAAGTTGCTTAAAAATGCATGCTCTATCTGAATAATGAAAGAAAATAAAATGGGTTCAGTATCCCTTTAACTTTTGCAATGCCAGCTTCCTTATCTCACCAAAGGCAGTGGCTATAATAAGAATTTCAAAGTGCTCATTTTGCAAGAAAACTAGGCGTTTGCTGTTTGTTTTTAGGTTTACTTGGATTTAACATTTAATATCCTTTTTTAAGCTCTGCCTCATTTAAACCATTACAGCCATTTACCTCTCTAGTTTTATCAGAAAGGACAATAAACAAAGTTTTCATTCATCTCAACACAGGAGTCTGCTGTGAAATGTATTTTCAGTGGGGCATAAAAGCTATGAACAGAGACAGAATTGCCATCTCATGAAAGGCTTAATAACATACAGAATGCAGGTCAAAGATATATTATTGAGGACAGAGCTCAGTTTTAATGGAAGAGATAAATCAAAAGCTACTGCTGTTAGTTTACAAGGTTCAGTATTTGCTTCACCTACAATAATCGCAAGTGATTGCTTTTAGACTAACTGCTTAGAGTCATAGAAAGAACTGTGTAAACTGCTCTAACGTAAATATTAATAAATAGAAAGATAAGCAGATGGAATTCTCAATGTCGATTTTCGCTCATTGAATAGTTATGCTGCCTACTTTAATAAAGCTTCAATTCACAAGACAGCGATTGCAATATAAAATGTGTTTATGCATTGACAGTCAAGTAAAAATGAAACTTTTCTGATTCAGATAGCACATGCAATTTTAAACAACTCTCCAATTTAATCAAATTTGCTTTGTTCTCTTGGTATTCTTTGTTGAAAGCTAAACCAAGGTAAGTTCAAACTGATTTCTAAGCCATTGAACGCTGCCTATTACCTCAATGCATTTTGAGATTTTCACACTACTAGTTCATGTGTGCCATATAGATAACATTGTGCTCACTCCCATGGAGTTTTTTTATGAGTCAGCACTGATTGGCTAAAATGCAAGTCTGACAAAATCACTGAGTAAGTGGGCAGTCCGCAGAGGCTTAGATACAAAGGTAATCAAAGAGGTAAAAAGTGTATAAATATAAGTGTTGGTTATGCAAAACTGGGGAATGGGAAATATGGGGATTATTTATATATTTTAAACAATAGACATTTCAAGTAGACTGTCCCTTTAATTAAAGGGATACTGAACCCAAATTTTTTCTTTATGATTTGGATAGAGCATGCAATTTTAAGCAACTTTCTAATGAATTTTTCTTTGTTCCCCTGGTATCTTTATTGGAAAAAGTAGGAATGAAAGCTTAGGAGACGGCCCATTTTTGGTTCAGCACCATGGATAGTGCTTGTTGATTGGTGGGGCTTGCTGATTAGTGGCTATATTTAGCCACCAATCAGCAAGCGCTACCCAGGTGCTAAACATAAAATGGGCCATCTGCTAAGCTTTCATACCTGCTTTTCAAATAAAGATACAAAGAGAACAAAGAATAATTAATAGGAGTAAATTAGAAAGTTGTTTAAAATTGCATGCTCTAGCTGAATCATTAAAGAAAAAAAAAATAGTATCCCTTTAAACTTAGCAGTATATTTTCATTATTTTGCCCCCTTTTAGTATAATTTAACTCTATAAAACCCTGGTTATAATTTCTGTGAATTGGAAGTGTGCACTGCACAATTTCACATGCCTAAACCTACTCTGCTTCATTAGAGATCACATAAAGAACTACAAAAACGTGCAAGGTTTGCTAACAAAATGATAGAGCCTCTAATAAGTAGAAACTGACTGCCAAAGCTTACCTGCAAAAAGTTTCTGTTTTAACCCCTATTAACCCCTTTAATTCAGGCATAGTTTTGTTTGCAGCAAGCTCCCCCCTGAGCATTTCCATATATGGAAGATGCTATTCAGGCCATAGCTATGGTAGAATGCACATGACAACTGATTAAAGGGACAGTAAACATTCAGAATATAGTGAAGAATTATATAACATTATTTTAGCGGTAACTTCAAAAATGAAAAGTCTTTCCAGATTTTTAAGTGTAAAGTTGGACTCTGCTCCAGGATCTACTGAGCGGGTCTTGGATATCCAAAGCACTTTGCGGGCTTGCTGGCTAGTAACAGCACGCCGGGTCGTGCTATTGGACTAAATGTGACATTATCCCCCATGGAAGCAAATAAAGCCTCTTGGCAACAAACCATAGCAGTACCTGATGTCCCTCCTCAACCCCTCTTACTTGCATAAGTAATTATCCTCATGTGCACACTTTGTTACATGATATCACAGGGTTTGGAGTAGGACACTAATAAGGGGGGTGGAGCATGCTACACTTGGCAACACTTAAAGTAATTTTGCAGATTTATGGAAATTTTATTAAAATATTTATAACTTTTAAAAAAAAAAATTCACACACTGTTTTACCTCAGTTAACTCTTATAATATGCACATAACTCAAAAATTTTTATGGCACTTTATCTATAACATTAATTTATTGCAACTACAGAAAAGTCTTGCAATTTCAAGGTGTTTTATGTCCCTTTAAGCTCTACTTTTACCGCTTCAGAAGGTATGAAACAACCAGATTATAAGAACAAATTTTATTTCACCTTAAAGGAATATTCTAGTCAAAATTAAACTTTCATGATTCAGTTAGAGCATGCAACTTTTTAATTTACTCCAATTTGTGCTTCTTTATGTGCTCCATGTACCAAAAGCTGCATCCAGGTGGATTCCGAAAATAGCAGGGTGGTGAAAATACCTGCGGTGGATTCTTTCACCACCCTTCCATTTTCGGAATCCACCTGGATGCAGCATAGGCAAACGAAGCATTAAGAAAAAGAAAAAAAAACCATGCAACCGCCCGCAAGAAATAACAAAAAAACCTGTAAACCCTAAACCGCCAACCCCCCACATCGCAATAAACCTAATTAACCTATTAACTCCCAAATCGCAATAAACCTAATTTACCCCTAAACCGCCGACCCCCATCACATCACAATAAACCTAATTAACCTATTAACTCCTAAACAGCCAACCCCCCACAACGCAAATAACTAATTTAATTACTAAGCCCCCTAACCGTACACCCACTAAATTAACCCCAATTACATAAAAAAATTCTAAGTTACAATAAAAATAAACGGTTGCTAGAACAAAGTCCAGATATGCAGGGGGCATCACAGAGTCCAGCCCAATAGAGAAAAAATATTGATCAATTCTTGAAAGGTTAATCTCAGGTGTATACTTGGGGGCGGGGGGGGGATATGGACACTAGTACACAGATAAGCCGCTCTCTTCAATCACCAAAAATCGTGAAGATATCAACCAAACAACAGTCTGAAAGACAGAAAAAGAAGGAGGTGCTTCCTTGTGCGTATCAGCTATAAACAAACAGGCAGGTATCAACAGTGATCGCTCGATCTCAGTATACTCACATAGGAGGCAGCATCCAGTTGTGCTGATAGAGGCAGACTGTGGTCTCACAACAATAAGTGGTTACTGTAATATATTAATAAGGGAATGCTACAAGTAAAATTGTCAAAACTAAATAATGACCATATGATGGTATATTAAAGTGAAAAAAATAAATATATTTTTATATATATATATATATATAAATAAATAAAATAATAATAAAAAATAGAGATTATTTATTCAGATGTATCCCATATAGAAAAAAGCTTAGATCATTGTTACAGACAGGGTACAAGAGGACAGCGAAAAGATAGTGGATAAAAATAAATGATTTTAAATGAATAAATATTGGATTTTTTAAATAAATAAATAAAATGCCTTCAGAAGAAAAAAAAAATCATTATAATCCAAAAGGTTATTCATTCTGAAATGAGGTGTAGTTTTTAATTATGTAGCATGAGGCTGTATGTTCTAAGCAGTAATGTTTATTGGTTTATGGTAAATTAATTCCATTAATCTATTCACAATGTTATGCTCTCCCAGAGGGTTTTGTAAGATTATTTTGGACATTTTTTTCTGTCTAGAATATATTATTATCACATATTCTTGATTTTGTGGTTGTCACAATAGTGAATTTCTGTCTCCAGGAATAACAGGGCTCTTCTTCACGGCAAAAACGTTCTAAAATAAACATACAAATGTTGAGAAATAAACAAGGCATAAACCCGACTTTTTATGATTCAGATAGTGCATTTTATATAACTTTATAGTCTACTATTATAAAATGTGTTCATTCTCTTGGAATCCTTTGTTGAAGGCGCAACAATATACTACTGGGAGCTAGCTAAATACACTTGGTAAGCCAGTGACAAGAAGCATATATGTGCAGCCACTAATCTGCAGCTAGCTACCAGTAGTGCATTGCTGCTCCTGAGCCTACCTAGGTATGCTTTTCAACAAAGGATAGCAAGTGAATGAAGCAAACAAGATTATAGAAGTACATTGGAAAGTTGTTTAAAATTGCACAGTCTATCAGAAACGAAAAAGTTTAATTTTGCCTTTACAGTCCCTTTATTCCCCCTGTTCCCCTGCAAATATATGTACTGAGAATCAACCCCTTACTAAGTTTCACAAAACTCAATGAATAGGGGACTGTTTGAATTTGAATAGATTTGCACATGGTCCTAAGTGTGAGGAGGGAGGGGGCAAGCATTAAAACTGAAAACTGTTATGTTTTTATTTAAATAAATATCTCGGAATAATAATGGAGTTTGGCATTACAAACTAATGTAAAATGACTGGTATACAAGTGGTATAACAAATAGGCAAAGACAGTTTTATATAGTGATGAGCTATTCATATATAAACATGCAAACACAAAAACAGTTAGGAGGGAAATCCTTCCTCAGATGAGAGGATAAAGGTTTTGAGCAATGTTTTTATGGGCCCCGAAAGACAGTGGAAGTAGGTGTTAGATGAGAGAAAGGGCCAATAAAAATGTTGTTGCCCAAAAAAAAAAAACACAAGACTGTCATATCACAGGGGGTAATATTGAAAGCTAATATAAGTTACTGGTGTATAAAATTAGATATAAATATACCTAAGATGTAACAGTAGAATACTGTCCCAGAGATACATTTCAAATACTAGAATTTTATCTCTAGCTCCTAATTCTTTACATTATACGTACAACATAGAAAATTTTATATATACGTATGTGTGTGTGTTTTAAAGGGACACTAATTTTTTCTTTCATGATTCAGATCGAGCATGCAATTTTAAGCAACTTTCTAATTTACTCCTATTATAAATTTTTCTTCGTTCTCTTGCTATCTTTATTTAAAAAGCAGGAATGTGACGCATAGGAGCTGGTCCAATTTTGGTTGAGAACCTGGGTTATGCTTGCTTATTGGTGGGTTAATGTAAGCCTCCAATAAGCAAGCGCTATCCATGGTGCTGAACCTAAAATGGGCTGGCTGCTAAGATTTACATTTCTGCTTTTAAAATAAAGATAGCAAGAGAACTAAGAAAAATTGATAATAGGAGTAAATTAGAAAGTTGCATGCTCTATCTGAATCATGAAAGAAAGAAAGAAAAAAATTGGGTTCAGTGTCCCTTTAACCCCTGACTAGTTAACCTACTATTATACAGGATAACAGATACTGGTAAAGACCACAGGGACTATATAGCTACACACTATATTCTGCTGAGGAAATACAGGGGATTGGTAAATCGTAGGGGCAGAGGAAGTGGTAATATCAGGTGGTGGCTAGATACAAGTAGTATTGAGCCTCCTGTGCTAAAATTAGTCAAAACCCCCTTTGTGAAGAATAGCAACATTTTTCAGTTGAAACTAAGCTGCAGCCTCCGCTACCTTACTCCAAAAAGACAAAAATTGCACTGACATCACTAGAGAGGAGGGAAGGAGAGTGGGAGTCACAAAGTCACAGAAGATATCTGGAAAGTTTGAATATCCATGACCTTGTGACTAGAGAAATACTAAAGTTATTAAAAATAATTATTTTAAATACTTATTTCCATTTACACAGTCAGAAGTAGAATACATAATTATATTAATAGAATTAGGCAAAGAAAGTGCAGTACGGTCATTTTTAGCTGTCACTAAAATCTATTAAAAACAATGCAAGTAATTTCTGTTCACTTCTGTCATTGTTGAGACATATATACATACACCCTTTGCAATACATTTTTATTGTTTATTCACCTGTAATTAACTCTGAATTGTAGGCTTTTTCATTCCCCAGAGAGACAGGAGTGCATTTCCTCACCAATTGTCAAGTCTAGTTGCTGTGTGGAAGAAAACCGAAAGAGAGGCAACTATGTGCATTTTCTAGATAGGAGAGTGTATAGGGGCGTTGTTTCCAGCTTAAGGGATCGTACGTATCTTTGTGACCTTGTATAGTGATTATGTATATATATTATTGTGTTTAAAAGTGAAATTTAAAGTGACAATATTTTATTAGTTTAAGTATATTTAGAAATTATATAGGCTAAAAGTAATTAAATTAGGACTGAAGTCTCTCTACATAATGTGTACTATGTGTATTGTGGTAGGGAACTATGTGAATTAAAAGTAAAATATTATAACATAAAACCGTGTTTTTGCACTGTTTTGTCAGAGTGTATATTACCCCTATATTAATGGGTGTAGGTGAAAAAAAACAGAATTTATGCTTACCTGATAAATTACTTTCTCCAATGGTGTGTCCGGTCCACGGCGTCATCCTTACTTGTGGGAATATCTCTTCCCCAACAGGAAATGGCAAAGAGTCCCAGCAAAGCTGGCCATATAGTCCCTCCTAGGCTCCGCCCACCCCAGTCATTCGACCATAGGGTGTCGTGGTGACTGTAGTTAGAGAAAATAATTCATCGGACCTGATTAAAAAACTAGGGCGGGCCGTGGACCGGACACACCGTTGGAGAAAGTAATTTATCAGGTAAGCATAAATTCTGTTTTCTCCAACATTGGTGTGTCCGGTCCACGGTGTCATCCTTACTTGTGGGAACCAATACCAAAGCTTTAGGACACGGATGAAGGGAGGGAGCAAATCAGGTCACCTAAACGGAAGGCACCACGGCTTGCAAAACCTTTCTCCCAAAAATAGCCTCCGAAGAAGCAAAAGTATCAAATTTGTAGAATTTGGCAAAAGTGTGCAGTGAAGACCAAGTCGCTGTCTTACATATCTGATCAACAGAAGCCTCGTTCTTGAAGGCCCATGTGGAAGCTACAGCCCTAGTGGAGTGAGCTGTGATTCTTTCAGGAGGCTGCCGTCCGGCAGTCTCATAAGCCAATCGGATGATGCTTTTAAGCCAAAAAGAAAGAGAGGTAGAAGTTGCTTTTTGACCTCTCCTTTTACCAGAATAGACGACAAACAGAGAAGAAGTTTGTCTGAACTCTTTTGTAGCTTCTAAGTAGAATTTTAGAGCACGGACTACATCTAAATTGTGTAGCAAACGTTCCTTCTTTGAAACTGGATTCGGACACAAAGAAGGTACAACTATCTCCTGATTAATATTTTTGTTGGAAACAACCTTTGGTAGAAAACCAGGCTTAGTACGCAAAACAACCTTATCTGAATGGAACACCAGATAGGGTGGAGTACATTGTAGAGCAGATAACTCAGAAACTCTTCTAGCAGAAGAAATAGCAACCAAAAACAAAACTTTCCAAGATAACAACTTAATATCTACGGAATGTAAAGGTTCAAACGGAACCCCTTGAAGAACTGAAAGAACTAGATTTAAACTCCAGGGAGGAGTCAAAGGTCTGTAAACAGGCTTGATCCGAACCAAAGCCTGAACAAATGCTCGAACATCTGGCACAACTGCCAGTCGTTTGTGTAGTAGGACAGATAAAGCAGAAATCTGTCCCTTTAGAGAACTTGCAGATAATCCTTTATCCAAACCTTCTTGTAGAAAGGAAAGAATCCTAGGAATCTTTATCTTATTCCATGGGAATCCCTTGGATTCACACCAGCAGAAAACACCACATACTCTTAACCATCTCCGTGGAGATGTTGCCTGTGCAACGGCAAAGAGAATGACTGGGGTGGGCGGAGCCTAGGAGGGACTATATGGCCAGCTTTGCTGGGACTCTTTGCCATTTCCTGTTGGGGAAGAGATATTCCCACAAGTAAGGATGACGCCGTGGACCGGACACACCAATGTTGGAGAAAATGACAATATATAAAGTCAAGATGTACCATCCAGAATTAATTCCAATTTATTAAAATATTTATAATATATTAAAGTACTGTTTAAAATTTAAAACTCCTATATATGACTTTTACAAGTTCCTCTAAAATCAACTATGGGACGTCTCCCAAATACATAAAACAATATATATTATTAAACCTTGAGATAGTATGTGTATTTCGTGACAATTGCTGAGTAAAAAACGTTATTTGCAGTACAATAACAATGAGGCTAGCTTAAAAAACCTTTTAAATAGTTACTTTGTCTGAGCTGACCTTTGATCTTTGCTTAACAAAAATTTTAACACTTATCAACCTTTCAATTTAGGATATAATAAAAGCTCACAACCTTATCTCACTTTACAGTTATTAGTTTTGCAAATCAGTTCCGTAAAATATATGCAGTTCTGGTTTTGTACAGTCCGTATTAAACAAACTTTTCTTTGTGAGACTGCTCTTAGTGCTTTGCACGCAGTCAGAGTCTTTACATATATCAACGTGTGGTAATGCAAATGAAATGAAACTTTTAGTACACACTATTTTGGGGGGTTTACTAGCTTTCTTGTATTGATACTCACAGATCCTTTTGATCTCGCCGCTGTGTTTGTCAGATCAGCTTGTGAATTCTGACTGTAGTCCTTCTTGCTTTGCCGCCTCTGTTCGGCGTCTGACGTCACACTCCCCTCAAGGAGGATATTTTCCCAAGACACCGCTACTCGTATCTCCGTTAATAGCTCAAATGGGAAATGTTAAAGATGGAACTGCACTTAGTGCTTTGCACGCAGTTCTTAAGGTGGATTTAGAAGGTAGTAATTTAGAGATGGCAATGCCGATAGGAAAGTGCACAACCCGGGTTATGTATACGATTCTATACAGTTCTTCTTTGTAATATTGTAATGTTCCTCAATCTGTGTATAAGTCACCCAGCTCGACGCGTTTCGCTCTGTTCAGAGCTTTATCAAGATGCTGGTGACTAATAGTTGCCTCTATTTAAATATCTTGCATGTTTTCTATTTGTCCTTCCTTAATTGCCAATAAAGGTGGAAATTTTCGATTTCTTAGTGGCCCCCATAGTGTGTCTAAATTTCCTTTTTAAGGTGGATTTTCTATATACATCTCCATTCGTAGTAGTAGTCACTTTTTTATTTTTTATTTTTTCCCCAGCAGTGTGTCTAAATATCCATATTTTGTTTATAGGTTGATTTTACTTTGTTTCCATGTATCCTTCCAGGCTTCAATTCTAACATAATAATTGTCTATACTATTACAACAGTATATTAACCATTAAAAAGGAGCTAATGGCTACATATTACATCAATAGTTAACATAAATCTAGGTTTCATGATAGAAGTAACATATCTTTCTTTTCTATCTCATCTCTTACACCATTATTTTAACCACTAAAAAGAGAACTCGTGGATGTATATAACATCAATCTATATTCAACATAAACCTAGGTTTCCTAATTTTCTATAGGGAGTTACAGATATTAACTCATTAATTTCTTTCTATTATTGGAGTCCCTCTAGAAGGTGTGTTTCTATATGAAAAAGTAATTAATCCCGTGGTGGAAGATAGATATTATTTGGACTGATTACAGGATATATTATTTTATTAAACCATTACATAAAAAGAATTTGAAAAAGAATAAGAAATAGAAAATAAAAATTATTATATTGGAAAACTATGATCTTATTATATATGTATTCTTTATTCAAAGAGAAATGGGGAAAGATCTAATTCTGAGTTTAGTCCATATGGAAATAGAGTATTATATTTATATATCAGCTCTGCTTCTTTTATTTGCAGTTTCTTTTCTATGTTTCCTCCCCGCCAATGTTTATGTATCTTTTTGATTCCCCAGTATGTCAAATCCTTTGTATTGCTTTTGTGTACTATTTTAAAGTGTTTATAGAGATGAGTATTGTCTATACCGTTTTTTATGTTATTTAGATGTTCCCTGATACGATCTTTGACCATTCTTTTGGTCTCTCCAATGTAAAATAAATTACAAGAGCATCTTAATATATAGATAACGTTTTTTGTGGAGCATCTTATGGTATCTTTTATTGAAAATATTTTATCTGAACCATTGATTTTAAGGTTTGTTATTTTCTTGCTGAAACTACAGGCTTTGCAGGAGTAACAAGGGAAAAAACCCTTGATACTCCTTCCCATTAGATCTTTTTGTATTTTTTGACTATTTTTATTTTGTTTTAAGTCACTTGGGGCCAAAATTGTTTTTAAATTGTTTGCTTTTTTAAAAATGAATTTCGGATTTTCTGAAATTTTTTCCCCTAAAATGTCATCCTCTTTTACTATATACCAATACTTTTTTATAATTTTTTTGATAATACTGTAGTCTGCATTATAGTCTGTGATGAAAGGTATTGTGATTTTTTCTGTATTTTTAATTGGTCTCTCCTTATATGTAAGTAGACTTTCTCTATTTGTGTTCTTCGCTTTATCTAATGCTTTTTTTGTAATTTCTGTTTTATAACCTCTAGCTAGGAACCTTTTTTCTAGCTTTTCTGCTTGTTCCTGAAAATCAAACGGTCTTGAACAATTTTTCTTGATGCCCAAGAATTGTCCTAATGGGACATTTTCCTTCCATAATTCCAGATGGCAGCTTTTAGAATGTATATAATGGTTGGCGTCTGTTTTTTTAAAATGCGTTTTTGTTTCTAATTGGTTTTCTATGACTATTATTTCAAGATCTAGAAAAGTTATTGTGTCCTTACTCCAATTCGATGTAAACTTTATGCCCCATGTATTATTATTCATATTATTAAGCATTTTGATAAGTTCTTCTTCAGTGCCCTCCCATACAATAAGCAGGTCATCAATGAATCTTTTGTCGAGCTGGGTGACTTATACACAGATTGAGGAACATTACAATATTACAAAGAAGAACTGTATAGAATCGTATACATAACCTGGGTTGTGCACTTTCCTATCGGCATTGCCATCTCTAAATTACTACCTTCTAAATCCACCTTAAGAACTGAGTGCAAAGCACTAAGTGCAGTTCCATCTTTAACATTTCCCACTTGAGCTATTAACGGAGATACGAGTAGCGGTGTCTTGGAAAAATATCCTCCTTGAGGGGAGTGTGACGTCAGACGCCGAACAGAGGCGGCAAAGCGAGAAGGACTACAGTCAGAATTCACAAGCTGATCTGACAAACACAGCGGCAAGATCAAAAGGATCTGTGAGTACCAATATAAGAAAGCTAGTAAACCCCCCAAAATAGTGTGTACTAAAAGTTTCATTTCATTTGCATTACCACACGTTGATATATGTAAAGACTCTGACTGCGTGCAAAGCACTAAGAGCAGTCTCACACAGAAAAGTTTGTTTAATACGGACTGTACAAAACCAGAACTGCATATATTTTATGGAACTGATTTGCAAAACTAATAACTGTAAAGTGAGATAAGGTTGTGAGCTTTTATTATATCCTAAATTGAAAGGTTGATAAGTGTTAAAATTTTTGTTAAGCAAAGATCAAAGGTCAGCTCAGACAAAGTAACTATTTAAAAGGTTTTTTAAGCTAGCCTCATTGTTATTGTACTGCAAATAACGTTTTTTACTCAGCAATTGTCACGAAATACACATACTATCTCAAGGTTTAATAATATATATTGTTTTATGTATTTGGGAGACGTCCCATAGTTGATTTTAGAGGAACTTGTAAAAGTCATATATAGGAGTTTTAAATTTTAAACAGTACTTTAATATATTATAAATATTTTAATAAATTGGAATTAATTCTGGATGGTACATCTTGACTTTATATATTGTCATTTTTTTCACCTACAACCATTAATATAGGGGTAATATACACTCTGACAAAACAGCGCAAAAACACGGTTTTATGTTATAATATTTTACTTTTAATTCACATAGTTCCCTACCACAATACACATAGTACACATTGTGTAGAGAGACTTCAGTCCTAATTTAATCACTTTTAGCCTATATAATTTCTAAATATACTTAAACTAATAAAATATTGTCACTTTAAATTTCACTTTTAAACACAATAATATATATACATAATCACTATACAAGGTCACAAAGATATGTACGATCCCTTAAGCTGGAAACAACGCCCCTATACACTCTCCTATCTAGACAATCCAATTTATAAGACCGAAGGATCTTATATTAATAGGGTGTTTGGGATCTTTTATAGTTCCAGCGCTCTACTCATTCACACCAATTAAAAACTATGTGCATTTATCTTTTTTGTTTCTGGATGAAACCAAAATGTGTTCACAGTATAAAAAAAAAAAAAAAAAAAAATCCAGATACGATTGCACTAATCCATATTACAGTAAGATTTTTTGCATGGTCTGAAATATTTCATATAATTAACATTTTTAACATTAAATGTAAAGGGATAGGAAAGTCATAATTAAAGCTTCATGATTTAGAAAGAACAAGTAAATTAAAAAATACTTTTAAATTGCAATTTTGTTATCCAATTTACTTTGTTCTCTTGTTATCACTGGTTGAACGGCATATGCACATATCCTCGGCAGCAGCAATGCACTTAATGGGAGCTAGCTTTTGAATGGTGGCAATGAACACTTGTCTCTTGTCATTTGCCTAACCAGATGTGTTCAGTTCGCTTGCAGTAGAGCATTTATGCTCTGGAGCTGAATTTAACTACGGTATGTATTTAGCCTTATACAGTGGATAAAACCTAGTATTTGAGCACTTTTATGTTCCATAAAAAATATATTTAAATATGTTGGGGGGTTTTGCTGGTCCCAAGCCTGGTCTGAGGTCTGGATATATAGCAACAGGGTTGAAAACAGTTATATGCAAGCAACAGTGCAATAATAAAATGCTCTAACCAATGACCTATAGCACAAATGCCAAGTGTGGCTCTCTGAATCATTTTCATTCTAGTGGGGCAGCCAGGCCCAGTGGTACCCTCCTCCAATTCAGTCTCCGCAAACAGGAAGCTTGCACAGTACTACAGAAACACCACACTACATGCTGGGGAGCCCAAAGCAATGGAGGAACTTTAGGGCCAGGAAACTAAGCCTTGATATGGTTGAAGGGTGACAGAAGGTCTGATTATCTATCTATTGGGTACTTATAGAGAGCAAACTAATCACCCGTGAGGGTCTCAAGGCGCTAGACTAGCATAATGGCTGTACAGCCAGGAATCCAATCAGATGTTCCGTCTTTATTATTATTATTATAAAAGTATTCTTTATTTGTAAACTTTATACAAAAGATGAGGCTGGCACACATGGCGACGTTATAGTTATTTTGTATGGTATACAAAGACCCAGCATTAGGACATTTCTTTTCTTTTTGCAGATCCCTTTAACCCTTCCCGCTGTTATAAAGTTCCATGCCATCCTAACCGCGCTGGGCTTTAGCACCGTTATAGCCATTTGGCTGTACTGAAGCCATAACTGCTTCCTAACTGGGATCGCGGGCTGGAGGGCGTGCCTAGCATCATGGGCACTCTACCGACTCAATCCCATCATTGAAATCAAGCGATCACATGAATGATCGTGTGATTTACATTTTTTACTTATTTGTTTATATCAGAACTTTATTCCGATGTAACAAATAAAAACAGCAGGAAGGGGTTAAAAAGGTGCAAAAAAAAAAAGTTCAACAGCAGATTAAAAACAAACTTTATATTAAATAAATTAATATGCAAAATGTTGTAATTACAGTAGCTTTAAAGATGCCACGGTAATTAATGCACTAATACAACACAATCACCACTTATTTGTCCTATTACCCTATTCCATTGCTGTACTTTCCTGGAGCTAAATCTTGGTATAAACACCGTCTTAAAAGTCACACAAACAAGTTATCTTGTGCTTTTTGACCTTTGTTTCTATTGCACGTCATTTTCATTTGCAGTCATTGGGCCAAAGTTAATAAGGGCTGGACAGACATAGTTCTCTCCCACAAACCTCTCCGCCTGGCATCGCGGCCAGCAATATTCTGATGGTATTTAACATTGCACAAGTGACAAGTGACTGCTTGTGCCACACTGCCACATACTCGCGCACAACAATCCTAATCGGAATTGTCTGGGGCGATTGCAAACCACCATCTCAGAGCTGGCATATATCGAAGTGCTCCAAATCTGCATCATACAGCTTGATAAATAAAGCCCTTTAACTTGATTCAAAAACCATGTTGTCTGTAAGGTAGAGGAATATCTGAAGATAAATAAAATAAAGAAGGTGCCTCCTAGTGCAATATGTTTCCACAGCGTGAATGCACTGTGTAAGTGATACAATTATACTCACAAACAGAGCAGCACCAAAATGTACTTATTGGAGCCTGCTGGGATCTCTGTGTCTCAGCTCACAGGTGCGGAGTCTGCTGCTCCCTGCTGATTCTCAATCAGGATAATCAATGTGAGAATAAAACAGTGTTTAAAATTAAAAACACAATTTATTAAAATCCATAAAAACAAAAAGAGCATTCGTATTGTGTATTGCTATTTGCAAACAGATTCGCAAGGTGTTTCTCAACCACTCCGGCGGTTTCTTCAGGCATCTGTTTTGAAAACAAACAAGGTTTCAGGCATGACTAAGGGCCTATTGCAGGCCGGAAACATTGTTCGTTTGTTCCTATGGAACCAGTTGTAAAATAAATTTTTTTTTATCAAATTTAGAGGCTGGAAGCTGTGTAAAATTTGAAGTACTATTGGAACTTGGCAAGTCTCTTTCCATGCCCCACATATAAAGTGTGCCGTCTTCCCATCTGGAATATTGCAGATAAAATATATTAGGTCAACCAGCTTAAATACATCAGTATTAGCCTATATCCATGCCTTATTACACAAAACAAAAATCTAAACCTTCAATAAAATTACTGTTAGATTACATTTCTCTCTAGTACAAATCAATGATATTCAGGTAACCATAAAAGGTATTTCATACTTATAACAATAGAAAAGTTGTACATTCTTAAAATGGACAGTCTAGTCAAAATTAAAACTTTCATGATTCAGATAGGGCATGTAATTTTAAACAACTTTCCAATTTACTTTTGTCATCAAATTTGCTTTGTTCTCTTGGTATTCTTAGTTGAAAGCTAAACACAGGTAGGCTGATATGATAATTTCTAAGCACTTGAAGGCTGCCTCTTATCTGAATGCATTTGACAGTTTTTCACAGCTAGAGGTCATTATTTTTGTGTGCCATATCGATAACATTGTGCTCCCGCCCGTGGAGCGACTTATGAGAGGGCACTGATTGGCTAAAATGCAAGTCTGTCAAAATAAGGATGCAGTCTGCAGAGGCTTAGATACAAGCTAATCACAGAGGTATAAAGTATATTAATATAACCGTGTTAATTTTGCAAAACTGGAGAATGGGTAATAAAGGGATTACCTATCTTTCTAAACAATAAAAATTCTTGAGTAGAGTGTCCCTTTAAAAATGTTCCCAATTCAACCTACCCACCAACATCTATACTTTGTACCACTCAAATTATATCCCCTTGTTCAAGCTTATCAGAGACTTAATGGCAAAATGGATAAAACTCAAAATATCTCTTTACGGGAGAATCATATCTACTAAAATGTCCCTACTACCCAAACTGCTGTATCTCTTTAGATCCTTGCCTATCTCAGTACCACATTCAGAATTGCATAAGCTCCAAAAGAGACATCCTAAGATTTATATGGCAGGGCAAAAAAGAGCCAGAATCAATAAAAAAAAAACTCCTGTGCACTAGCAAAAGAGAGGGAGGAGTAGGTCTTACGAATCTAATTCCATATTATTACTCTGCACGAATAGCACAAACCCTTCACTGGTTCAAAACTAACTGCATCTCGCAATGGGTTCACATTAAATACAGTGTCATGGAAACCAAACCATTATCTAACTTACTATGGACCCCCCAACACTATTAAATTCCCTCGAAAATGCAATTACATTGCAATCCAACACAATATACACTTATGGAAACTGCTAAATTCCAAATTCCCCCTAATTCAAAACAGATCCAAGATAACTCCTTTAATAGCTCCTACCTCTTCCATTGATAAAAAAAACACAACAGAAATGGTCCAACAAAGGACTCTTATAGAATAGCAGACATTTACAGAGAGGACAAAATAATATCCTATGAATAATATCAGACACTTGACAGTGAAGATAAGAATATATGGTACCATTACTTACAATTAAAATCTAGAGCACAGGAAATTCTAGGTAATGAAAAAATACCCCCAAACACTACACTAGAAACACTTTGTCTCTCCGATCATCACATTCGAGGAGTGATATCCACTTTATACACTATTTTCAACCGTACCCCAACAGAAAGCAAATTACAACTTATGACAAAATGGGAAAAAGACATTGGTGAAGCATGGCCAATTGAGACTTGGACAAAAAATCTTGCTAACGGATTAACCTTCTCACAAAATGGAATGCTTAAGGAAAATGTTATTAAGGTAGCCTTTAGATGGTATCAAGTGGGGGGGGGTGTCACTGCCCCGGTACTGCTACAGATGTTGCGGCGAGAGTGGTACATACCTACATATGTGGTGGCAGTGTGAAAAAATCAGGGGCCCCTGGGAACACACATATGAACTACTGAGCTCGATATTCCAAAAGAGAGCAACACTGACAATAGAACAAGCGTTATTACACTTCCCGATTCCTGAGCTCTCTAAACAAAATAACAAAATTAGCCATGATGATTTGTACGATAGTTAGACTAAGTATAGCTCAATTTTGGAAGAAAACGCCTCCAAGCTTTGAACTAGTAAAACATAAGATTACACACCACTATTACATGGCAAGCTCAGCAGCAGAAGTCCTAAACAATAAAGAGAGTTTCTTACTACAATGCGAGCCGTTCATTATGGATCACGAGGCATCATTGAGAAATAGAGTTTAGGATAATTACACAAAGTCGTGAGAGTGAGGGGTGTGAGCCGAGGCCCATGGGACTATATAAATACGGAAACCAAAAAAGTTAAATTTATTAAGGAAATGAAGGGAAACTAACCTGGGTCTTTATTATACACTGATGTAACGAATATCACTGAAGAGAACTTGAAGACAAATATTTGACTGTTCCCTATTCTCACAATATAGAGTAAAAAAAAAAAATCTAATTGGGGCTCACTTTGCATCAGGGGGTACATAACAAAATTCAATGCCCTAACACAAGACCTGCAAAGGGGGCGCAATAAGCAGTCATATTATCCCAAGAGTCTCATGTGGCTGGCAAACACAGGATGTATCAATGATGAAACTATTATAATAATTATATAAAATAAAAAAAAAAAAAAAAACAACTAGGGGACAAACTTGCAAAAGGAAGACTAGATGTAAAAAGCTAAGGTTGCAGAAACACTGTCTCATTGCAATATTAGGCACCCTGTGATTTTCAAGCAAATTAGGCCTTGCCTGAAAAAGATATGAAGACAATAAACATGTCAGATATGCTTTGTATATTTATCTACTGAAATGACTACACCATAGAAATTGCTGTATAGAGTCCTGAAACATAAAATACTCTCTAATGTTTTCACTTACATAAATAGCAATAAACAGAAAAAAATATGCAATAAAGATGACCTTGTATTATTGTCATAAGAACCATACGCAGCTAATGCGCTAAAAGCGCTTTGGCCTGCAACACTATAATACTTACATTTATGCTCCTCACCCAGTTAGTCTAAGTGCATTAGAAAAAAAATACGTATTTCCATTTGGAGAATGAAAACAGAAGCTCAAATATTATTTGGAAGCAAAAAATGCCTGTTCTGTGTTTACAGAGTGTACCTGGCTATTGTTAAAAGTCTGTTACACCAATACTGATAGAATGAATTCACAAGCTCGTTTTTTTACATTTAAAAAGGAAAAGTATCCAACACGCTAAAATCAAAACGTCACTTGATTACATTCAAGAGAGATTATTTGATAGGAATCTACAGCAAAGTGACAAACAAACCACAAAATTAATTGCCAGTGCAAATTAAGAAATTAATCGACTGAACCAGGTCACAAGAAACATCGGCTGTGTACAAAATGAATGAAATCTTACAGCGCTTGAACACAAGCTGACTTATGAAAATCTGCTAAAAGGTGATTGTGGTTATAAAGAGGGGGAAAAAATATCCATATAACATGCAATTATCTCTATAGCCCTCAATCTAACATTTTTTCCATTGCACACAGAAAATAAATCAGCAAGACAGTGAATTATTCAGCTGTAAGAATTTACAGAAATATTGTGGAGTGGAATAGAAGATAAGCATATTTAATCATATTACTACTGTGATTTTCTAGTCCCTGAAGGTATAATCTCCCTGGAGACGGAAACACAGATGTCAAATATTTATCCAAATTTTAAACACACAACATTTAGCAGAGTCTGCATGTGTTTTGCTTAATGAATTTGAAGCTCAAGATACCACAAGCAAGGGAGTATTTTCAAAAGAGAACTACATGGGTTAATTCACACACAAAAACAAGAAAAGAAAATTGTTAATGAAAGCAAAGCAATGGACAATTCATTAAAACTAGAGACTTCAAAAGGTTGGATACATTTAAATCCTGCTTGATTTAATTTTAAAGGTGTCCCCACCACCCCAAAAGTGCATGAAAAGAGTGAGTGTGCACTCACATTATAGTTTAACAGTCAGGGGGGGGGATAAAAAAATTGTACTACTCTACTCAATGTTTACAGGACATTGTAGTGAAAAAAACTACAAGCCGCAATTCATTACAGTATGAAATTGTTACACTACAGTGGAATTCTGTGTTTATCATACTCCCTTCCAAAAAGAAGTTAAAAATATAGCTAAAGCCACAGCTCGTGACTGACAGAGTTATGCGGTTGTTGATTGGCTCTCAAGCTATTTCTTGCAGTACTCTGCATCTTCTGAGAGGGACTTTATGTGTTTTAATAGACGTTAAACCTCAGATTTTTGTTTAATGACTGAGATAGAGCATGCAATTTTAACCCTTTCATGTCAGGATTAAAGTGCCTACATCGGAACAACTGTTCCGATGTAGACAAATTGAAATCACACGATCGCAAGATTTCAATTATTGGATCGCATCTGGGGGGCGTCCCTACAACCCTAGGAACGCCCCCAAGACCGCGATCAAGTCCTGACAGCACAGAAGGCTTCAGGACAGCCGTTAGCTTTGACGTTCTATTCCGTCATAACGGCTTTAAAGCCCAGCCTAATTATGACGGAATAGAACGGCATAACGGCTTTAAAAGGTTAAATAACTTTCTGATTTACTTCTATCTAATTTGCTTTATTTTCATGGTGTCCTTTGTTGAAATGCATACCTATGTAGGCTTAGAATGCACTATTGGGAGCTAGCTGCCGATTGGTGGCTGCACATATATGCTTCTTGTCATTGTCTCACTTAATGTGTTTTACTAACTCCCAGAAATGCATTGCTGCTCCTTAAACAATGTATAAATAATGGTATGCTCTGACTCATGAATGAAACATTTTGAATTTCATGCTCCTTTAATCCCACAGCGAGTAGTAAAAAGTGACATACTCTAACAAAATGAGAGCATGCCAGTTTTCCACTACCATGTTTTTAACAAGTCTGTTGCATTGTTTTGCTATCCAGTTTCTAGTAGAAGATTTCCAGCTCTGGCTACTAAAATAGGTAGTTTGCTTTTAACTTTTATAGAAATGTCAAACAAATTGGTTACCACCAATAAAATGTGACTGCTTCTATTTATAAAGGACTAGCACAACACATTTATTTTTGCTGTACTTGAAATTAGACATCAGATACCAATTACACATTAAAAGGGACAGTATACAATAAAAAAAAATCCCTAAATGTGTTTTCAATAACTTTTTTTTTACCAGCTGCAGAGTATAAAATGTATGAGATTTGCTTTTTTAATGCTTATTTGTTTATATAAATTAGCTGAATTTGCATTTTGAAGCCACAACCTAATAAAATGGGTTGAGCTTGTAGGTATAATCAGATTTCATTACTTTATCACAATGTGTACACATATCCGCTTCTTTATCTTATATCTGTCCATAAACCAATCACCAATACTTGGAGAGAACAATGGAAAATTAACATTGTATTACCTTCTCTCTTCTATAACCCACTGGGAGTGTAATTTCTTCTACTGGCTGTGTTAACACAGCTTGGCCTTGAGGGCAAAAACTTTCAGGATGGGTTGGGATAGCACAGGCTAAATTAACTATTTTTAATTCCAATATAAGGGTAAAGGAAATACTTGTAAACAATTTAATACACTCCAGCAGGTAAAGTGGATCATTGGGAAAAAATTAAAAGGGAGACATTTTTTGAGCAAACTGTCCCTAATATCTAATACTACCATTATTTTCTGTCATACTGTTGTGTACTTTAACCATATGTGTCTTTTGAAAACCATCACAGACAACTGCACTATTGTTGCTAATACACAAACATTTTGTTTAGGATTATTTGGACAACAGATTTTGTTTCCACCAAAACCTCGGTGTGGTTTTATTTTCATTAGCCACAGCAGATTCTACTTTTCTTCATTTTCTTTCAGAACTGTAACATAAGTAATGCCTAAAAAACTAGAATTCTACAGAATTCTATTTTAGTGATGTGAAATGTTACACTTTGAATGGTCAGAAAGCATTTGCTGCACAGCAGCTCCATATTTCTGTATATAAATAACAAATAACTACTAGCAGTGCAACTGCTTTTGAGGGAGCGCTGTCTGGTGCATATATTAGAATATTTTATGTTTATGCACATACATAAATACATAATCAGTGTTTGATGTACAAGAAGACACATATGTGGTCATACATAAAGATTAAAAATATAAAGAATTGACATTCATAGTTTAAAGCAGAGTACTTGCACAATACATAGTTGCTGTAAACTGGTACTCAGATCTCCAGGAGGACTTTTATTTTCAATCTGCTTGAGGGTGTAACCAGCATAAGAGGAGTATAATAGGTAGATTCACTGGTATGGAGTTTTTGACAAACCAGTTCCCCACTTACTCATTAGCAGATTAGTGATTACTGCAATTCTAGTTTCTACTATAAAACTGTTTCCAAAGATGATTTATTATTAAATATGCCTGTTTGCTAGAGCTATATGGAAGACATGTATTACTGTAATTCCAGGTTTTATTATACAAAAGCAATCTTTTTTTTTAGGAGGGAGCTATATTACAAATTATTTTAATTTTCATACATCACAGGGTACAATAATAAAACAAAGACGCCTTTTTAAAGAAAGTTTCCCCCAGCTGGTCTATACTGATGCTAGGAAACTGCATACATTCCCCAGCATCCCTTTAGTATCCCATGAAGAGAGGAAAAGCGAGAAAAGCACAACTTCCTCTAACTGCAGATAAACGATGGTTCGATAGATTTTACTTATTTATATCTGATTCAAATAACACAGATCAGATTAATAATGACTTTAGAACTTACGAATTTGCTTTTAAAAACAGATAAACAATTAAAGAAGCAGCTACACAAAGGCGCAGTCTGTTGTGAAAGAAAAGCCCATAAAAAGCAATACAAAGATGTTGCAGTTCGGTAGTGAGCCAGACTACATGGTGTGTGCGGCACAGGCTATGACAAAAAGCGAAATAATACAAGAAGTAACATAATAAATACAGAAAGGACCGGTACTCACCTCGGGAAGTTAGAGTACAAGAGCTGCCTTTCAGGACGAGTTAGTCAGGATTTGACAACAAAGTTTTTAAGCATCAGGAATAAATAATCCCTCCCTACGTCTGTTTCCTACTACTGAGCCTCAGAATGTCTGACAAGCAGCGGGGTAGCGCTGCACAGACGATCAGCCCAGTGTTGCTTTTAGTGGCAGTAGTACATACTGTTTCCCTAGCTATGCCTTCCGCACCCTCTAGTCTACCCTGCTGACCGGGAGCTGTCAATCAAGCTACACCACGTGACGCACAGTGTTCAGCAAACCCCACGTTTAGTAAAGTGCTTCTGCTTCTCCGTGTGAGTGACGTAAAAGCCACGCCCACAGACTATGTTCAAAGCGTGCAAGCACTGAGTGAGAAACATCAGTCTCGCTGTACACTGTAGTACAGTATATACAGTATAGAGTGTTGCTTTGCACACAGGGACATATAAAATTATTTCGCAAAAATATGTATATTGCGGTGAAAACAGGACTTTGTTGCCTTGGGTAATTCCAAGCGAAGTTATATGTTTGAGGTTATTTCAGAGTTGTTTCCCTTATAATAATTGGTCAGTTGATTTTTCTATATAAGAAGGCTGTCATTACTGTGAGGTCCCTCAATTTTAAAAAGGCGACTTTAAACTTGAGAGCTGTAGTATCTAGCTATGCAGAGTTCTGGATGTAACAGATGCTAAAAAAATAATAGGCCCTATGCTTTCTCAGTTAAATTAGAAAAAAAATGCCCTTCCGTGGTAGTTGTAATCCATTAATTCTAGAAAGATAGAGGCTAACCCCCATATCCACTGTTTCTGTTAGCACCATGGTTGATCATGGTCCAAATACAGTAAACATTCATAATTCATATTTTAAACAATACAAAATGAATAAATGAACCATTCACACAAAAATAAGTAGGGAAAAAGTGTATTGTTAAGGTGCATAATAAATAGTAAGAAAATTGATGACCAAAAATGTTATTTTATAAAAAAAACTTTAAATTTGTATGTAAATTACACAGAAATAAATCATCTTAACTATGCACAGCATAAATCATAATTTAAGTACACTGGATGTGCCAAAAACAAGAAAGAAATTTGTACTTAAAAGTACAAAATACAAAGCATTGTTTATTCGTACAATGGGCTGAACATGGGCGCATATAAAATTGTCTCTAATCCCGTTATTCTGAAGCTTAAAGGTGGCGATCTTTTCTCAAAATACTTATAACCCTAATAGACAAACACATTCATTTGAAAATATAGATGATTGTAAGACACTATACGCACAAAGCAGCGTAAAGTTAGGCTTACCATAAGAGGTGAAACTGGGACCACCTGGTGTGGTGCCAGTGGGGGTGTGGTCAGGGGCGTGGTCAAGGGGGAATGGCGACTACCGGTCCTTTTAAAGTAGTAGCTTTTATGATTGTAATGTTTCGTGGATACTCTACCCTTCCTCAGTAAAACAACAAGTGAATCACATAATTTAAATAAACCATAACACCACCCCCTAGTGAAAAAGGCACCATTACGTTGTCATGACAACCCATACACACCATGAGCAAATGAATCATTCATCCAAATCTCAGATTCTAAATAATGCCAAACATCAAACATAATTATCAATTTCATAAAATAGTGAAAAGCGTAAACATCACACAATTTAATAACTGCAGTGTAATATGTGTTTTATGTGTCTAATTAAGGAATAGAACCAAATACTGATAAGGCATAAATACAACATTGAATTAAATAAGTATAAAAGAAACACATATCTGCTAAAGCTGTTTTAAGGGCTACTCTATACCATAATGCAGGAAGATTACAGCCAAAATGTTATTCTGCATGAAGTAAAGCAATATCCACACCAAAAATCCTGCCTGTCTATACTTCCTGGTCATACCCATATGATTCCCCTAAAGGTGTATCACCGGTGATGTCAACAGGGGTCGGGGGTGTTAAATTCCTACAAAAATAAACCAAGTAATACTACAAAATTAAAAAAAAACCTATGCTGCTCACTGTATTACTAAATGTAAACTTTGAAGGACACGAACGTTAAGCTAAGCAGGGCTGTATGTAACAAAGTACCAGCATCCAACTATGCTGGAGAGTCACAGTCCAGTCATTTTGAATAATGTGTCCGGATTTCAGGCGGTCTGAAACCCAGAGGTGGCAACCCTACTGGGACAGAATGAACAACCGGTTGGGACACTGGGACAGCGCCTCCAAACAGGGACAATCCCAGTAAAAGTAGGACTTCTGGTAAGCCTACGTAAAGTGATTTATATTGGCTGAATAAATTTAATTTTTAAAGTGCCTTCCTTGCTAACTTCGCTCCTCACTGCGAAGTGTCCATTTCCAGCGTGCTCTATTACTTTCAATAGGAGAAATCTCGCCACTCGCAGGTAATGCCCCTTTTTTATGATAATTCCACCAGGGCAGTCCCTGCGAGGGTCAGCGAGAAAAAACACTTCTCAAAATACAAAGTTTAGATTATCGGGCCCTTAGTGTCCCTTGTGTTCAAGTAAGAAGAAGAATGGTGATTACAGTACAATAAATATTTTAGAGAGAGAGAGGCCACATTAACATAACATTTATTATTATAATTGTTCTATTTTATTATTAGTTATGGTGTCTAATTCATAGATTAAACTTTATCATTGGTATGTACAGTATATAGTGTTCGCTACTATCCACAGTTTCAGGCGTCCACTGGGGTGGTTTGGAACATATTTCCCACAGATACAGGGGTCCTACTGTATAGTTTTGCAGGGACAAGGTGTTGTCTAGACTAGAGGAAAAGAAAAAGATGGAGAGAAAAAAAAAGGAGGGAGAAAGTTATAATGGGAAAACACACAGTATATGGATAGAAAGACAAGAGATGGGATATATATATAAATATATACAGTATATTTTTATAGCTCTATTAAAAAAATAAGAGACCACTGCAAAATTATATGCAGTGTTTTCAGCCCTTGAATAATGCAAAGAAAACAAGTTAATTTTCATGTTTAAACAACACAACTGAACTTAGCAAGAGTTCAGAAATCACTCGCCTAGATTTAGAGTTCTGCGGCCAAAGGGGTGCGTTAGCTACGCGTGCTTTTTTTCCCACGCACCTTTTAAATACCGCTGGTATTTAGAGTTCACAGAATGGCTGGGTTTTCAGTGCGTTAGGCTCCAAAAAGGGAGCGTAGAGCATAATTTAACGCCACTGGAACTCTTGATACCAGCGGTGCTTACGGACGCGGCCAGCTTCAAAAACGTGCTCGTGCACGATATCCCCATAGAAAACAATGGGGCATTTTGAGCTGAAAAAAACCTAACACCTGCAAAAAAGCTGCGTTCAGCTCCTAACGCAGCCCCATTGTTGTCTATGGGGAAAGACTTCCTACGTCTGCACCTAACACTCTAACATGTACCCCGAGTCTAAACACCCCTAACCTTACACTTATTAACCCCTAATCTGCCGCCCCCGCTATCGCTGACCCCTGCATATTTTTTTAACCCCTAATCTGCCGCTCCGTAAACCGCCGCTACCTACATTATCTCTGTGTACCCCTAATCTGCTGCCCCTAACACCGCCGACCCCTATATTATATTTATTAACCCCTAATCTGCCGCCCCCAACGTCACCTCCACCTACCTACACTTATTAACCCCTAATCTGCCGAGCGGACAGCACCGCTACTATTATAAAGTTATTAACGCCTAATCCGCCTCACTCCCGCCTCAATAACCCTATAATAAATAGTATTAACCCCTAATCTGCCCTCCCTAACATCGCCGACACCTAACTTCAATTATTAACCCCTAATCTGCCAACCGAATCTCGCCGCTACTGTAATAAATGGATTAACCCCTAAAGCTAAGTCTAACCCTAACACTAACACCCCCTATATTAAATATAATTTTATTCTAACAAAATAAATTAACTCTTATTAAATAAATTATTCCTATTTAAAGCTAAATACTTACCTGTAAAATAAACCCTAATATAGCTACAATATAAATTATAATTATATTATAGCTATTTTAGGATTTATATTTATTTTACAGTCAACTTTGTATTTATTTTAACCAGGTACAATAGCTATTAAATAGTTAATAACTATTTAATAGCTACCTAGTTAAAATAATTACAAAATTACCTGTAAAATAAATCCTAACCTAAGTTACAATTAAACCTAACACTACACTATCAATAAATTAATTAAATAAAATACCTACAATTATCTACAATTAAACCTAACACTACACTATCAATAAATTAATTAAATACAATACCTACAAATAAATACAATTAAATAAACTAACTAAAGTACAAAAAATAAAAAAGAACTAAGTTACAAAAAATAAAAAAATATTTACAAACATTAGAAAAATATTACAACAATTTTAAACTAATTACACCTACTCTAAGCCCCCTAATAAAATAACAAAGCCCCCCAAAATAAAAAATTGCCCTACCCTATTCTAAATTAAAAAAGTTAAAAGCTCTTTTACCTTACCAGCCCTGAACAGGGCCCTTTGCGGGGCATGCCCCAAAGAATTCAGCTCTTTTGCATGGAAAATAAACACATACAATACCCCCCCCCCCAACATTACAACCCGCCACCCACATACCCCTAATCTAACCCAAACCCCCCTTAAATAAACCTAACACTAAGCCCCTGAAGATCTCCCTACCTTGTCTTCACCTCACCGGGTTCACCGATCGGTCCAGAAGAGGGTCCGATGTCTTGATCCAAGCGGCGGCTGAAGAACTCCATCATCGGGCTGAAGTCGGAAGTCCATCATCGGGATGAAGTCTTCTATCAAGCCGCATCTTCAATCTTCTTTCTTCCGGAGCGGAGCGGAGCCATCTTCTTCCAAGCCGACGCGGAACATCCTCTTCAAGCGACGCCTACTCGCCGAATGACGGTTCCTTTAAATGACGTCATCCAAGATGGCGTCCCTCGAATTCCGATTGGCTGATAGGATTCTATCAGCCAATCGGAATTAAGGTAGGAATATTCTGATTGGCTGATGGAATCAGCCAATCAGATTCAAGTTCAATCCGATTGGCTGATCCAATCAGCCAATCAGATTGAGCTCGCATTCTATTGGCTGATCGGAACAGCCAATAGAATGCGAGCTCAATCTGATTGGCTGATCGGATCAGCCAATCGGATTGAACTTGATTCTGATTGGCTGATTCCATCAGCCAATCAGAATTTTCCTACCTTAATTCCGATTGGCTGATAGAATCCTATCAGCCAATCGGAATTCGAGGGACGCCATCTTGGATGACGTCCCTTAAAGGAACCGTCATTCGTCGGGAAGTCGTCGGAAGAAGAAGATGGGTCCGCGGTGGAGGTCTTCAAGATGGAGCCGGTTGTCATCGGATGAAGATAGAAGATGCCGCTTGGATCAAGATGGTTGCCGGTCCGGATCGCCTCTTCTTCCCGGATAGGATGAAGACTTTGGAGCCTCTTCTGGACCTCTTCAGCCGCCGGATGATGGATGTCTAGCCCCCGCTTGGGCTTCGATGAAGATTTCGGAGCCTGGAACGATCAGTGATACCTGGCATGGTGAAGGCAAGGTAGGAAGATCTTCAGGGGCTTAGTGTTAGGTTTATTTAAGGGGGGTTTGGGTTAGATTAGGGGTATGTGGGTGGTGGGTTGTAATGTTGGGGGGGGGTATTGTATGTTTTTTTTTACAGGCAAAAGAGCTGAATTCTTTGGGGCATGCCCCGCAAAGGGCCCTTTTAAGGGCTGGTAAGGTAAAAGAGCTTTGAACTTTTGTAATTTAGAATAGGGTAGGGCATTTTTTTATTTTGGGGGTCTTTGTTATTTTATTAGGGGGCTTAGAGTAGGTGTAATTAGTTTAAAATTGTTGTAATATTTTTCTAATGTTTGTAAATATTTTTTTATTTTTTGTAACTTAGTTCTTTTTTATTTTTGTACTTTAGTTAGTTTATTTAATTGTATTTATTTGTAGGAATTGTATTTAATTTATTTATTGATAGTGAAGTGTTAGGTTTAATTGTAACTTAGGTTAGGATTTATTTTACAGGTAATTTTGTAATTATTTTAACTATTTTAGCTATTAAATAGTTCTTAACTATTTAATAGCTATTGTACCTGGTTAAAATAAATACAAAGTTACCTGTAAAATAAATATAAATCCTAAAATAGCTATAATATAATTATAATTTATATTGTAGCTATATTAGGGTTTATTTTACAGGTAAGTATTTAGCTTTAAATAGGAATAATTTATTTAATAAGAGTTAATTTATTTCGTTAGATTTAAATTATATTTAACTTAGGGGGGTGTTAGTGTTAGGGTTAGACTTAGCTTTAGGGGTTAATCCATTTATTACAGTAGCGGCGAGATTCGGTCGGCAGATTAGGGGTCAATAATTGAAGTTAGGTGTCGGCGATGTTAGGGAGGGCAGATTATGGGTTAATACTATTTATTATAGGGTTATTGAGGCGGGAGTGGGGCGGATTAGGGGTTAATAACTTTATTATAGTAGCGGTGCGGTCTGCTAGGATTAGGGGTTAATAAGTGTAGGCAGGTGGAGGCGACGTTGAGGGGGGCAGATTAGGGGTTAATAAATATAATATAGGGGTCGGCGGTGTTAGGGGCAGCAGATTAGGGGTACATAAGGATAACGTAGGTGGCGGTCGGCAGATTAGGGGTTAAAAAATTTAATCGAGTGGCGGCGATGTGGGGGGACCTCGGTTTAGGGGTACATAGGTAGTTTATGGGTGTTAGTGTACTTTAGAGCACAGTAGTTAAGAGCTTTATAAACCGGCGTTAACCCAGAAAGCTCTTAACTACTGACTTTTTTCTGCGGCTGGAGTTTTGTCGTTAGATTTCTAACGCTCACTTCAGACACGACTCTAAATACCGGAGTTAGAAAGATCCCATTGAAAAGATAGGATACGCAATTGACGTAAGGGGATCTGCGGTATGGAAAAGTCGCAGCTGCAAAGTGAGCGTTAGACCCTTTCCTGACTGACTCCAAATACCGGCGGTAGCCTAAAACCAGCGTTAGGAGCCTCTAACGCTGGTTTTGACGGCTACCGCCCAACTCTAAATCTAGGCCTATATTTGGTGCAATAACCCTGATCTTCAATCACACGTTCATGTGTCTTGGCTTGCTCTCCACCAGTCTTTCACATTGCAGTTTGGTGACTTTATGCCACTCCTGGCACAAAAATCAAGCAGCTTGACTTTGTTTGATGACTTGTGACCATCCATTTTCCTCTTGAACACATTCCAGAGGAACATTGCACAGTTTAAATTATGAATGTTTATTGTACATATTGGGATCATGGTCAACCATGGTTAAGTGAAACTGTGGTAAAGGAAACAGCGGATATGGGGGTTAGCCTCTACCTTTTTAGAATTAATGGATTGCTTGCAACAACCACGGAAAGGCATTTTTTTCTCTCGTTTAACTGAGTAAGCATAGGGCCTGATAAACAAAAACTTTACAGCATGGAGAAAAGTCACCCACAATCTTTTTTTGTCATTAAATTGCAATGTACATATCTCTCTATTATATCCAGAACTTCCGGATTCTCCCTGTTTTTGGGGACTTATCGGACAGCTCTCTGGTATTTGTCCCTCGGTTTGTCTACAGACTATTCTCTTGTTACCAGCTTGTCACAGCTACCAGTGTATCCAGTATCACTACTTTTCTCAGCGGTGCCTGGCAGCAGGCAACTGCCAAGCTACGGTATCCTGCTCCAGCCAAGCACGAGTATTCAGTTCCAGTACCAAGACTTGCAGAGGGCATCTGCCAAGCATCAGTATTCTGCTCCAGTACCCAAGCCCTGCAGAGGGCGTCTGCCAATGTCATGATTTCAGTTTTCATGGACTTGTCTCTTTAAATATACTCCTTGGTTTTGTCATCTTACAGTATTTAAAGCCCCTCCTACCTTCTATCAATGCTTGGTAATTTGCTATTGGGCTCAGATCTATCTCTGAGTCAGTCGTTGAGAGACCTAACCGTTTATCCTATTTCTGTGGATGCTATAGAATTTTGTCTACCACATTAAAATTTGTCTGCTACCTTTACAGAGTTAAAGAATCTAACCTCTGGAAGTGTTTTTCTATCTGCCATCTACGAACTGCTTCAGCTCAACTAAACTTCCAGCTGATTTGGCATCTCCATCATCAAACCTTACTCGCTCTCAGTCAGTGTGTGACGTCACGCCTGAGCAGTCTCAAACTGATTCCTCTTCCAGGCATTGCGAGGATCAGCTCCTGAACCACGGACTCCCGGTAAAGTAAATTTACAACCTAGCCACAGCTTCTGAACCACGGACTCCCGGTAAAGTAAATTTACAATCTAGCCACAGCTTCTGTATCACGGACTCCCGGTAAAGTAAATATACAACCTAGCCACAGCTTCTGTACCACGGACTCCCAGTAAAGTAAATTTACAACCTAGCCACAGCTTCTGTACCACAGACTTCCGGTAAAGTACATTTTACAACTTAACCATTAATAACCTGGTTATTAACTATTTCTGGCAACTGTCCTAACATTTTCTTAATCCCTGTGCTTCTTGCTTTTGCATGGACTGTGCTAATCATTTTTAAAGCAATTGTTTCTATTGGATACCAGTTTGTCTAACTTTCACCTGTCCTGCTGTGAGTTTCATAGTACTGCGCTTTACTTGAGCTGTGTCCTCTGCCTAGTAACTGGACTTTTACTTTGTTTGGTCAGAGAATTTTTGAGAACTTACCATGCAGTAGTGACCCTCAGTTCAATGAGCACAATAATGTTCTTAGTTAAATCTGTATGAACCTGTGGTTTGGTGTGAGACTGAGTGGAGCACTTAAATTTAGGTTAAAAACTATAATTCATCCTAACAGCCAAGCACCAGTATACAGCTCCATTATGCAAGCCATGCAGAGGCTATCTTCTAAGTATTTGAGTCCTGTTTCAGTCCACAGTCCTTGAAGTTGGCATTCCAGTCCTCTGACCTCGAGTGGGCACCTCAGTTCCAGCCAGTGGCAGCTGGTGACTTTTGAAGATGGGGGAGCACTAGCCCCGCCCCTCAGATGGCTCCGCCCATTTTAATGTGTGTGTGTGTGTGTATATATATATGACTGTGCTGTATACACATATATATATAGCTGAATGTGCTGTATACACACACATATATATATATATATATATATATATATACATACATATATATATATATATATATATATATATATATATATATATATATATATATATATATATAAAACTGTGCTGTATACACACATATTATATAAATATAGCTGACTGTGCCACACAAAAAATATTTAGGTTTATCTGCCTCTTTAATGAGTGGAACAAATAACCTGGTCTGTTATATATCAACACAAATGCTGTTAACAGGCCACCATGCACCATCAGCCTCAAAATAACACCAAAGAACACAAATATCAAGTAAACTGCATGACTATTTGCTATTATGAATTACAAACTGAGGACAAAGGGTGGGGGGGGGGGGGGTTGTAAAGTGGAACTAAATATGGGGAATTATTTATTATCATTTCCATACAGAGAATATGAGGTAATTCACTCAACTCAAGTTTCTAGGGATACTAATACTTATTACTTAGTATAATTTAATCAGACAGCAACAGTTTTTTTTTGTTTTTTTTAGATGTGTTTTCTGCAGTATCTGTCAGGGTAACCTGCTCTGTAGGTTGTGCTATTGATTAACAGCATATGCATAACCATTTGTCCTCTAAATCCCCTTTTTTATTTATTGTTATGATTATTAATATTTATCATCATAATAATAGTAATATTGATAATTATTAAATCATATACTTCTCACTTGATAAAGAGCTGTGACAGGTAAAGAGAGATACTGACTGTATTTGGGATCATACTGTACAGATAAAGCAATGAAACCTGCTGAATGACCTGCAGCATAATAGCCTCATTTCTGACCTGTACTGTGAAATTTTCTCCCTCAGCTAATTATGCCACTGAGCTTTGTCAGCAGCCTCACACCTGGATACACAGGTTCAGGGAAGTTAAGACAGGGGGGTCGATCCGATATAAAGCGTCGCCCGCAAAAGCCGGCGACGCCAATATTTGCGCGGGTTTGGTATCACATATACGGCGTAACCTAGAAGTTACGCCCGTATATTTCTGCCGTCGCCCGCAGTTTTTTGGGCCATAGGCAGGTATACCAAACCCGCGCAGTTTGGTATCCAATATGCAGCGTAAGGACTTACGTGGCGAAAATGGAGAAAACTTACTCCATTTTCACCTCGCCACAAAAAGCAGCCGTAAGAAGCCTTACGCTGACTATTGGAGCCCCGTAACTCCCTAAACTGGCTGCTAAAATAAACCTAACACCTAACGCATGCGCAATGTCTATCTCCCTGTCAACCGCGATCTGCTAAAATAAACCTAACACCTAACGCATGCGCAATGTCTATCTCCCTGTCAACCGCGATCTGCTAAAATAAACCTAACACCTAACGCATGCGCAATGTCTATCTCCCTGTCAACCGCGATCTGCTAAAATAAACCTAACACCTAACGCATGCGCAATGTCTATCTCCCTGTCAACCGCGATCCCCCCCCCCCCCCCCGAAATCCCTAATAAAGTTATTACCCCCTAAACCGCCGCTCCCGGACCCCGCCGCCATCTACATAAACTAACCCCCTACTGTGAGCCTCTAAAACCGCCGCCATCTACCTTATCTATCCCCTAATCTGACCCCTTACACCGCCGCCACCTATATAAAAATTATTAACCCCTAATCTAATCCCCCTATACCGCCGCCAGCTATATTAATATTATTAACCCCTAATGTAAGCCCCTTACACCGCCGCCATCTCTATTAAAATGATTAACCCCTAATTTAATCTACCTACCCCCGCCGCCAGCTATATTATCTATATTAACCCTAAGTATATTATAGTTAATATAGTTATTACATTATATATATTAACTATATTAACCCTAATTATATTAGGGTTAATATAGTTAATATAGTTACTATAGTATTTATATTAACTATATTAACTCTATCTAACCCTAACACCCCTAACTAAATTTATATTAAATTAATCTAATTCATTTATAAACTAAAATATTCCTATTTAAATCTAAATACTTACCTATAAAATAAACCCTAAGATAGCTACAATATAATTAATAATTACATTGTAGCTATGTTAGGGTTAATATTTATTTTACAGGTAAATTGTTAATTATTTTAACTAGGTATAATAGATATTAAATAGTTATTAACTATTTAATATCTACCTAGTTAAAATAATTACCCAATTACCTGTAAAATAAATCCTAACCTAAGTTACAAATACACCTACACTATCAATAAATGTAATAAACTACAAACATCTATCTAAAAATACAATTAAATTAACTAAACTAAATTACAAAAAAAAACAAACACTAAATTACAAAAAATAAAAAAAAGATTACAAGATATTTAAGCTAATTACACCTATTCTAAGCCCCCTAATAAAATAATAAACCCCCAAAATAAAAAAAAATTCCCTGCCCTATTCTAAATTAAACAAATTTCAAAGCTCTTTACCTTACCAGCCCTTAAAAGGGCCTTTTGTGGGGCATGCCCCAAAGAATTCAGCTCTTTTGCATACAACAAATACAATCCCCCCCCCCCATTACAACCCACCACCCACATACCCCTATTCTAAAACCACCCAAACCCCCCTTAAAAAGGCCTAACACTACCCCCCTGAAGATCTCCCTACCTTGTCTTCACCACACCGGGCCGAACTCCTGATCCGATCCGGGCGATGTCTTCCTCCAAGCGGCAAAGAAGAATTCTTCCTCCGGCGATGTCTTCCTCCAAGCGGCAAAGAAGAATTCTTCCTCCGGCTACGTCTTCCTCCAAGCGGCAGCAAAGTCTTCATTCTTCCGGCGGCATCTTCAATCTTCTTTCTTCGCTCCGCCGCCGCGGAGCATCCATCCTGGCCGACTGCTGTACTTGGAATGAGGTACCTTTAAATGACGTCATCCAAGATGGCGTCCGCCGAATTCCGATTGGCTGATAGGATTCTATCAGCCAATCGGAATTAAGTTAGAAAAATCTGATTGGCTGATTGAATCAGCCAATCAGATTCAAGTTCAATCCGATTGGCTGATCCGAACAGCCAATCAGATTGAGCTCGCATTCTATTGGCTGATCGGAACAGCCAATAGAATGCGAACTCAATCTGATTGGCTGATTGGATCAGCCAATCGGATTGAACTTGAATCTGATTGGCTGATTCAATCAGCCAATCAGATTTTTCTAACTTAATTCCGATTGGCTGATAGAATCCTATCAGCCAATCGGAATTCGGCGGACGCCATCTTGGATGACGTCATTTAAAGGTACCTCATTCCAAGTACAGCAGTCGGCCAGGATGGATGCTCCGCGGCGGCGGAGCGAAGAAAGAAGATTGAAGATGCCGCCGGAAGAATGAAGACTTTGCTGCCGCTTGGAGGAAGACGTCGCCGGAGGAAGAATTCTTCTTTGCCGCTTGGAGGAAGACATCGCCGGAGGAAGAATTCTTCTTTGCCGCTTGGAGGAAGACATCGCCCGGATCGGATCAGGAGTTCGGCCCGGTGTGGTGAAGACAAGGTAGGGAGATCTTCAGGGGGGTAGTGTTAGGCTTTTTTAAGGGGGGTTTGGGTGGTTTTAGAATAGGGGTATGTGGGTGGTGGGTTGTAATGGGGGGGGGGATTGTATTTGTTGTATGCAAAAGAGCTGAATTCTTTGGGGCATGCCCCACAAAAGGCCCTTTTAAGGGCTGGTAAGGTAAAGAGCTTTGAAATTTGTTTAATTTAGAATAGGGCAGGGAATTTTTTTTATTTTGGGGGTTTATTATTTTATTAGGGGGCTTAGAATAGGTGTAATTAGCTTAAATATCTTGTAATCTTTTTTTTATTTTTTGTAATTTAGTGTTTGTTTTTTTTTGTAATTTAGTTTAGTTAATTTAATTGTATTTTTAGATAGATGTTTGTAGTTTATTACATTTATTGATAGTGTAGGTGTATTTGTAACTTAGGTTAGGATTTATTTTACAGGTAATTGGGTAATTATTTTAACTAGGTAGATATTAAATAGTTAATAACTATTTAATATCTATTATACCTAGTTAAAATAATTAACAATTTACCTGTAAATTAAATATTAACCCTAACATAGCTACAATGTAATTATTAATTATATTGTAGCTATCTTAGGGTTTATTTTATAGGTAAGTATTTAGATTTAAATAGGAATATTTTAGTTTATAAATGAATTAGATTAATTTAATATAAATTTAGTTAGGGGTGTTAGGGTTAGATAGACTTAATATAGTTAATATAAATACTATAGTAACTATATTAACTATATTAACCCTAATATAATTAGGGTTAATATAGTTAATATATATAATGTAATACCTATATTAACTATAATATACTTAGGGTTAATATAGATAATATAGCTGGCGGCGGGGTAGGTAGATTAAATTAGGGGTTAATCATTTTAATAGAGATGGCGGCGGTGTAAGGGGCTTACATTAGGGGTTAATAATTTTAATATAGATGGCGGCGGTGTTAGGGGCTCACTTTAGGGGGTTATAGATATAATATAGCTGGCGGCGGGGTACGGGAGCGGCGGTTTAGGGGTTAATAGCTTTTTTATTGTTAGGATAGTGAGGGGGGATAGCGGATAGAGGGTTAGACAGTGCGGGCTATGTTAGGGAGGCGTGTTAGACTTGTCGGGCTATGTTAGGGAGGCGTGTTAGACAGTGCGGGTGTTTTAGACTTTAGTCAGGTTTTATAGGCGCCGGCAGTTTCTAACGTGCCGCAAGTCACTGGCGACGCCAGAAATTTGTACTTACGCAGATTTCTGGACATCGCTGGTTTATCCGACTTACGGCACGTTAGCATCTGACGGCGACTTATATGGGATGGCTCGAGTTGCGAGCTGAAACTGCGGGCGACGCCGGTTCCCTCGCTTGCGCCGCAAACTGCGATCTATATCGGATCGCGCCCAGGGTCAGTGCTTCACTGGTGAATCTATAGATTACAGCTGGCAGTTGATGCAGTAACTAATATTGAGCGCAACATTTTTTTTTTAATTTTTTTTTTATTTATTTTTTTTGCAATATAACTAATTATTTATTTTACCTGCTTTTCATGTACTTATCTCTGAAAATTGTCTTTTTTTTATAACTCTTCAGAGAGGCCACATAGCCTCCTGCATACTTAAAGGGACATAAAACACAAACCTTTTCTTTTATGATCCAGCTACAGCATACCATTTTAAACTACTTCCCAATGTACCTCTATCATCTAACCTGCCCCGTTCTCTCTGTATCCTTGGTTAAAAATGATACCTAGGTAGGCTCAGGAGCTAGGAGCTAGCTGCTGATTGGTGGACGCACAAATATGCCCATTGTAATTGGTGTTCCGCTAGCTCCCAGTAATGCATTGCTGTTCCTTCAATCAAGGATACCAAGAGAACGAAACAAAATCGACAACAGAAGTAAACTGAAAACCTGTCTAAAATGTTTTTTTTTTTTTTTTTTTTTTTTTGAAAATCAGCTTTATTATGTAAATTATGAATTAAAGTTACAGCTTCTGGAGACGCAGCTCCATATTCATTACATTGTACGTATAATATTGCATATAGCGATTTTTAAGCTAATTCATTTTAATAAAACAATTTAACTTTGGACCGGTACAACCCACGTCAACTGAAGAATAATCTCACCTTAATTTCCATATGTAATTTTGTGTAAGGCGGAATTGACTTCTGATTGTTCTCACTTTTCTATGTGACTGTAGAAAGCCCACGGAACTATGTTGTATTCTTGACACTAATGTCAATCTAGCTATATGTGAACTCAAAACGAAGTTATCTGTTCTTAATGTATGATTCCCATGTTGTCAGGACATCTGAGTATATGTCTAATCTATCGTGTTTTAGGTAATATAGCTCCTCAAGATGGGTTGATTCGGATATCTTCTGTACCCACATTTCAATTGTGGGTGGGTCTTTTGATTTCCAATTCTTGTCTATTAAAAACTTTACGCTATTAGACATGATAGAAAATAATTTGAGAGATGGTTTATGCTTTATCTTAGGAGGTTTATTTAGTAGCCAAAGTAGTGGGTCTAGCGGGAACTGTAGTTCCAATATATCCTCCACTTCAGCAATGACAGATCTCCACAAATCTTGTATAACTGTGCACCACCACCACATGTGAGTCATGCCACTATTAATGTGGCCGCAGCGCCAGCACTTATTGCTAGCTCTGCGGTATAAACAATGAATTTTTTGAGGTGTATAATACCACCTATGAAGTATTTTTAGATTAATTTCCAGAGTGGCTGTGGAGATGGAAGTTTTTATTGTGGATTGGGCTATCTTCATGCCTATGTGTTGTGGGATTATGATTCCCATGTCTTTTTCCCAACTTTCCAGGTATGGAAGGGGATGTCCTGGGAATGGGGTGATTAGAATCTTATGTATCATTGATAGTGTGTGTCGAACTGGGGGGCTCCTGATACATAATTGCTCGAAATTAGTTAATGGTCTAATCATATTTGGAGATTGTTTGTGCGTTGTAATAAAGCTGTGAATACGCCTATATATGTGAACCAATTATTAAGACAGGTAAAGCCTTGTTGTGTTAGTTCGGTTTGTGATTTAATCTGTTCATTTTGTATGATCCAACATATCGGAAAGTCGTGGATATGAGAAGGATAGCAGTGTTTCTCTATACTTGGACCTAAATTAAATTCGCTGTTAGCTACTAAGGACATGAGAGGAGAGGGTCTAGAAGAGAGATTCAGAAAGTGTATCAGTATTTTATTCCACATCTTGTATGTTTCTGATATCATGGGGTTAATGTCTAGGTGTTTAATTTTGTGTGTTGGGAATGTTCAGCAATGTCTACTAAGGTTTGGGGTTTGAGCAATTCCCTGTTCCATGCCTACCCATCGTTTAAACTTTCCATGTATATTCCAATCGATTATTCTTTGTAAGAATATTGCGTATCTGTAATAGGTTAGATTAGGTAGGCCAAGTCCCCCTTGTGTTTTGGGTAAAGACATAAGCTGTTTATTGATTCTAGGGTGTTTCTTGTGCCATGTGAAATCACTGAGTGCTCGTTGTAGTGAGTTTAAGTATTTTTCCGATAGGGGGATTGGCAGAGTCTGTAGAATGTACAAGATTCTAGGGAATATATTAATCTTTATCAGATTGTTACGGCCTAACCAAGACAGATTTTTGGATCTCCAGCTTGATAAATCTCATATAATTTCCCATTTAATCTTATCATAATTGAGTTGGTGCATAGTCTCTATAGACGTGGTAAGATAAATTCCTAACTATTTAAGAGACACCATGTTCCATTTAAATGGGGTAAGTTTCTCAGCTATTTTCTTTTTATGCGCGTCTAGTGTGATATTAAGAATCTCTGATTTAGGGATATTAACTAGGAAGTTCGATTGAGTGTGAAAGTTGTCTAATTCTTTTACTAATAAAGGTAAGGATATTTCTGGGTTTGTTAATGTGAATAAAATGTCGTCTGCAAACAGAGAAATAACATACCTCTGATCATCTATCGTGACTCCCTCAATCCCTGGGTGTGATCGAATTTTGGCTGCCAAAGTCTCTGTTACACATGCGAATAGCAAGGGGGATAGCGGACACCCTTGTCTCGTCCCATTAGATATTTTGAATGAGTCGGACAGAGTTCCATTTATTAGTATTTTCGCACTTGGGTGAGTATATAGGAAAATATTTTTTTAATTATACCCTCCCCGAATCCGAATGTTTGTAAAGTTAGTTGTAGGAAGTCCCATGCAACACGCTCAAAGGCCTTTTCAGCATCTATAGACAGCAAGATTAATGGGCGTTTTTGTTTTTGCGTGAAAAAATTGTATTAAGGGCCCTGACCGTGTTGTCTTTTGCTTCTCTTCCCAGTAAAAACCCCACCTGATCGGGGTGGATGAGATCTGGGAGTAAGACATTAATTCGGTTCGCCAATAATTTAGAGTACATTTTTATATCCGAATTTAGGAGTGAGATTGGGCGATAGCTTGTAGTTAAGTCTGGGGGTTTATTTGGCTTTAATAGTGTGGTAATGTGGGCTTCTAATGCTGAGTTTGGGAAGGGGTGAGTGAGATCAATTGAATTAAAATATTGCAGGAGGTGTAAGGATAAATGCTCTGCGAACATTGAGTAGTATTTATATGTGAAACCATCAGGCCCTGGTGATTTGTTGTTAGGGAGATTCTTAATCACTAATTGTAATTCTTCTAGTGAAAAGGGTTCATCTAGAGTCTCTTTTTGTATTTGAGTTAGCTTGGGGAGGTGTAGGTTTGAAAGGTATTCCGTGATAAATTTTTGGCGGGAGATGATGTCGGAGAGTGACCCGGAATTTGGTTTTGGCAGATTGTATAATTTTTGGTAGTAATCTCTAAATGCTTCAGCTATGGCTTGCGTTGATCTATGTGATTTATTTTTACTATCTTTTATATGGAGAATATAATTAGATTTGGCTTTTTTCTTTATGTACCTGGCCATTGAACGTCCTGGCTTATTTAGGTCCAGGTATGAATGTTGTCTAAACAGGAAAGCGCACCTGCTTTGTTCTTTGTTAAGAATGGAGGCTAAGTTAAAGCGTTTAGCTTGTAGGGTTTGTAGAGTGGTATCATCTTTAGTATTTTTTTTATGTATTTCCTCAAGCTGCGCTATTTCTTTAATAAGGTTAGTGCTTGCTTCTCTCCTAAGTTTATTAATTTGAGCTTTGTGAGCTATTAATTTGCCTCTTATAGTGCATTTGTGTGCCTCCCAATTGTTTTGTGGAGATGTATCTGTATGTTTGTTATGGAGGAAAAATTCTTCTATTAGAGTTTGGAGTTTTAGAGTAATGGTAGGGTCAGCAAGTAGGCTATCATCTAATTTCCAAATATATAGTTTCAATGGTTTGGATGGCCAGTTAAAAGCACAACGCACACTCGCATGATCTGACCATGTTATTGGAGATATATTTACTGCTCTAGCCAGACTTGTAATGTCAGTGAATATGTAATCAATTCTCTTATATATTTTGTGGGGGAATGAATAGAACGTGTAGCTATAGACTCTGGATGTAAGGTTCTCCATACGTCTAGACAGCCAAGTTGTTTTAATATATTGTTTGATTTTTTGATGCTTACTTTAGTATTAGATGATGTATGCGAGGAACTATCCATGAAAGGATTGAAGGTCAGATTAAAGTCCCCTCCTATTAGCAACATGCCTTTTTGATATTCAGTGATTATATTTGACACCTTTTTAAGGAAAGAGTGTTGTTTTGTGTGTGGGGCGTATAGGGATACTATTGTGATAGGTAGGCCATAAAGCAGCCCTGTTAGTAGGAGATATCTACCGTCTCTATCCCTGTGTACTGCTATCTCCTGGAATGGAATCCCAGCTTTGATTAGGATACCTACCCCTTGGATCTTTTTCTGGGGATGTGATGCGTAGTAACTTTTACCAAATTTGAAATGAAATGTTTTGGGTTCCCTCCCTTTTAGAAAATGGGTTTCTTGGAGCAGGATTATATCGCCCCCTTTGCATTTAAAATCTGTGAGTGCCTTTGTCCTCTTTCTGGGGGAATTAAGACCCTTTGAGTTTATAGAAATGAAATTTATAGACCTATTGTCATCTATTTTAGAAATTCGTGAGGCCATGGTAAAAATGAGAAGTTGTAATAGTTATTAATCTAAGAAACATAGTCAGATGTCTTTGGAGAGTGAGACTATGACGTACGTGACGTGTGGTTGCCCAGTCCGGAACAATCTTAAAACATAACAAATCAAACAAAAACAAAGAATGACATGTAACATTGTAACACATTTCTACTTAGAATAACAATAATGACAAAGGAAAACAATAAAACAGTACTTCCTTTTGGGGAAGAAGGAATTGAGGAATGGCCACTCTTCCCCAGCCGCCGGGGTTTAGTAAAGACTTTCTATTGACCCTTTGTAAATGGATCATTGAAGAGCATTTAACTGTACAAGGCGTTAAGTATCAGAACTTGGTTAAAAGTAACCAGAACTTGGTTAAAAGGTAGGGAAAGACTAGTAAGAAATGTCAAACACAACCTATTCGTAACTATAAGCGATTATTATAGTTTATCAAATAGGCGTAGACGGTGTAGAACTTTATATAACTCCAAACAATTATTTGATAATAAACCATGCTTGTTACTATATACTAGGACATAGTGTATCAGGTTAAGAACCTGCATAAGAATAACATGAATAGAAAAAGATTGAACTGTTTGTATGTTAATAGCCTCCCCTCTGTGTAATGGAACAGACATGCAAAGCTGACGTCTCTTCCACGAGGGCGAGCATTATAAACAGTTAAACAAGAATGTACTTATCTGTTGTGAGGATGGTATTACACACGCAGTGCGTGTAGGAATTCACGGAGGGAGGTTTTGATGAGTAGTAGAGACCTGCTTCTTAGATTTTTTGGGCACTGTGGACCAGTTATAACGTGCCTCTGTTGCTGCTCTACTCTTGGACTGGGTTGATGAGGAATCTTCTGCTTCTGTAAAGAAAGTTGGTACAATAAAGTTGATACCTAGGGCTTTTGAGAGAGTGTCCAAGTCCGAAGACTCTCTACAGGGAGTGCAGAATTATTAGGCAAGTTGTATTTTTAAGGATTAATTTTATTATTGAACAACAACCATGTTCTCAATGAACCCAAAAAACTCATTAATATCAAAGCTGAATAGTTTTGGAAGTAGTTTTTAGTTTGTTTTTAGTTATAGCTATTTTAGGGGGATATCTGTGTGTGCAGGTGACTATTACTGTGCATAATTATTAGGCAACTTAACAAAAAACAAATATATACCCATTTCAATTATTTATTTTTACCAGTGAAACCAATATAACATCTCAACATTCACAAATATACATTTCTGACATTCAAAAACAAAACAAAAACAAATCAGTGACCAATATAGCCACCTTTCTTTGCAAGGACACTCAACAGCCTGCCATCCATGGATTCTGTCAGTGTTTTGATCTGTTCACCATCAACATTGCGTGCAGCAGCAACCACAGCCTCCCAGACACTGTTCAGAGAGGTGTACTGTTTTCCCTCCTTGTAAATCTCACATTTGATGATGGACCACAGGTTCTCAATGGGGTTCAGATCAGGTGAACAAGGAGGCCATGTCATTAGATTTTCTTCTTTTATACCCTTTCTTGCCAGCCACGCTGTGGAGTACTTGGACGCGTGTGATGGAGCATTGTCCTGCATGAAAATCATGTTTTTCTTGAAGGATGCAGACTTCTTCCTGTACCACTGCTTGAAGAAGGTGTTTTCCAGAAACTGGCAGTAGGACTGGGAGTTGAGCTTGACTCCATCCTCAACCCGAAAAGGCCCCACAAGCTCATCTTTGATGATACCAGCCCAAACCAGTACTCCACCTCCACCTTACTGGCGTCTGAGTCGGACTGGAGCTCTCTGCCCTTTACCAATCCAGCCACGGGCCCATCCATCTGGCCCATCAAGACTCACTCTCATTTCATCAGTCCATAAAACCTTAGAAAAATCAGTCTTGAGATATTTCTTGGCCCAGTTTTGACGTTTCAGCTTGTTTGTCTTGTTCAGTGGTGGTCGTCTTTCAGCCTTTCTTACCTTGGCCATGTCTCTGAGTATTGCACACCTTGTGCTTTTGGGCACTCCAGTGATGTTGCAGCTCTGAAATATGGCCAAACTGGTGGCAAGTGGCATCTTGGCAGCTGCACGCTTGACTTTTCTCAGTTCATGGGCAGTTATTTTGCGCCTTGGTTTTTCCACACACTTCTTGCGACCCTGTTGACTATTTTGAATGAAACGCTTGATTGTTCGATGATCACGCTTCAGAAGCTTTGCAATTTTAAGAGTGCTGCATCCCTCTGCAAGATATCTCACTATTTTTTACTTTTCTGAGCCTGTCAAGTCCTTCTTTTGACCCATTTTGCCAAAGGAAAGGAAGTTGCCTAATAATTATGCACACCTGATATAGGGTGTTGATGTCATTAGACCACACCCCTTCTCATTACAGAGATGCACATCACCTAATATGCTTAATTGGTAGTAGGCTTTCGAGCCTATACAGCTTGGAGTTAGACAACATGCATAAAGAGGAAGATGTGGTCAAAATACTCATTTGCCTAATAATTCTGCACTCCCTGTATAGACTAGCATTTTGCCAGCGTGTGGTATTAATAAGCTGAAAGGAAATCCCCATCGGTATTTGATGTGGTGTTCTTGAAGAGCCGTTTTTCTATGGTGGATGGACATAAATCTTGATATATTTGTAGATTCTTATCTTGAAATGACAAGGGATGAGTGTTCCTAGCCGCCGTCCAAATGGATTCCCTGTCTTTAAAATGGAATAGTCTGATGATAACATCTCTCGGCGGTGCAGATGGGTTGGGGCGAGGTCTTAAAGCCTTGTGGGCTCTTTCTATAGCTGTCTTTGTAAAGGAGGTAGATTTGGTGAGATGGTTGAATAATCTTGTTAAATAGGAGTGGAGTTCTTCTGTAGGTATGTCTTCTGGGATTCCACGAATCCTTAAGTTATTTCTCCTACTCCTATTTTCTAAATCCTCCACTTTATCCTGTAGTGTATGGATCAGGGTAGCTTGTTGCGATAGACCAGATTCCATCGTGTTTAAGATGGTATTAATAACTTCTTGGCTCTCTTCTAGGTCATCCAGTCTAGCTCCCAAAGTGCCAATTTCTTTTTTGACAGTGGAAATTTCAGATTGTATAAATGATTTGAGGTCCGCTATGTCAGACTTGGAAGGTAATTTATCTATAGTGGCTTGTAGTGTTGTAAGTTGTTGTTGCATAATGGAATAATTTGCTACGTGTTCTGGCGCTGGGGGAGAAACAGGTTGTGGAGTATCTTTTATCAATGAGGTTGTGTCCGTTCGAGTATATTCTGAGGGAGAAACAGATGTTGTCTGGGCTGTAGCTTTGCCATTTTTTGTCAAGTTTTGCTGGTCTTCTGGACGACATGATGTTTCAATAAAATGTAGTGTTAGTACCTATGCCCAATAAATGGTATTATTGAGAACCTTGGACTTAGGTTTGCATATATTTTATTTAACTCCAAAATTTCCCTTGCTGGGGATGCTTGTTTTATTAATGCAGATATTGCTTCCTTGTGTCCCTTTTTTCAGAGATATATTGTTTATTTCAAGTGATGTCTTATTATGGAAAATTATAGTGCTCCAAGTTCTCTAACTCAACATGACTGAGCCAGAATATGAAGTGGGTATTAGGATTGAAGGATCTTTCTCCCTTCTCTTTTTAGTCCAAGTAATGTCTTGTACAAACGTTATTTGTATGCTATATAGTATTATTAGTTATGTCTCTCATGTTTATTATAAGTAGGTAAGCACAGGGGGTGTGTCAGTTCACATTTAGGTAACTCTTACCATTTAAATCTCCATCTATCTCATGCTGTTGAAGCTTTTTGCGGCTGAGGCCGTTAGGGAGATATGGGCGGGTTAAGATGGCGACCGGGACTTCACCGCATGGGGTATCTTTCTTCTCCTATACTTCTACTCGGTGTCTCAGTGTGGGGAGAGAAGAGATCAACCACCGCTTTATCTCCTCAGAGAGACGACCGGCCCCGCATGTTGTTTTTGCACCGCTCAAGGGGTTCCTGTGATTCTTCAATCCGGATCACGGTACCTGTGTCTCTCTGAGAACTTGTTATTTTTAAAAGGTATCCCAGCTAACTAGGGACTTCAGGTAAGGGCTCATATCCCGGTCAGTGAGGAAGAGTTGCTCCGGAGCTCACACGCTATGCGGCCATATTCTAGCATGGCCAAGCTCCGCTCTCCGGAGCGCCACTTTTTATTAACCCGTCCCTAAGGCCAATAAATTACTGCTGAGCGTGACAACATACACTCAGGCTCAGCAGCTGTAAATCATGCAGCAAATTAGCAAGAATCATTTACCGTTGTGTAAAATATTCCAATTATGTGAACTTGCCCAATGGTGTGGCAAGCAATAAGGGCCAACATGAGACCATAACTGTATTGAACATAAATTGGGCGATATTCCTAGATGCTATCATGCTTGTGAGGTTGTCGTGGTGTGAATGTGGGATTGTGTAAATTCACTGACCTTCGTCACGGTCCGTCTCACCTCTTTCTTTTCCAGCATTTTGTCAGTCAGTGGGAGCTACACTGTCACAAATAATAAAATATGGTAAACTAAGCGCTGTAGGGTCCTAATGCTCTCCTCCTAAATAATCCCCTAGCGGACTGAGAGAAACAGAGTAATAGATAACGAAGGGAGCGCTTAAAGCTTAATAGGAAATAAGATAAAAGAGCAATACTTGGAACTGCATAAAATAGAAACTCTAAAAATTTAATACAACAAAGAATATTACATTAAAAAGTAACATGGATCCATGATACATACATAAAGATTAAAAACAAATAACGTCAGGTAAAATAGTGCACAGAGCTGAACAAACAGTCTAGTAGTCTAGCAGTTTGAATAGGGATATACAATATGTTATAAAAATGGTAAAAAATAAGAGATTAACCTGTGATGAGTCAATATCGATATAGAACAGTGATCAGTGTAAAAAATCAGAGAAGAAGAAAAAATATATAATGGTGTTTAAAAAGTGATCCAAACGGTGATCCAAAAAAAATCAAAAAAATCGAAAAAAAGGGGGAATCGGATAAGTCTTATATATCCAAAATTAAAAGCATAAAAGTGTCCACAAAGAGAGTCGAATCCTCAACCTAAAAATAAATCCAAATAACAATGGGTGTCCAAAGTCCACAAAGGAGTGTTCAATAAATTTGGTGGCAAACAACTGTGGTTAAAGTCATGAAAAAAAATGATGTTGAAAAGGGCATATAACATAAAACGTGCTTCCAAATGAAAACAGTTGATGGTTAAAAATTAGTGTCAGTAGAAAAAACGCTGGAAACAAACTTGTGTCAGTAGAAAAATAACAGTTTAACCATATGAAGAGTTCTTTGACCTGTAAATAAAAACAAACAAACAATGGTGCAATAAAGTTTTTTACACTTTGCAAAAATAGGGAATAAGCTTACCAGTATGTCTGTGTCTACGCGTTTCGGCCTATATCAAGGCCTTTCTCAAGACTAGTTGATAGTCTTGAGAAAGGCCTTGATATAGGCCGAAACATGTAGACACAGACATACTGGTAAGCTTATTCCCTATTTTTGCAAAGTGTAAAAAACTTTATTGCACCATTGTTTGTTTGTTTTTATTTACAGGTCAAAGAACTCTTCATATGGTTAAACTGTTATTTTTCTACTGACACAAGTTTGTTTCCAGCGTTTTTTCTACTGACACTAATTTTTAACCATCACCTGTTTTCATTTGGAAGCACGTTTTATGTTGTATGCCCTTTTCAACATCGTTTTTTTTCATGACTTTAACCACAGTTGTTTGCCACCAAATTTATTGAACACTCCTTTGTGGACTTTGGACACCCATTGTTATTTGGATTTATTTTTAGGTTGAGGATTCGACTCTCTTTGTGGACACTTTTATGCTTTTAATTTTGGATATATAAGACTTATCCGATTCCCCCTTTTTTTCGATTTTTTTGATTTTTTTTGGATCACCGTTTGGATCACTTTTTAAACACCATTATATATTTTTTCTTCTTCTCTGATTTTTTACACTGATCACTGTTCTATATCGATATTGACTCATCACAGGTTAATCTCTTATTTTTTACCATTTTTATAACATATTGTATATCCCTATTCAAACTGCTAGACTACTAGACTGTTTGTTCAGCTCTGTGCACTATTTTACCTGACGTTATTTGTTTTTAATCTTTATGTATATATCATGGATCCATGTTACTTTTTAATGTAATATTCTTTGTTGTATTCAATTTTTAGACTGCGGTCACTTATTTTATACAATTTTATCCAGTTTCTATTTTATGCAGTTCCAAGTATTGCTCTTTTATCTTATTTCCTATTAAGCTTTAAGCGCTCCCTTTGTTATCTATTACTCTGGAGCTACACTGTCACACACGCAGTCTCAGTGACTCACTCTAGCTGGCAGTCCGTCCTGGCTCCGGCTTCGCCTCCTCGCTGCCTTTCTGCCCTCAAGACAATACTCCTCCTCCCACACACACTGCTCTTAGTGTGCGAGTGTCACGTGACAGCTGGCTCTCGCAAACTAAGAGCTGTGCGGTTAGGAGACCTATGGGCTGGCCTGTAGGTGGCGCTGCAGTCAATGCAGTTTTAAAGTGAAAAGGGCTTTTGCATGTGTGAGAGATAGAAGTATTAGGCAAAAGACCATTCCACTTTAAAACTGCATTGACTGCAAATAAATAAATAATTAAAAACAGCAATTTTAAATGTGGAGCCTGGATGATTTTTTAATTTAAATAAGCAAAAAAGGTTTAAAATTTAAAAAAAATTTTTATTTCTCAATCTTGTTTTTCTTTTTTTTTTTGTTCATCAGGGGTCAGGGGGTTCATCAGGGGTCAGGGGGTTCACGTGCTCAAGTGCTCCTATAGAGGAGCCTCCACTGGTTCCAGCCCTTGGACCTCGAGTGGGCGCTCCTGTCCTCGGCCCTCGAGTGGGAAATCCAGTCCTCTATCCTAGAGTGGGCACTTCGGTTCCTGGCCCTAGAGTAGGCATTATTTCTTTCTTCGACTCCTGTGTGGGCATTACTGCAGCCTATCCTGTTTCCAGAATCCTTGAAAATAAACCTACCTTTTCTGTCTCTTTACTACCATGCCTAAAAGGGGTAAGTCCTCAAAGAAGCCCATTCCACTATCCCTTTTTAGTTCTTAAGATAGGACTAAGTTTGACACCTCTACACATGAGCTCTTAACCCCTGAACCTGCTGTACAGAGCGTGACAATATGTCACTAAGGGGATGAGGCAACTCATCGATTCAAGCACATATGAAAAATTAGACAGAAATCCTACTAGACAAGAAAATGGTATAGTCTTAGTTTTTAATTGCTTGCTTAAAGTGAATAAGACTATGAACAACCCACCTGTTAGGTTTTTAGTGGCTGAAACGTCTTTCTTTCTTTCTTTCTTACATTCTTTCTTTCTTTCTTTCTTTCTTTATTTTGAAGCCTTTCATTGCTATTTTTTTTAAGGGTTAATAAAGATCATCAGCTAGATTGCGAGTTTTGTCGGTAAGGCTGTGCGGTGCTAACGAGCATTTTATGCTCACGGCTCACCTACAGACAACGCTGGTATTACGGGTTTTTACAAACCCGGCATTAACCGCAAAAAAGTGATCGTAGAGCAACATTTTGCTCCACATCTCACCTCAATACCAGCGTGGCTTACGTTAGCGGTAAGCTGGCTGAACATGCTTGTGCACGATTTCCCCATAGGAATCAATGGTGGAGAGCCGGCTGAAAACACCGGCTAACACTCTAACATGAAACCCAAGTCTAAACACCCCTAATCTTACACTTATTAACCCCTAATCTGATGCCCCCGACATCGCCAACAACTACATTATATTATTAACCCCTAATCTGCCGCTCCGGACACCGCCGCCACCTACATTATACTTATGAACCCCTAATCTGCTGCCCCCAACAGCGCCGACACCTACATTATATTTATTAACCCCTAATCTGCCGCCCCCAATGTCGCCGCCACCTACCTACACTTATTAAACCCTAATCTGCCGCCCCCAACGTCGCCGCCACTATATTAAAGTTATTAACCCCTAAATCTAAGTCTAACCCTAACACCCCCTAACTTAAATATAATTTAAATAAATCTAAATAAAATTACTATCATTAACTAAATTACTCCTATTTAAAACTAAATACTTACCTATAAAATAAACCTTAAGCTAGCTACAATATAATTTATAGTTACATTGTATCTAGCTTAGGGTTTAATTTTATTTTACAGGCAAGTTTGTATTTATTTTAACTAGGTAGAATAGTTATTAAATAGTTATTAACTAATTAATAACTACCTAGCTAAAATAAATACAAAAGTACCTGTAAAATAAAACCTAACCTAAGTTACAATTACACCTAACACTACTACTATAATTAAATTATTTCCTAAATTAAATAAAATGATCTAAAGTACAAAACAAACAAACAAACACTAAATTACAGAAAATAATAAAAAAATTACAAGATTTTTAAACTAATTACACCTAATCTAATCCCCCTAACAAAATATAAACGCCCCCCAAAATAAAAAAAAGCCCTACCCTACACTAAATTACAAATAGCCCTTAAAAGGGTCTTTTGCGGGGCATTGCCCAAAAGTAATCAGCTTTTTTACCTGTAAAAAAATTTACAGATCCCCCCCAACATTTAAACCCACCACCCACACAACCAACCCTACTCTAAAACCTACCCAATACCCCCTTAAAAAACCTAACACTAACCCGCTGAAGATCACCCTACCGGGAGACGTCTTCATCCAACCGGGCAGAAGGGCTATTTGTAATTTAGTATAGGGCTTTTTTTATTTTGGGGGGCTTTTTTATTTTGTTAGGGGGATTAGATTAGGTGTTATTAGATTAAAAATCTTGTCAATTTTTTTATTATTTTCTGTAATTTAGTGGGATTTTTTTTGTACTTTAGATAATTTTATTTAATTTAGGGAATAAATGTAATTATAGTGGCAGTGTTAGGTGTAATTCTAATTTAGGTTAGGTTTTATTTTACAGTTACTTTTGTATTTATTTTAGCTAGGTAGTTATTAAATAGTTAATAACTATGTAATACCTATTCTACCTAGTTAAAATAAATACAAACTTGCCTGTAAAATAAAAATAAACCCTAAGATAGCTACAATGTAACTATTAGTTATATTGTAGCTAGCTTAGGGTTTATTTATAGGTAAGTATTTATTTTTAAATAGGAATAATTTAGTTAATGATAGTTATTTTATTTATATTTATTTAAATTTTATTTAAGTTAGGGGGGTTAGGGTTAGGGTTAGACTTAGATTTAGGGGTTAATAACTTTAATATAGTGGCGGCGATGTTGGGGGCAGCAGATTAGGGGTTAATAAATGTAGGTAGGTGTCGGCGATGTTAGGGACGGCAGATTAGAGGTTAATAAAATTTAACTAGTGTTTGCGAGGCGGGAGTGCAGCAGTTTAGGGGTTAATATATTTATTATAGTGGCGGCAATGTCTGGTTCGGCAGATTAGGGGTTACATTTTTTTTAAAGTGTTTGCGATGTGGGGGGGCCTCGGTTTAGGGGTTAATAGGTAGTTTATGGGTGTTAGTGTACTTTTACCACTTTAGTTAAGAGTTTTATGCTACTGCGTTGTAGTGTAAAACTCTTAGCTACTGACTTTAAAATTCGGTTCCAGTCACTTTTTGTCAGACTCGTAATACCAGCGCTATGCAAGTCCCAATGAAAAATTATGATACGCAATTGACGTAAGTGGATTTGAGATATTTCCGAGTCTGGCCAAAAAAGTGAGCGGTACACCTGTACCTGCAAGACTCGTAATACCAGCGGGCGTTAAAAAGCAGCATTGGGACCAGCCAACGCTGCTTTTTAAGCCTAACGCAAGACTCGTAATCTAGCCGTAAATTAACTATATTATATATTTAAACACCTAACCCTACTCAAATAATTTAAATCTACACTAAAAAATTACTAAGTTACAAAAAACTAACAACTAAGGCCTCGCTTCCATTGAGTCATTAAAAATGGAGCCGTAAGCTACCGAAGCGGCCGACAGCTAAAAGTAATTTACGGCTCCATTTTAGTACCAGGTTTCCATTGAAATATTTTGCGGATAGCGTGCAGTCGCTCTTTTCGTGTAGCTGTAAGTTAACGTTGTGTTAACGCTTCCATCTGATGTTGGATTTCTTGAAAATCAATTAGTTGCTTAGGTAACCCGACCTTACGCTATAGAATTTACGTTTAACGTCCGTGCTCCTTACCGGTGATCACCTCTCAAGAAAAATAAAGATACACTTATCCATATTTTTAATAATCAAATACTATTTTTTAATATAATTATATTTACCACTTCATAAATATAAGTAATATGTATTTCTGCCCTAGGCATAGGTCTAGTTTGCATTCTGTAGATATGTTCTTGCATATATTATTATATTTAAATATATACTGATATTTCTATTAGAATATAAGTTCAACTATTTCTATACATGAGACAACAATAAATATTACTTATAACAATTTATTTCTACATTAAAATACTTGCATTATTTGCAAGTTTTATAATTTCAATAGAAAATAGGTCTCAAAAAGCACAATTTTCCTCTTTTACACCTAGTTGAGCTGGGTGTAATATTTCTCAATGTATCGACAGCCTCCGACAGTATATTAACGGTTTGTGCTTTCATTGGAAACCTGGTATAATTTATCGATTAACGGCTTCTATTACTTTCTATGGGACGCAAAGATTTTTTCGGCAGCCGGAGTCCAGCTGCCGATATTGAGGTATAATGCGCCATTGGAAACAGTCGATAAACAATATTGCTTTCAACAGCATATTTAATGGTTTGCGAGTGCACGCAAACTGAATTACGACTCAATGGAAGCGAGCCCTTAGTAACAAAAAATAACAAACACTAAGTTACAAAAAATAAAAATAAACACTAAGTTACACAAAATAAAAAATAAATTATCAAAAATTTAAACTAATTACACCTAATTTAAGAGCCCTATGAAAATAAAAAAAAAACTAGCCTACAATAAACTACAAATAGCCCTTAAAAGGGCCTTTTGCGGGGCATTGCCCCAAAGAAATCAACTCTTTTACCTGTAAATAAAAAATACAAATACCTCCCCAACCACCCACACAACCAACCCCCCCAAATAAAAACCTAACTAAAAAAAACCTAAGCTCCCCATTGCCCTGAAAAGGGCATTTGGATGTGCATTGCCTTTAAAAGAGCATTTAGCTCTATTGTAGCCCAAACCCCTAATCTAAAAATAAACCCACCCAATAAACCCTTAAAAAAATCCTAACACTAACCCCTGAAGATCCACTTACAGTTTTGAAGATCTGACATCCATCCTCCAAGAAGTCTTCATCCAAGCGGCCGAAGTCTTAATCCAAGCCCGCAGAAGTCTTCACCCAGACGGCATCTTCTATCTTCATCCATCCGGCGCGGAGCAGCTCCATCTTCAAGACATCCGACGCGGAGCATCCACTTTGTTCGATATTTTCTTCCTGAATGAATGTTCCTTTAAATTGACGTCATCCAAGACGGCATCCTTTAGATTCCAATCCGAATTAAGGTTGAAAAAATCCTATTGGCTGTTGCACTCAGCCAATAGGATTGAGCTTTCATCCTATTGGCTGATCCAATCAGCCAATAGGATTGAGCTTGCATTCTATTGGCTGATTGGAATAGCCAATAGAATGTGAGCTCAATCCTATTGGCTGATAGGATGCTTGGACGAAGACTTTTGCCAGCTTCTTGGAGGATGGATGTCGGATCTTCAAAACTGTAAGTGGATCTTCAGGGGTTAGTGTTAGGATTTTTTAAGGGTTTATTGGGTGGGTTTTATTTTTAGATTAGGGGTTTGGGCTGCAATAGAGCTAAATGCCCTTTTAAGGGCAATGCCCATCCAAATTCCCTTTTCAGGGCAATGGGGAACTTAGTTTTTTTTAGTTAGGTTTTGATTTGGGGTGTTGGTTGTGTGGGTGGTGGGTTTTACTGTTGTGGGTATTTGTATTTTTTATTTACAGGTAAAAGAGCTGATTTCTTTGTAGCAATGCCCCTCAAAAGGCCCTTTTAAGGGCTATTTGTAGTTTATTGTAGGCTTGGGTTTTTTATTTTGGGGGGGCTTTTTTATTTTCATAGGGCTCTTAGATTAGGTGTAATTAGTTTAAATCTTTGATAATTTATTTTTTATTTTGTGTAACTTAGTTTTTATTTTTGTGTAACTTAGTGTTTGTTATTTTTTGTAACTTAGTTGTTAGTTTTTTGTAACTTAGTAATTTTTTAGTGTAGATTTAAATTATTTGAGTAGGGTTAGGTGTTTAAATATATAATATAGTTAATTTAATTTGTAGTTTATTGTAATTTTAGTCTAACAGTTATGGTAGATTAATTATTAGTTTAATATAGTTTAATGTAATTTAGTATAACAGTTAGGGTAGATAAATTAATAGTTTAATATAGTTTAATGTAATTTTAGTCTAACAGTTAGGGTAGATTAATTATTAGTTAAATTTAAATCTAAAGGTAAGTTTACATTTATTATAAGATAGGGATGAGTTAATATTTAATATAAAGTTAGCAGGTTGTTAGGTTTAGGTTAGGTTAATAGTTTAATTTAGTTTATGGCGATGTGGGGGCTGGTGGTTTAGGGGTTAATAGGTTTAGTAAGTGGTAGTGATGTGGGAGGCCAGGGTTTTAGGGATTAATACATTTATTTAGTTGCGGTGGGCTCCGGGAGTGGCGGGATAGGGGTTGATAACTTTATGTAGGTGGCGGTGGTGTCAGGAGCGGCAGATTAGGGGTTAATAACGTTTAGTTAAGTGGTGGCGGTGTCAGGACGGCAGAATAGGGGTTAATAAGTATAATGTAGGTGGCGGCAGTGTAGGTGCGGAAGATTAGGGGTTAATAAGTATAATGTAGGTGGCGGCGGTGTAGGGGGCGGCAGAATAGTGGTGTTTAGGCTCGGGTATATGTTAGGGTGTTAGGTGTAAACGTAACTTTTATTCTCCCGTAGGAATCAATGGGATATCGGGCAGCAGCGAACATAAGCTTTCGCCGCTTTTAGACTCCCATTGATTCCTATGGCATCCGCCGCCTCCAGGGCGGCGGATTGAAAACCAGGTACGCTGGGCCGGAATAGTGGCGAGCGTACCTGGTAGATATTTGTTAAATAGCAAAAGTAGTCAGATAGTGCCAAATTTCCATTCGGAACATCTGTAATAATGTAAGCATCGATCTGTGTCGGAGTGAGACCGGCGGATCGTATGTTACATCACAAATTTTTCTACTTTTGCCAGTCTGTAGGGTTTGATAAATGAGGGGAATCAAGCTCGCCACAATTACGCTGCGGAATTCCAGCATATTTGCGGTTGACGGCTTGATAAATAGACGTCCTAATCTTAAAAAAAAAAAAAAACACCCAATTTTTTTTTTTAAAAAGAACTAACACTAACCACAAAAATCTACTCACGGTTCCTGAAGTCTGGACATCTATCTTCATCCAGGCGGCAAGAAGTCTTCATGCAGGTGGATGGATTTCAGTAGCTCTCATCCTATTGGCTGATTTGAACAGCCACTAGGATTTTAGAAGCTCATCTTATTGGCTGATTTTAATTTGAAGAATCAAATCAGCCAATGGGAATGCAAGGTATGCCATTTTGAAACAGGTAGCTTGCATTCAACTTCGGTGTACGGCGGTGACCGTATGAAGAGGACGCTCCGCGCAGGATGTCATCCCCCTCCAGGATAGCTCTGCTCCGTGCCGCTGGGATGAAGATAGAAGACGTCCTCGAGTTGGATGAAGGTGTCGCCCCCTGGATGAAGACTTCTTGGCGCCTGGATGAAGATGGATGTCCGGACTTCAGGAACCGTGAGTAGATTTTATGGGGTTAATGTTAGTTTTTTTTTTTTTAAAAATCTGTTTTTTTTTTACATTAGGGCTTTGGGCACTTGTAAAAGAGCTGAATGCCCTTTTAAGGGCAGTAAAAGAGCTGAATGCCCTTTTAAGGGCAGTAAAAGAGCTGAATGCCCTTTTAAGGGCAATGCCCATACAAATGCCCCTTTATGGGCAATGGGTAGCTTAGGATTTTTTAGAGATAGTTTTTTTATTTTGGGGGGTTGGTTGGGTGGGGGGGGGGTTACTTTTAGGGAAGGATTTAGTAATTTTTGTTTAAGGTAAAAGAGCTGTTTAACTTAGGGCAATGTCCTACAAAAGGCCCTTTTAAGGGCTATTGGTAGTTTATTGTAGGTTAGGGGTTGTTTTTATTTGTGGGGGGAGCTTTTTTATTTTTATAGGGCTGTTAGATTAGGTATAATTGTTTTTATTTTTGATAATCTTGTTTATTATTTTTTGTAATCTTAAAGTTTTTTAATTTTCATAATTTAGTGTTTATTATTTTTTGTAATTTTAGATTTTTTAAATTTTTTCATAGTGTTAGGTTTTTTAAATTTGTAATCTAGATTTTTTAATTGGTAGTTTTTTTATTTTATAATAGTTATGTAATATAGTGTTTGCGATGAGGGAGGGTGTTGGTTTAGGGGTTAATAGGTAGTTTATGGGTGTTAGTGTACTTTGTAACAGTTTAGTTATGAGTTTTGTGAAACATTTTTGCTACACAAAATCCATAACTACTGCTCTCAGATGGCGGCATGGGTCGTGTTGGTATAGGCTGTAACGCAAGCATTTTAGCCACAGTGTTAGGTGTTTTTAATCATGTAATTTAGGAATTTTAATTGGTAGTTTTTTTTAATTTTATTAGAATAGTTATGTTAGGTTAATTTATAGTTTAATCTTTTTTTTTTTATTTCACAGGTAATTTTTTTTATTTTAAGGTAGTCATAGTTAGGGGGTCTTACGTTTAGGGGTTAATATGTTTAGTTTATTAGTTGCAATGTGGGGGGCTGGTGGTTTAGGGGTTAATAGGTTAATTTCGTGTCGACGATGTCGGGGGGTGGTAGATTAGGGGTTAATCATTTTATTTAGTGTCAGGGAGCAGCGGATTAGGGGTTACTCGATTTATTTAGTGTTGGCGATGTGGGTGTGCGGCGGATTAGGGGTTAATAGGTTTATTTCATAGTTGCAATGTTGGTGGGCGACAGATTAGAGGTTAATAAATGTAATTTAGTATTTGCAATGCGGGAGGGTGGTGGTTTAGGGGTTAATAGGTAGTTTATGGGTGTTTGTGCACTTTGCAAAGATTGAGGATAAAAACAAACACTTTATTAACATATATACAGACAAATCCAGTTTTCTAAAATTGGAATATTAAGAAAGTGTGAAAATCACTACCACTTCTTCATTTAATTTATTCCAACACTGAAATGGAAAATAAAAACAAGGGGCCACAGAACCTGGGGGGTAGGTGTAGATGGAATAGGAATGTTACTGATAGAATGGGAAGAGTTTCATACAACCATTCAAGAGACATACAGTCTATGCGCTCAAAGGAGTCCTCCTGCCTGCTTACTGCTGTGATTTAACACAGTCAGCCGATTTCTGACTCAATTCCCTATATATCTTAAATCGTGCATACAGCAAGTCTTGTGGAATACACTGCCAAACATTCACTAATTGTGATGTAAAAAATCTTTTAAACCATCACTGGCATATCAGCCACTTAGTTAAACTGCAATGTAGCTTATATATGTTATAGCAACTATGTAACAAAAGAGTACTCTCCCAGAGAGGTAACAGACACACACCACTACATTCACAACACCAACGTCTCCCAGGCTCCGCCCACTGATGCGTTTCGTCACTATGCTTGACTTCGTCAGGTCATAGGGCCGGCCCAGCCTCACATAGCTCTCTTTATTGCTTACGGTTGTCTGGGTAAGTGATGCGTCTTTAGCATTTTGACTATATTGGTCAATGAACAGTATTATCGTATGGTCTTACAAGCAATGTTAATCACATACTTATGTAAGTAGGCACATAATGATGCTGTTAGTAAGATACACTGTACCGTCTTTTATCAATATAGTTTTCTTATTAATGTCACTTGATAAAATGTGACCTGTATTCTTAAGGAGTTAATTCCATTACCCAAAGAACAAATGTATGAACAGGGGTGAGATATTAACATATTAAAAACTGTCTTTCTGATATGGGGGTGGAGGAGGATGACCATGAAATGATTAATGTAATGTTAAAGAACGATACCACACAACACACAACGAGACCTAGTGTTGTTAAACCTAAAAGAAAATTCATGCCTATGATTTCCAAATATCCAAATATTGATAAATTCGGGTCCTTGGTAACCACGGAACTTGGAGCCTTGAACAGTAAAAGTAAAGTGAGTAAAAATCTAAATTTCAAAGAGAGAAGGGCACTGAGTGAATTAAAAAAACAATCCTGACATAACCATTAAAAGTGCAGACAAGGGTGGGAATATGGTAATTCTAAGTAATACACAATATTTAAAAATGTGTCAGGATATACTTGACAATAAAGAGAATGATCAAATATTACAACATGACCCTACAAACTAATTCACCAAAGAGCTGAAATCTCTGCTTGATAAAGGTTTTTGTGAAAGACTAATAACAAAAGCGGAATTTGAATTTATGTGCAACATGTCAGCCAGAGTGGCCACCTTTTATAGCCTCCCTAAAATTCACAAAAATAAAATAGAACCTCCGGGTAGGCCCACTGTTTCAGGCAATGGATGCCTCACAGAAAATGTCAGCATATTCATTGATAAAAAAAACTATGTGAATTTGTATATACACTCACCTCTTATGTTCAGGATACTAAATATTTGTTGAAATGTCTATAGAACATTTGTATAGATGAAAACACTCTCGCCTAGATTTAGAGTTCTGCGTTAGCCGTCAAAACCAGCGTTAAAGGGTCCTAACGCTGGTTTTGGCCGCCCGCTGGTATTTATAGTCAGCCAGGAAAGGGTCTAACGCTCACTTTCCATCCGCGACTTTTACATACCGCAGATCCCCTTACGCCAATTGCGTATCCTATCTTTTCAATGGGATCTTCCTAACACCGGTATTTAGAGTCTTGGTTGAAGTGAGCGTTAGAACTCTAACGACAAAACTCCAGCCGCAGAAAAAAGTCAGGAGTTAAGAGCTTTGTGGGCTAACGCCGGTTTATAAAGCTTTTAACTACTGTGCTCTAAAGTACACTAACACCCATAAACTACCTATGTACCCCTAAACCGAGGTCCCCCCACATCGCCGCCACTCTAATACATTTTTTTAACCCCTAATCTGCCGACCGCACACCGCCGCCACATACATTATCCCTATGTACCCCTAATCTGCTGCCCCTAACATCGCCGACACCTACATAATATTTATTAACCCCTAATCTGTCCCCCCCCAACGTCGCCGCTACTTTACCTACACTTATCACTTATTAACCCCTAATCTGCCGACCGGACCTCGCCGCTACTCTAATAAATGTATTAACCCCTAAAGCTAAGTCTAACCCTAACCCTAACACCCCCCTAAGTTAAATATAATTTAAATCTAACTAAATAAATTAACTCTTATTAAATAAATTAATCCTATTTAAAGCTAAATACTTACCTGTAAAATAAACCATAATATAGCTACAATATAATGAATAATTGTATTGTAGCAATTTTAGGATTTATATTTATTTTACAGGCAACTTTGTATTTATTTTAACTAGGTACAATAGCTATTAAATAGTTATTTACTATTTAATAGCTACCTAGTTAAAATAATTACAAAATTACCTGTAAAATAAATCCTAACCTAAGTTACAATTAAACCTAACACTACACTATCAATAAATTAATTAACTAAACTAACTACAATTACCTACAATTAAATCAACTAAACTAAATTACAAAAACAAACACTAAATTACAAAAAATAAAAAAAGATTACAAGAATTTTAAACTAATTACACCTACTCTAAGCCCCCTAAAAAAATAACAAAGCCCCCCAAAATAAAAAAATGCCCTACCCTATTCTAAAATAAAAAGTTAACAGCTCTATTACCTTACCAGCCCTTAAAAGGGCTTTTTGCGGGGCATGCCCCAAAGAAATCAGCTCTTTTGCCTGTAAAAAAAACATACAATACACCCCCCAACATTACAACCCACCACCCACATACCCCTAATCTAACCCACACAAACCCCCCTTAAAAAACCTAACACTTAGCCCCTGAAGATCTCCCTACCTTGTATTCACCCAGCCGGGTATCACCGATCCGTCCAGAAGAGGGTCCGAAGTCTTCATCCTATCCGGCAAGAAGATGTCCTCCAGAGGGTCCGTAGTCTTCATCCTATCCGGCAAGAAGAGGTCCTCCAGAGGGTCCAAAGTCTTCATCCAGGCGGCATCTTCTATCTTTTTCCATCCGGAGCGGAGCGGATCCATCTTGAAGCAGCCGGCACGGATCCATCCTCTTGTAACGACGTCCTAAGTCCGAATGAAGGTTCCTTTAAATGACGTCATCCAAGATGGCTGTTCCGATCAGCCAATAGAATGCAAGCTCAATCTGATTGGCTGATTGGATCAGCCAATCTGATTGAACTTGAATCTGATTGGCTGATTCAATCAGCCAATCAGATTTTTCCTACCTTAATTCATATTGGCTGATAGAATCCTATCAGCCAATCGGAATTCGAGGGACGCCATCTTGGATGACGTAATTTCTCTGCATAATTAACGCGCGTGCAATTTCTGTCCGAGGACTGGATTCTGATTTGCTTATCAGTTGAAGAAGAAGGCAGCTACGTAACGGTGGGGGGAGTTCGGCTGCCATATTTACTGGTTATTAGAGAGGTTAGTGACGCTGATTAGGAAAGAAGCAAGGCGGCAAGGCAGGAGGGGTATAGTGCAGGCGCATCTTCGGTTTTTTATTTTCAATATACAGTTATGTTAAATGAAGTGCTGACTGTCCCTTTAATAGACACTCAATATGTTTTGATTAGCACCTCTTCCATGGGAGTTTGTTAACATATACTATTCATCTGCTACATGTTATTACATATTGAGAAGGTTATTCAATGTTATTATTATTGTTTAATCCTAATGCTTAATATTTGCCAAGTTAAAATGACTATATCGTCATCCCTCAGTCTATGAGCATAACTGAATTCTGATTTACATCCATAGAATTCAAGTGTGAGACTGAGTGGCAAACATAAGCATAGATTGGTTAATCAGATACACTCTAATTGTAATAAGCCAGAGAACCTCACATATTACCTAGCCTTAAAAACACCTGAATTCCAATCTGAAATGGATCTCTCATATTTAACTAACTGTGTTGGTACTCTCTCCCAGAACATGGATTTAATTATACAAGGGTTAAGAGGGATACAGACTGAACATGAACAATTGAGAAAGTATATCAGTGACCACCTCCCACCAAAAACCCCTATGGTGGATAGCACACCTGAACCACAAGTGTGCCCCCCTGAAAAGTTTACAGGTGTAAGTGCTCACTTTAGAGAATTTAAAAATTCCTGTACACTTTTCTTCTCCCTTAAACCTAAAACTTATCCTACAGAAAAAGTTAAGGTTTTAACGGTTATATCATATCTGTCTGGAGAGCCCAGGAAATGGGCAAACACTTTCTACGAAAACAATGATGCCATCTTAAATTCTTTGGATAATTTCTTTGACGCAATGTCAATCCTGTATGAGGATCGAGACAAACAAACCACAGCTGAAACTTCTATCCGTGCTCTGCGCCAAGGTAAAAGACCAGTTGAAGAGTATGTAATGGATTTTAAAAGATGGGCACCTGACACCCTATGGAACTCGGCAGCTCTTAGGAACCAGTTCTGATTGGTCTTGTCCGACCTTTTAAAAGAGGAATTAGCACAAACCATACTACCCACAGAACTGGAAAATCTTATTTTGTTGTGCATATCAATAGAGAAGATCTGAGAGGGGGTCTTCAGATTCTACAGTGAAGAAGTTTTATAACCACACACTTAGTACACTGGGCAGGACCATGGATGAGCGTATGGATGTGGCATTTGTTAAAGGACCTTTGAAAGCAGAGGAAAAAAAACAGACGCAGACTACAAAACCTCTGTCTATATTGTGCGGCTAAAGACCATGGAGTGAGGGATTGCCCTAGTCTGCTTAAACAAAAGAAGGGTAAGAATCTCCACTCTTCCTATCCAAATAATTTCTCTGCTTCACATTTCTCCATTTCTGTTTCATTACAGTGGGATCGACATCATACAACAACACAGACGGTGATTGATTCTGGAGCCACAGGAAATGTTATTGATTATAATTTTGTGCACTGTAATAAGATTCCTTTGTTAAAGAAAGATGTTTCACTTGCACAGTTGTTGACGGTTCTTTAATCAAATCAGGACCTATAACACATAACACTGTACCCCTACAGCTTTCACTCTCACCCACTCATGTTGAAATCTGTACCTTTGAGGTAATTTCCACCCCTCTTTTTCCTATTATATTAGGACTACCCTGGTTAAAAAAACACCAGCCCACTATATTTTGGAGTAGGAATCTCCTCCATTTTGATTCAGCATATTGTGCCAAGTCATGCATTCCTAAAACCAAACATAACATCATGCAGTTAACAGAAAGCAACATCCCAGATTGTTATAAGGATTTTGCGGACGTCTTTGACAAGGTAGAAGCACAGACTCTACCTCCCCATAGACCCTATGACTGTCCGATTGATCTACTCCCCAATTCAACAGTTCCTTTCGGACATATCTATCCAATGTCTGAACCCGAGCTGAAACACCTAAAGGAGTACGTGGAGGAAAACCTAAAGAAGGGATTCATTAGACCCTCTACCTCTGCGGCCGAGGCTGGAATATTTTTAGTCCGGAACAAGGACAACACCCTCCGTCCTATCATTGACTACAGGGAGTTAAACAAAAGAACTCGGAAGAACAGGTATCCATTACCTTTGATCCCTGAACTCATTGAACGGTTACAGGGGCCCCAGATATACACCAAATTAGATCTTCAGGGAGCTTATAATTTGGTCAGGATGAGGAAGGGAGACGAGTGGCTGACTGCATTCAGAACAAGGTATGGCTTGTTAGAGTACACAGTCATGCCATTCCGGCTATGCAATGCCCCAGCCACCTTCCAGTGTTTTATGAATTAGATATTCCGAGATCTTCTAGATGTTTGTTTGGTCATATACTTGGACGACATCCTTATATATTCTGATTGCTTGGATAACCACATACAACATGTACGCCTAGTCCTTTCCAGGCTGCGGACACATTCATTGTATGCTAAGGGTGAGAAGTGTATATTTAACAGTGACTCCATTTCCTTCCTAGGATACAGCATCACACCCTCAGGGATACGAATGAAAGAAAGAAAGTTGAAGCTATCCTCAACTGGCCCACTCCAACATCCAAAAAAGAGGTCCAGACCTTCATTGGTTTTGCTAACTTCTACAGAAAGTTAAAAGCATTCTCCTCCATTGTGAAGCCCCTTACGACTCTCACCAAGAAGTCATATAAGTATAGATGGACGCCCGAAGCCGAACAGGCTGAAATCTTGATTCACTACAGCTCCAATCCTGCAGTTTCCAGATCCAAAGCTACAATATCATCTCAAAGTTGATGCTTCAGACTATGCCTTAGGAGCCATTCTCTCTCAAAGAGTATCTTCATCAGAACCCTTACACCCTATCTCCTATTATTCTCATCTGATGACGACTGCAGAGTATAACTATTCCATAGGGGAAAAAGAACTTCTCGCAATTAAGGCCTCCTTAGAGTTTTGGAGACACCTTTTGGAGGGAACTGAGCTACCTATCATAATATATACAGACCATAGGAATTTGCAATATTTGAAAACCAATAAAACCCTCAGTTCTAGACAAGTACGCTGGAGTCTCTTTCTTTCAAGGTTTAATTACCTAATCACATACAGACCAGGCACAAAAAATATGAAGGCGGATGCCCTCTCTAGAAGAGAACCTAAACCATCATACGATCTAACGCCAACTTCAGTAATACCACAAAACCGCTTCATAGCACTGATGTCTCATTCATCTGATTACGTAAAGACACAACAGGAAAAGGATCCTACAACCAGTTCTTTAGCTCTAACAAAATCCCCTGAGGGGCTACTGTATTTTCAGGAACGTCTCTACAAACCGCCCTCTCTCAGGGAAGAAGTAATCAAAACAGCTCATGATTCACTCCTATGTGGACATCCAGGTGTTAAGAAAACATTGCAGATTCTTCAAAGAGATTTCTGGTGGCCTAAGATGACTTGCTTTGTTTCTGATTATATTAGATCCTGTTGTACCTCCAAACATCAAAAGATCCATCCCTACGGTCTTCTCCTATCATTGCCTATTCCACAGAGACAACCCAATACTCGTAACGATTGATCTCTTTTCCAAAATGGTACACTTCATACCTGTTATGGGTTTACCTACTGCAGCAGAGACTGCTCAACTTTTCCTCAATCACATAATTAAACTTCATGGTCTCCCCGAGTCTATAACAACTGACAGGGGGACACAATTCACGTCGAAATTTTGGTCTGAACTCTGCCTTTCATTACATATTGACAAGAGACTTTCCACAGCTTTTCACCCCCCAGACCAACGGGCAGACAGAACGAGCTAACCAGACGTTAGAGCAATACCTCCAATGTTTTTGCACTGTTCAACAGGATAACTGGCATACCTTATTGCCGACTGCAGAATTTGCCTTTAACAATACCATCAACGCCTCCAGTAAGCTCACCCCATTTTATGTGAACTATGGCTTCCATCCCTCATACCAACTAACTCATCGTACACCCACATCATCTCCCCTTGTTGATGACACCATCAATACTATTGCAGATGGATTCTCTACTCTAAAGGGCGTTTTGCTAGCTGCACAGTCTAAACAAAAGGCCTACTATGACCTCAGGGGAACCCCAGCTCCCGATTATAAACTTGGAGATCTGGTTTGGCTATCCACCAAGTACTTGAGACTCCAGATCCCAAGCAAAAAACTCGGAGCATTATTTGTCGGACCTTTTCCGATAGAAAAATTGTTAATTTGAATGCTCTTACTCTTCAGCTACCGCCTTCATACAGATGTCATCCTACTTTCCATGTCTCCCTTCTTAAGCCTTACCATCCTGTGAGATCCCAGACTACTCCCACTCTGTTGTCCGTGGTTCCATCAGAGGATTTGGAGTATGAGGTGGGCTCTATTTTGGATTCACGCTATCACCAGTCTACCCTGCAGTATTTGGTCCACTGGAAAGGCTTTGGCGACGAGTAAGATTCATGGGAGCCTTCCATCAACTTGAAAGCACCTCGTTTGGTCTCTCAGTTCCATAGGCGTCATCCCGATCGTCCCAGACCTTGATCCACGGAGTGGATCCTTAGTGAGGGTGTCCTGTCATGCACTGGTTGTCTTTCCCTTTAAGACATGCAGCCTAAACCCTATTTAAGGTAATGTTACTATAGTAATGGTAGTACTCTGCTCTCTACTTCCAACTAGCCTTTGGGATTTCTTCTACGGATTCCTACCTCAGAAATTACTCTACTCAGCATCCTGTTCCCTGTTGCTGAAGACCCCTGGAACTCCTCAGTCACTCTCTGCAGCTAAAACAAGCACCGGAGACTTTTATTTCGGATCCTGTTTGCTAAGCAGTTACGCTGTGTGCTGGACTTCCGCACCGACTCCCTCTGCTGACGTCACCCGGCACTGTCTGCCTCGCCTGCTACTAAACCCGCTGTGTGTTGCTGCTGCAAACGGAGACTGGTAACCTTGTATCTAATTGTACTCATTGCTATTGACTATCTCTGCTCTTACATGCACGCAATCTCCCTGCTGACAGTCTAATACCAAAGTGCTTGCTTTTTGTTTGGAATTACACATGCTTCACTCAAACCTACTGTTTGTTCTAATATCTGCATTCTCTGCATAATTACTGGAACTTGTATCATATTATACTAGATTCTGCTGTTGGATCATATTAAGGAGTTTACAGCTAAACTTGAGCCTGTCACAGTATCATGTTGTGTTAACCCTTAGTTGCCTACAGCTTGAAACTTCTTTAATAGACACTCAATATGTTTTGATTAGCACATCTTCCATGGAAGTTTGTTAACATATACTATTCATCTGCTACATGTTATTACATATTGAGAAGGTTATTCAATGTTATTATTATTGTTTAATCCTGATGCTTAATATTTGCCAAGTTAAAATGACTATATCGTCATCCCTCAGTCTATGAGCATAACCGAATTCTGATTTACATCCATGGAATTCAAGGTCTGGTGTGAGACTGAGTGGCAAACATAAGCATAGATTGGTTAATCAGGTACACTCTAATTGTAATAAGCCAGAGAACCTCACAACCCGAAGGGTAATCTGGAAGATGAATTTATTGTGGATTTACTTAAATTTGTGCTAAAATACAACTATTTTCTGTTCAACAATAAGGTACATTTACAAAAAAGGGGCACAGCTATGGGCACTTGCTGTGCTCCTACTGAAGCCAATTTGTTTTTGGGCTGGATTGAGTCCACCTGTGTTCTTAATCAAGATGTTAATCCATTTATGAAATTATGGATTTATACATTCGCTATATCGATGATGTGCTGATACTTTGGACTGGCACCAGGGATGATTTTTCTGACTTCATGTCCTGGTTAAACAATAACGAACATGGGATGCGTTATACATGCATAATTGATGACAAATGTATTCCCTTTCTTGATCTTCTGATCCGTAAAGAAGACAATGGGTCACTAAACACAAAACTATATCGTAAAGATACAGCAACTAATAGTCTCCTACAATGGGATAGTTTCCACCCAAAATGCCAAAAGATGGGAATCCCCACTGGCCAATATCTACGTGCCAGAAGAAACTGTAGTACTGATGATGATTTTGAAAGAGCAGTATAGGAATTAAGGAGGAGATTTAGAGAAAGAGGGTACCCAAACAAATGTTTGAAAAGGGTTTACCAGAGAGCTAAAGCATCTGAAAGATCAATATTATTACAAGATCAGAAACTAAGTAATGAACAAGAACAACCCACAAATGAGATTAGAGTCATAGAGAACCTATGATGATAAAAACAATACGATCCGTAACATCTTTCAAAAACACTGGCATGTGTTACAAGACGATGTAGATCTTAAAGATACAATTACAGACAAACCATTGATCAGAAGGTAATTGAACTTGAAAAACATCTAACAAATAGCCATTTTACTAAAACACACCCTAGAACCTGGCTGAGAGAAAACAGGGGTTTCTTTAAATTTGGCCACTGTCAAGCATGTAAAAATATGTCTCCCAAAAATGTTTACATTCATCCTACAACTAAGAAGAGGTATGAAATAACGGATTCTCTGAATTGTAGATCTGATAAGATGATTTATGTGGCAATGTTCAAATGTCCCCTTATCTATGTAGAGGAAACCTCTAGAGAACATATGGGAGATATTAAATGGAATCAAAATGTACCAGTGGCACAACACATGAATAAAATACACAGTGACCATAAATATGATATTCAATGTTTTGCCATAGAGCGTCTTAAATTGAAAGGCAGGAGAGGTAATATTAATAAACTACTCCTGCAAAAAGAATGCAGGTGGATTCATGAATTACAATCTGCCTCTCCAAAAGGTCTGAATGAAGCGATTTCTTTCAAAAGCTTTTTTGTGATTATAAACATGATAATATAATGAATCTTTACTATATCCAAGTTAGTATAATACATACATTGGTGATTAAATCGATTAGATATCGATATTACCTTCCAGATAGCTATTATAGATTCTGTATTGAGATCTAATAGTATATTGTAGATAACATTGATCCTATAATGTCATGTATATGTTAATATCTCACCCCTGTTCATACATTTGTTCTTTGGGTAATGGAATTAACTACTTGAGTATACAGGTCACATTTTATCAATTGACATTAATAATAAAACTATATTGATAAAGGACGGTACAGTTTATCTTCCTAACAGCATCAGTATGTGCCTACTTACATAAGTATGTGATTAACATTGGTGGTAAGACCATACAATAATACTGTTCATTGACCAATATGGTCAAAATGCTAAAGGTGTTTTCAGCTCAAACATAATCAATATCACTTGAGATCAATGGCCTTTTATTGCTTCTTGTTTAAAATATAAAATAGTGGTTTATCGGTAGATGATAGATTTTCCACATTGACACTAAAGATCGCCATCTGCGGTTCTAAACACTTCAGCGCATGCGCATCGGTTACCCAGACAACCGTAAACAACAAAGAGAGCTATGTGAGGCTGGGCCGGCCCTATGCCCTGATGAAGTCACGCATAGTAATGAAGCACATAGGTGGGCGGAGCCTGGGAGACGTTGGTGTTGTGAATGTAGCGGTGTGTGTCTGTTACCGCTCTGGGAGAGTACTCTTTTGTTACATAGTTGCTATAACATATATAAGCTACATTGCAGTCTAACTAAGTGGCTGATATGCCAGTGATGGTTTAAAAGATTTTTTACATCACAATTAGTGAATGTTTGGTGGTATATTCCACAGGACTTGCTGTATGCACGATTTAAGATATATAGGGAATTGAGTCAGAAATCGTGTGTTAAATCACAGCAGTAAGCAGGCAGGAGGACTCCTTTGAGCGCATAGACTGTATGGCCTCTATTTAACAAGCTCCGTAAGGAGCTTGATGGCCCCTGTTTCTGGCGAGTCTTCAGACTCGCCAGAAACAGCGGTTATGAAGCAGCGGTCACAAAGACCGCTGCTCCATAATCTGCCCGCCTGCTCTGAGCAGGCGGACAGACATCGCCGGAAATCAACCCGATCGAGTACGATCGGGTTGATTGACACCCCCCTGCTGCAGGGGGCAGCGTTGCACCAGCAGCTCTTGTGAGCTGCTGGTGCAATGCTGAATACGGCGAGTGCATTGCTCGCCGTATTCAGCGAGGTCTGGCGGACCTGATCCGCACTGTCGGATCAGGTCCGCCAGACTTTGATAACTTGGGGCCTATGTCTCTTGAATGGTTGTTTGAAACTATTCCCTTTCTCTCAGTAACATTCCTATTCCATCTACACCTACCCCCCAGGTTCTGTGGCCCCTTGTTTTTATTTTCCATTTCAGTGTTGGAATAAATTAAATGAAGAAGTGGTAGTGATTATCCCACTTTCTTAATATTCCAATTTTAGAAAACTGTTTTTGTCTGTATATATGTTAATAAAGTGTCTGTTTTTAACCTCAATCTTTGCAATATATAATATGCTAGTGTACTTTGTAACATTTTAGTTATGAGTTTTGTGAAACATTTTTGTTTCGCAAAATTCATAACTACTCGTCTTAGATGGCCGAATGGATCGTGTTGGTATAGGCTGTAACGCAAACATTTTAGCCAGAGCGCACAACCTGTAATACTGCGGTATGGACGTTGCATTACAGGCTAAAATGCTTGCGGTATAGCTATACCGTAGCGACTCGTAATATGCGTTACCGGCCATTCCATGTGCAATTGCCAATTTTTCAGCAGTATAGCCGTACCACACAATAACTCAAAACTCGTAATCTAGGTGAATGTTAGGTCTAATATCATAATCTGATCAACCTCTTCTACGCTATAGTTATATAAACAGGGTAAACACAAAACCGGGCTAATATTATTAAATGATTCAGTTAGATCGCCATCATTTTCTCTATGAGAGTTGCGTGATCTGAGTACATTACGAGTATGCTGTCAGCCTCCAAAGATTGTCTGCAATATTATATCATGGCTCTGACATCCCCAGAAAGGCAATTGGAAAAGGCCAGGTAAGACATTTCTGCTGATCGGAGTGTCTTGTAAATATTTTAGCACGGGGTGGTTTTTAAAAACTCAAGATTTGCTGTGAGCCGTGCGATGCATTTAAGGCCCAAATTTGTTGTGTATAGTCCGGTAAAGCATCCAGAGCATCAATGTGTGAAGTCTCTGAGTTTGCAGCCACCTGGGGGTCCCCCCCCCGAGCCCCCATGGCAACAGCATTGACTCTGAGTACTGTCCTGTCCATAAGATCAAAACTGGTATTCCCGGATCCAAGGTCAGTAGTGTAGCAGAGGGAACTCCCCTTTCCTTGATGGTAGGTTATGTAGTAGTTGGGTTTGAGCTTTTCACAGAGGAATCTCTCTGTTTTTCCATAGGCACCATTTTAGGTTTAGTATCAGAATGTCTCCAATCCGTGGAGTATGGCTTGAGGAAGAGGTCTGTAACTTGAGGGTTTGTGTTGTCCCTTATTATGTGTTTATCTCCCAGTGTTATCAGCATGGATGCTGTAGCAAGGTAGATGTCTGCTTTATAACTTTCCCGACCCTCGGCTTGTCAGGTTGATCATCTTTCCCATGCCATGTGGTTGGATCAGCCATGTGGTTGGATCAGGCTTGGGAAACACAGATTGTTCCATAGGATTAGCGGATGTTGCTCGGTCTATCAGGATTTGTAGATCTTGCTCTGAGGGTGCCTGAATGGCAGGAGAACCTTCTTTCCACATTATAATAGTCAAGTTTAGTGTCTTTCCGTGTTGCGCGGCTATGATACTTATGTATTTATACTTGCTTCAGAAGGTGGTGAAGACTTTTGGATGCCTGAGTCAGTGGTATTGATGTTGAGTGTGATCAGATTCGGCAAATCACCCCAGCATACCGGGGGGACGGAGGCTGCCTGTGAGATTGTCGCCGCTATAGGGCTCTGTTATCCTGTTCAGTCTCTGGTGTCATCAACACAGCAACCCAGGCTAAATTTTAGATGGGGATGTGAGGAGGTATTATAACAATCGTAATGGTTATATATGCTGTAAACTAGCACCATTAATCGGCAGGTTATTGTATTTTCTCCCAAGGCTCTAAAAGGATGTGGCTGCGCAGAGCCACTGCTTGGACACGCCCCCTTTGTAAGGTATTTTTGATGTTTTGTGATACTTTTTTGTTTCACGAAACACATTACTTCAGGTCTTTGAGTGCGGAATGGATCGTTGCGGTAAAGGCCATATTGTGCGCGGCCATGACTGAATGTACGACTTGTAATACCAAATCAATGACCATTCCGCACGCAAAGACTATATCGCGCGCAGAAAAGCCATACCACATGACTTGTAATCAAGGTCTATGATTTCTTATGAGCCCCAAAATTAAGCAGCAGTTTAGTAGATGTTATTTTTATATTGTATGCTATACTATTGGCCTATATGTAACAACACCAAACATTCATTAATCATATTTGATATATTACTTTATATAATAATTCAAATCTTTAGACATATGTGGTAATTTGCAAAAGGTTGTTAAATGTATATCTATAAAGTATAGGTTGTTTTAACTGATGCTGAAATTAACAGGAAATGCATGTTTGTGAAAAACTAAAGTCTCACTTGCTAGGGACATGCCTCCAAAAACATAAATATATATATTTTTTTATGAAAAGGGACATCTGTTATTTGTTTTAACTGTGATATACTATAAAGGACCTTTTTGTTCTACTGTTATTTTTTACAGTTTCTAACCAATAAGCCCATTACAACTATATAATAATTATCTCACTTGAGTTTTAATACAATCATTTTAACTGCAGCTACTAGTATATGAAATCACCATGACAGCTTGTCTCACATATTGAAGCTTTGGAAGTGTAGATAATTTATTGTACATCGTTCAGAGTATGATAACTGATGTTTGAGTTCAGCGCTGTCTATGCAATGTAATCTTGACCATGTATTTTCTATGCATGACAAAGTTGTCAAAAATGTCTGCATTTTTTATTATTTACTGTTCACTGAACACACATTTTTATTTTCAGAATAGGCAATACTTATATAATTTCTGACTTAATAGTATATGAATGTCATTCATATAGCCAATATTTAGCTAATGTGTTAGTAAAAATGTTTGTAACAACAACAAATATATATATATATATATATATATATATATATATATATATATATGTATATGTACTGTGCAAAAGTCTTTGGGGAGACTGTCCTGAAGTTTTCTGAAGTAATCTTTTGGTATATTATACTAAACTTCTTTCAGAATTTCCCAGAGTTCTTCTTTAGATTTAGGTTATCTTTTATTTATTTCTCTGTCCAGGTGATCCCATATTGCCTCTATAATATTCATGTCTGGACTGAGGCCAGTCCATGAATGTCAGTGTTTTATCAGCTGTTTTCTCTGCAAATATGATTTCACTGCATTAGTAGTGTGCTTGGGATCGTTATCATGCTGAAAAATAAAACCATTTCCAATCAGGCACTTTTCAGAAGGAATGGCATGATGAATTAAAACCTCTCTGTACTCTTCAGCATTCATGATCCCATCAATTCGAACAATATCGCCAACATCACTGGCAGCCCAAACCAGGACAGACCCTCCACAATGTTTCACTGAAGGCCACAAAAACTGATTCTTCCATCTATCTACAACTCTTCTTCTCACATAGTGTTGATGATTGGATCCAAAAATTTCAAACTTGGATTCAACACTCTTTTCCACTGATCTTCAGTCCAATCTTTGTGAGCTTTATCATATCTTATCTTTTTCACCCTGTTCCCCTTCTGAAACAGTTGTTTCTTGGCTGCTACATTGCCACAAAGACCATTCCTGATTAAGCTTCTTCAGACTGTAGAAGGGTCAACTTGGCATCCCGATGAAGCTGCCAGATGCCGAGCCAGATCCTTGCTGGAATTCTTCCGGTCTCTTAAAGAAGAAACTTTGAGAAACTTCTCATCAGATTTTGAAAGTTTTCTCTTGGCCTTCCAGTCCTTTTTTTTGTCCTTGACATCTCCTGGTTCTTCAAATTTCTTTATAACAGCTTAAATACCACATATTGAGTATCCAGTTTTTTGCTGATTTCTCTTTGAGAGTGGCCTTGCTGATGCAAAAGTATGATTTTATGTCTGTCAAATTCTGTGATCTTTTTTGAATGGAATGATGTGATTGAAAGCAAGATTTTTTATTATTTTTTTTTAATCTCAAATTCTTTATTTTTTTTTTTTTATATTTTTTTATTAAGGTTCTTTTCAAAACATACAATTAGTAGCTGTAAAAGCATACATATAGAAGAAAATAAATTGTTACAGGGTAGGCAGAGAAATGCACAGAATAATTAATGACAACCTACACTGTCAGTACAGGCAGTAAGTGCTGCTTAAACTGTATGCCCACCAAAAGATTTGAGTGGCCACTCTTGGACCACACTCTTGCATTAACCCTGATATAAGGTAGGTGAACATTAATGTGTCAGGTCCACTCATGGACCTCAGATGAAGAACCTCTGGTTTTCTTGCTTTTTGATACTATATTTATGATTAACACTTGCTTTTTACGTTTTAATACTATAGTTAGAATGAACATTTTAACAGGGTAGTAGAACTTTAAAAGATTGTAAATAGAACTCTGCCTGACATATATTTGGAATATAATAGTAATATACTAAACCGGGGGTGAAGCTACTTAAAAACTAGGAGATTATAGCTACATATGTCGTAAAAATTTAAAGAATAAGAGGGAGTTAAAGGTAAGGTTGCCACATAAGAGAAGTCCTCATTATCAAATCAAGTATGATTTACATCCTAATCAGCCAAAGTGTGAACAATGAGAGATCATGCCCAAAACTTGTTCCAAAGTAAATATCCACCTACATTGGGATTTTATATATGGTTAGCACTAACTAAAGTAATAAATAAAAGATAGATATTCTGCCACCCCGGCCGCTGGCAACAAGACATCACCTTAACATGGTTCGCTAAAACATTATATGTGTAGGGGGAAGTCAAAAGCTATAATATATTTTAGGGCATAACTGGAAAGGAGGCTGAATACGCTTTCTAGAAAGAAGCAATAAAGGAGTATATAAGTAAAACAACTCTTAAGAAGTGGACATGGCACTGTATATATTATTAAGTAATAAGTAGGTCATAAGTAGTGCGGAAGGCCTGCAAGTAGTGGATAAGAGGGACCATAAGTAATGATATGGACATTACAAATAAACAGAATACTCAAGTGAACTAGTTCCCACTATGTTACTGAGCTTGGCGTCCCCATATAGGCAGGAGGCACTGTTATAAAATCACAGGTTTTCATTGAATAAATCATAGGTAGTTCAAGGAACCTGCAACTATTAGACAGATAGTTCTTAGTGGTGATATGCATGTTTCAAGTGTACACATTGCTCAAATGAGACTTCAGTATCAATATACATAGGATACAGGGTACAATAACTTTAAGGCGCAACGCCTAAATGATAGGCTCCTACTGTGTTACTGAACTTGACATCTCTGTAAATACAATGAGAGTGATTATGGCATCTCTTAGCAAGGAAATGTGTGAAAAAAGTAGCCTTAAAGGCTGTAACTGTGTAGATATATGATATAGTAATATGCTATAATAAGACATCATATCATATAGAGCAGAGAATACTATATGTCAATAAATGGATGATGGTAGACATTAAGCAGTACACAAGATCTTACTAAAAACAATTAATGTGCCATAAGCATTGAAGCTTTAAAAGGTTCACCTTAGGATCCCAAAGTGGTCTTACATGAAATTCTGGTATACATATTATTATAACTACGGAATGATAACCACACTAACTCAGTTGCCACCTTCATATTAAAATCTTATCTAGGATACTAACTATACCAGTCACAGGACATAACCTCATCAACTAAGGGATGTTTTGTTCTATAAGTCTGGTAGTTTTCTTCAGCAATCGCAATCATGCTCACAATAATAAACAGAAAAAGGACTCCAAAGAGCAGAATAGCGTCAGTGCTCAAGTCCAGGTGTATCAATAATATGCGGGTGCAGATAATAAATCACCAATACTCTTACTGTAGTAGTCACAAGGATCAAACCAATGCGTTCCGCCATAGACCCAGTCAAAGTGCAGCTAAACTACATGGGAGCGGACACTCGGTAAGAAGGGTGTTTGTAAATTTACGCTGCTCTCAGCTGTATAGGATCAGTGGTTTGGGCATCGTCTCCTGCTAGATTCCCTCTAGAAGTATACTTTGCATGTGACTGCCGTAGAATAAAAGCTGACCAGCTTTCACCAGCCTCCGTTTCCACTGGAAAAATTGCAGGCCAAGTCAGACTTTCAGGGTCCCATTTCAAATATTGTGGTGCTGTATGAAGAAGGATGCTAGGCAATATAGAAACCCGAGGACAATGTATTGCTTCTGGCTGCTTGCACAAAATGTTCCAGGTTAGATCACCCTCATAAACCTCTTCCGATAATTGTTCCAGGACCCTCAGCTTCAATGCAGAGGTTAGTTGACTCGTCAGTGTACCAGAAACACAACCGCCTGGCTGGACGATGTAACAAGTCACGCTATCGTCTAGCTGTGTAGCTCCATCCTCCACTTTGCTGGGAACCGCTAGATTACTTTTTGAGTGCCTCAATAGTCCATTAGGAGTGGGTCACGGGCACCAGTGTTCTAGACTGCCATTGAGATTGTCAGCGTTCTGCCGCTCTACCAAAGCAGGATCCCACTGAGGAACTGCATTGGGTAAGTGATTGTCCCCGGACTCAAATGCTTGGTGTAGTATGGATTCAAATGCAGCATGGTGTTGCACTAGCAAACGAGTCAGCTCCCTCAGAATATCCATAGCACCATCCATAGTCTTTCGTGAAGATCTGTAGTCAGGCAGATTAGAGGTTAGGAGCTTTGAATTCAGCACAGCGTGCTGCCTAATGACAAGGCCCGAATGGACCTCGCCGGGGGGTGGATAAAAGGCCTCAACCTTAGAATGTACTCCGGGCGCTCAAAGTCGTGGCCATCTGAAAATTAATAGGCTCATCTAAAGCAGGATCTGTAGCGTTGCAGAAATCAGGTTATGTAGTAAATAGATGACCCGTCTGGGATATTATTTAAAGCATAAATGATGGAAAGGCTAGAGCAGAGTGGAAATGTGCGACCTGTCATGGCCGCACCCCGGAAATTCCCCCGAAAGCAAGATTTTAATGAATTAAACTCATATCACATGTGCATGTAATGTTCAAGCATGTTAGCAATGACATTAATTAGGATTCCATTCCATTTAGGTTTACGAGAGCCAGTTTCCTTTTATTGCTCACACTAAATACTTACCACTTTAGCTAATAGAAGCATTTTTTTCAGATTTTTTTTAACACTGTATACAAATATCCTGTATTTTCTGGTTGTATTCTAATAAAGAGACTGAGAAAGAATTATATATTGTCATTATTACATTGCTAAAACAACATATTTTTTGCACAGTACTGTATATATATATATATGTAGATAAAGTATGTAGAGCACTCACCAGAACTTGAAAATAAGTATTTATTAGCAGTGATGTTTCGGGATCACCCCCCCCCCCCCGTCTTCAGATCTAAAATACAACATGTATAATACATTTCTCACCTTCTATATGCCCTCCACCATTCTGTCAGCTCCATGGCGCTTCCTGCGGCATCCTGGCAGCCTGTGATGTCACGGAGTGTCCGCAACCATGTGATCCAATGTTCATGCGACCATGACTATGGAAACCAGACGCCGAAGACATAGCAACCATAATCGGATACCTGACCAGATACATCGCATTACTGTGAATGCCAAAAATTAAGTGAATAGTAAAAAATAAGTAAACAATAAAAAATAGCACAGCAAAATAGTTATGAAATCAGTATAAAACTTATCACTATGTGACACCTGACAATATTTTCATTATTTATAATGTATGCTGACATCAAGGTGGGGAAAGGGCCAACTAAGTCCAATTTTGACTCTGGTAGGTAACATATTAATAGTGACAATTTAAACCATAGAATATATGGTAACAAAGTGCCTGTGCATATCTCTGGACACATTTCATGGTTATGTCTGTGTTCTCAATACTGGGGTAGAGAATAATAATAAGAGCAATAAATTAAAAGATAGAGGATAGTAGTATTAGAAGGGGAGAAACACTGTCAATGAACTGCTTGTCTACTGGAGTTACTCTATCTTCTTGCTTTTCTCTAGAGTTAGAATTGTCACTGTGTACAGAGACATTCCCATGCTCACTGCAGATGAGAAATTGAGAAACATAATCCATAAGGGATGTACTTTTTCCTCCCGAAAGGGCAGGACTATAGGGATTATAGTCTCACCAACAGTACAACAAAAGAGCCTCTTGGTTGGAAGTGAAAGTGTGACGAATCAAATCTTCTCAACGTCAAAATAGAGGGGTGTGGGCATGAAGGGGTTAATGGCACACAGCTCTGGTTCCCTTAACCTTGCAACTCTACAAAAGGACCTTAAAAGGGACACCATATTAACCCCCAAATCCTGTCCACACTGCTCTAATTAACAATTTCTGCCACCACCAAAACTTCTAAATTAAAGGGGCATTTTGGGAACCCCCAAAAACTCACACAATTTAACAATTAGGTAACGTGCCTTTCAACAGAGTGTGAATTCAGATATTAGAGCCCAAAAGACAGAATGAGATTTTCTATCACCTAGATTTAGAGTTTTGCGGCCAAAGGGGTGCGTTAGCTACGCGTGTTTTTTTCCCCCACACCTTTTAAATAACGCTGGTATTTAGAGTTGTCTGAATGTCTGCGTTAGGCTCCAAAAAGGGAGCGTAGAGCATAATTTTCCGCCACTTCAACTCTCAATACCAGCGTTGCTTACGGTAGCGGCCAGCTTAAAAAAACGTGCTCGTGCACGATTCCCCCATAGGAAACAATGGGGCAGTTTGAGCTGAAAAAAAACCTAACACCTGCAAAAGAGCAGCGTTCAGCTCCTAACGCAGCCCCATTGTTTCCTATGGGGAAACACTTCCTAAGTCTGCACCTAACACCCTAACATGAACCCCGAGTCTAAACACCCCATACCTTACACTTATTAACCCCTAATCTGCCGCCCCCGCTATCGCTGACCCCTGCATTATATTATTAACCCCTAATCTGCCACTCCGGACACCGCCGCAACCTACATTATCCCTATGAACCCCTAATCTGCTGCCCCTAACACCGCCGACCCCTATATTATATTTATTAACCCCTAATCTGCCCCCCAACATCGCCGCTACCTTACCTACACTTATTAACCCCTAATCTGCCAACCGGATCTCGCCGCCACTATAATAAATCTATTAACTCCTAAACTGCCGCACTCCCATCTCGCAACCCCTATAATAAATTTTATTAACCCCTAATCTGCCGACCGGATCTCGCCACCACTATAATAAATCTATTAACTCCTAAACCGCCGCACTCCCATCTCGCAACCCCTATAATAAATTTTATTAACCCCTAATCTGCCCTCCCTAACATCTTTGACACCTAACTTCAAGTATTAACCCCTAATCTGCCGACCGGACCTCGCCGCTACTCTAATAAATGTATTAACCCCTAAAGCTAAGTCTAACCCTAACACTAACACCCCCCTAAGTTAAATATAATTTAAATCTAACAAAATAAATTAAATCTTATTAAATAAATTAATCCTATTTAAAGCTAAATACTTACCTGTAAAATAAATCCTAATATAGCTACAATATAACTAATAATTATATTGTAGCTATTTTAGCATTTATATTTATTTTACGGGCAACTTTGTATTTATTTTAACTAGGTACAATAGCTATTACATAGTTATTTACTATTTAATAGCTACCTAGTTAAAATAATTACAAAATTACCTGTAAAATAAATCCTAACCTAAGTTACAATTAAACCTAACACTACACTATCAATAATTTAATTAACTAAACTACCTACAATTACCTACAATTAAATCAACTAAACTAAATTACAAAAAAAACAAACACTAAATTACAAAAAATAAAAAAAGATTACAAGAATTTTAAGCTAATTACACCTACTCTAAGCCCCCTAAAAAATAACAAAGCCCCCCAAAATAAAAAAATGCCCTACCCTATTCTAAAATAAAAAGTTAACAGCTCTATTACCTTACCAACCCTTAAAAGGGCTTTTTGCGGGGCATGCCCCAAAGAAATCAGCTCTTTTGCCTGTAAAAAAAAACATACAATACCCCCCCAACATTACAACCCACCACCCACATACCCCTACTCTAACCCAAACCCCCCTTAAATAAACCTAACACTACCCCCCTGAAGATCTCCCTACCTTATATTCACCCAGCCGGGTATCACCGATCCGTCCTCCAGAGGGTCCGAAGTCTTCATCCTATCCGGCAAGAAGAGGTCCTCCAGAGGGTCCAAAGTCTTCATCCAGGCAGCATCTTCTATCTTCTTCCATCCGGAGCGGAGCGGGTCCATCTTGAAGCAGCCGGCGCGGATCCATCCTCTTCTTCCAACGTCCTAACACCGAATGAAAGTTCCTTTAAATGACGTCATCCAAGATGGCGTCCCTCGAATTCCGATTGGCTGATAGGATTCTATCAGCCAATCGGAATTTAGATAGGAAAAATCTGATTGGCTGATTGAATCAGCCAATCAGATTCAAGTTCAATCAGATTGGCTGATCCAATCAGCCAATCAGATTGAGCTCGCATTCTATTGGCTGATTGGAACAGCTCAATCTGATTTAGGTGTTAGGGAGGGCAGATTAGGGGTTAATAAAATTTATTATAGGGTTTGCGAGGCGGGAGTGAGGCGGTTTAGGGGTTAATACATTTATTATAGTGGCAGCGAGGTTCGGTCGGCAGATTAGGGGTTAATAAGTGTAGGTAAGGTAGCGGCGACGTTGGGGGGGCAGATTAGGGGTTAATAAATATTATGTAGGTGTCGGCGGTGTTAGGGGCAGCAGATTAGGGGTTTATAGGGATAATGTAGGTGGCAGCGTTGTCCGGTCGGCAGATTAGGGGTTAAAAAAATGTATTATAGTGGCGGTGATGTGGGGGGACCTCGGTTTAGGGGTACATAGGTAGTTTATGGGTGTTAGTGTACTTTAGAGCACAGTAGTTAAGAGCTTTATAAACCGGCGTTAGCCCATAAAGCTCTTAACTCCTGACTTTTTTCTGCGGCTGGAGTTCTAACGCTCACTTCAGCCAAGACTCTAAATACCAGCGTTAGGAAGATCCCATTGAAAAGATAAGATACGGAATTGGCGTAAGGGGATCTGCGGTATGGAAAAGTTGCGGCTGGAAAGTGAGCGTTAGACCCTTTCCTGACTGACTCTAAATACCAGTGGGCGGCCAAAAGCAGCATTAGGACCCCTTAACGCTGGTTTAGACGGCTAACGCAGAACTCTAAATCTAGGCGTATGTGTTTAATAACAAAAATATCAATACAGGTTACACAGTGCAAAATTATAAAGACATTCAAAATAACATACAATTGCAAAGTTACAATTCTTTAAAAGAAAAGGGGACTTAAAAATAATAGAAACACAATATCTTACTTATCACCAAATTCCTTTAGATATGTGGAGAACTGCTGTTCATGATGTTAGTGGCTTGGGTCCCAGGGCAATTCTACCCAAAAGTCTTTCTGTTACATACTTAAACTAAACTTTCTTTGTCTTGTCAAAGACACCGCCCAAGTTATAATTTACAACTAGTTCAGCCAATGCAAACAAGTCTTAGCTCCCAGTAGGGGAGGAGCTTTTTGCATTCCTAAACACAGTTACACAAAGAACACTTCACCTCAGACCTGTGACAGGCTAAGGATGGGGGGGTCTCAGCTTACTCAGCTTACCAGCTTTTCTGAAAACAGATTTCACACAAAGAAAAAGCAATTCACATTAACCCTTTCCAGGTTGAGACCACAATACCACCTCTGCCGGGTAGCCAATCCAGGTATCAACTACTCCACATGATTGTATCTTGACAGAAAGGTATCTACAAATGCAGTTATCAACACTGCATAGCATGTAAACATGTGAGAACTGGTAGCTCCTTTTGCACACAAGTGATAGAGGAAATTATAAAAATTTGACTTGTGAATAGAGTATATGGGTAAAACCACACAAGAGGCTAGGGTGAGGATTAGAGAACACATAAACAACATCACATCAGTACACACTGACAATCCCAACTCTAGAGGAAAACAAGAAGATAGAATAACTCCAGTAGCCAAGCACTTCATTGATTGCCATGAGAGGAGTACTCACTGTCTGTCTTAGAACATCATAGAAAATGTGGTAAAAAAAACCCTAGGGGAGGGAATATAGAGGAATTTCTGAGTAAATGGGAGATATACTGGATATTTAGGCTGAGAACTAGAATCCCACAGGAAATAACAGATATGATCTTATAAATTATTGGATATGATGTGCCACCTTGTCTATCGACATTATCGTTTTTCTGCTGGTGGCAAGCTGTTTATCCAGTGTGTCTCCCCTTCTAATACTATTATCTTCTATCTATTTATTGATTGTTATTATTATTATTCTCTACCCCAGTATTGAGAACACAGACATAACAATCAAATGTGTTCAGAGATATGTCAAAATTGGACTAGTTGGCCCCCTCCCCCCTTGATGTCAGCATACATTATAAATAATGAAAATAATGTCAGGTGTCACATAGTGATACGTTTTTTATACTGATTTCATATCTATTTTGCTGTGCTATTTCAAGGAACATAAATGATGAATCTGTGGTATACACAAAACACAAGGAAATATAGCAATGCTTTACATTTAAAATCAATTACACTATGTGTGTTAAAAAGCAGTCTTACTGCTCATAGATCCCCTGGTATATAGTTGGGAACTATAACAATTGCAGTGCAGGGTGGCCTGTGGGTCCGGATGCAGCCGCTCTCTGTTCCTGTGTATTCCTCCTCACATAGGCTGAAGTAAAGTTCGTAGACTGAAAGAAATAGGAAACAGCACAAAAGACCAGATTCAAGGTAATATTTTTATTCAATATAACAATCACGCAACAGCAAAGATTCTACTTACAAGATGTAAGTTCTTTAAAACATTTCACAAATTATGTTGTGATCAAAAAGTCCCTCTCCGGTATTATGGTGATCAACGGGCATCAGGAAAATCTTCCTCCCCTACACAGCTGGAAACTGGAACTCCTCCGGAAGTTCAAAAAGGGACAGGTAAGCTCAACGCGTTTCCCCCGGAGTACACCTGGGCTTTTTCAAGAGCAGAATACAAACTGAACAGTGTGTCACTATTTCTAACACAAAACTGATCCTAATTGGACAATGCAAATAACCAATAGGACTAAGTAAAAAAGTGCACACCCGCTTACTAACGGAGAGCTACAAAATTCATGCTAATATTTAAAGATCGATTCATAACAATTACTCTGACAAATACATCTGAAAATTCATAATTAAATGACATACAATAAATTCATTACATGTATAAAATATAATATATAAAAAACATACAATAAGTTCATTACATGTATAAATATAATATACAAAACATTATGAATTGCAAATTGAAAAAAGGAGGTACAAATTTGGAATACATTGTTTGATAATTTGTTTGTTAAAACAATACAATTACAAAACTAAAATTGCATATAAGTAGAGATTCATAACAACTTCATACACAATTAAAAAGCATACAATATCTAAAATGCATATAATAAAAACCCTAAAATCCTATTTTTTTTTAATTACATATGGGTAATAAAAGGCAAACCTGAAACAATATAAAACAAACATCTGCAGTCCCATTTATCAAGCTCCGTACGGTGCACAAAACACAACTTATGAAGCAGCGGTCTCAAGACCGCTGCTCCATAACCCTGTCCGCCTGCTCAGAGCAGGCGGACAGGAATCACCGGAAATCAACCCGATCGAATATGATCGGGTTGATTGACACCCCCCTGCTGGCGGCCGATTGGCCGCGAGTCAGCAGGGGGCGGCGTTGCACCAGCAGCTCTTGTGAGCTGCTGGTGCAATGTTAAATGCGGAGAGCGTATTGCTCTCCGCATTTAGCGAGGTCTTGCGGACCTGATCCGCAGTGTCTGATCATGTCCGAAAGCCCTTTGATAAATGGGCCTGCTAGTCTTCAGACAGTATAAATATTAAAATAACGATAGAGAGAGTATTAATAAGATAATATACATATCTCTCTTGATAATATATTGGGATCTACTTAAGGGGCTCACACCATAAAAGGGAAATGTCAATGTGATAGTATTAAAACAAGAACAGCGCAAAAGATCAGATTCAAGGTAGTATTTTCATTCGATATAACAATCACGCAACAGCAAAGATTCTACTTACAAGATGTAAGTTCTTTAAAACATTTCACAAATTATGTTGTGATCAAAAAGTCCCACTCCGGTATTATGGTGATCAACGGCCGACAGGTATAACCCACTGCATAGGGGAAATGATTATGTGGCATTGTTATGGCTTATTACACGCATTGTTTTTGTCATTTGTGATAGGTCTAGCTATGTATAAGCATACTGAATATACTGAAGACTTATGTTGAATTAAATTCCACAGTGTTATGTATTGTATCCATTGAATATAAGAGCAACAAGATAATGCTATATTATTGTACAGGTGCACTTAATTGTTTTTAATTAGACCAGGATATTTAGGCTGAGAGGAAATAGAGGAAATTTGGTCTATGATTACGGCTCAAGGAGCTGAAACACGTTTGTTTTATCAGTATGCTGCTGCTTTTATCCAGATAAAAATAAAGCTGTTTTGATTTTACTGCTATGCTTTGGGACATCATTTGTTTTTGGCTGTTTTTTGGACTTTTACTGCTTCACCGGTGTTCCCTGTTGCAGTTTTCCACATACCTTGCTGATTACCAGTAATAAGACGAGTGTTCGTGACGTCATCATAGGGGGCTGAAGACTGGGAGTGCGACAGCTATTCGGCGCAATAGCGAAGGCACCGCATTTATTGCCAGGAGTAACCACTATTAGGATTGAGTGCTGCAAGACTGTATTACCTGAGTAGAGGAAAGCGACTGGATCGCTGGGTAAGTCCTCCGCTTCGAGGGGGGGTGGAAACACTTTATCCTCATTACCTGTACCATGAATGCTGGGGTGGTCTTTTATTTTGGGAACTCATGAATACTTTGTTTGCACTCATCTGCATCATTTTGTCTGCTCACCACTGTAGTCCCCCTTCTACCTTCCTTCAACACTCTTGACTCCACTGTTTTAGGGTTATTATCTTTTTATCTTTTGATTTGCCATTATCAGGACTAACCCCAATTACATGGCATTAGCTGTTTTGACTAGAAGGGTGTTATGGCTGAAATCCTGTTCAGCTTTTCATGTAAACATTGTATTTGGTCCTGGTCTGGACGCAATTATTTCCATTGTAACTGGAGGTAAAGGAGCTTTTCTCCCTGGATGAAAGATCAAAGGGAAAATGCAGAGTATCTAATCATTTTGTTTCTTTCTTCAATCTACGGGGGGGAAACTATCCTCTTTTTCGTAAAAGATTGATTCTTCTAGAACTCCCTGGAAGTCCTCTTCCACTTGTAACAAGTCTAAGCATTAAAAAAAGGTGCGGCCCTCAATCCAGATCCTCTTCTGGTAGGGGTAGATTACATCTTTTTCATTCTAAAGAGTCCAAAAAAGTCTCAATCCTTGGATCTGGAATTCATGGGTGTGATCCTCCCAGTTCCTCTATCAGAACAGGGTTAGGGGTTTTATTCCAATCTGTTTATAGTTCCCAAAAAATAGGGAACCTCAGGCCTATTCTGGATCTAAAAACTTTAAACATGTATCTCAGAGTTCAGACCTTCAAGATGGAAACAATCAGAACTAATGCTCCTCTTGTCCAACAAGGCCAATTAATGTCCACAATAGATCTGAAGGATGCCTACCTCCATATCCATATTGACAATGCAGATCCAAGAATCTCCACAAATTTTCTAGAAACCCCTTTGTCTGTAATCAGAGCTCAGGGTATTTCAATAGCTCCATACCTGGACAATATCTTTGTTCATGCTCCAACTTTACTTTTAGCAATCTCCCCTACAATTTCAATATTTTGTTGGTTTTTTTGACCACATGAATGGAAAATCAATGTTCCAAAGAGCTGCAGGGTGTTTTTTTTTTATGAGTCGTCATATACTCTATTTCAATGACACTTTCCTTAAAGGGATATGAAACCCAAAATGTTTAATTGATGAGTCAGATACAGCATGCAATTGTGCGAAGTTTAACAACTTTCTAATTTACATTTCTTTTATCAATTTTTCTTTGTTCTTTTGGTATCTTTTGTTGAAAAGCAGGGGTGTAAGCTCAGGAGCCTGCCCATTTCTTGCAAGAGCACTAGAAGGCAGCACTTTTTCCTGCCATGTAGTGCTCTGAGTTGCCTACCTAGGTATCTCTTCAACAAAGAATATCATGGGAACAAAGCACATTTGATAATAGCCTTAAATTGGAAACTTAAAATTGTATTCTCTGTCTGTCCACAAAATAAAATTTTGGGGTTTCATATCTTTTTAACAGATCAGAGGAAACTAAAGTTACAGACAACTTGTGCGAAGCTTCATTCGATTCCCAATCCTACAGTAGCTCTCTTTATGGAAGTACTAGGTCTGATGATTGCGGCATTGGATGCTATTCCGTTTGCTCGGTTTCACATGAGACCTCTTCAACTTTGCATATTGAGTCAACGGTACAAAGATTATAATCAATTTTACCAAAGAATTATTTTGGATTATGTAACAAGGAAATCTCTATCATTGTGGACAGATCACAAGTCTATTTCACAGGGAGCCTTCCTCCTATGGCCGACTTGGACTATAATCACAACCGACGCAAGTCTATCAGGTTAGGGTGCAGTATGGAGGTCCAGAAGAGCGCAGAAAGTTTGGTCTCCTCAGGAGGCAAGGTAACTTATAAATATATTAGAACTCTGAGGGATCTTCAGGGCTTTTCCAAGCTTGCCTATCCTAAAGGAGGATATTTATATATGTTTTCAATCAAACAATGTCACAGCTGTGGCATATATGGCAGTTCTCTAGTGATGAAGGAGGTCTATCAAATTGGGCAGAAAACTATTTATGCATCATTTTGGCCACCCATTTTCCTGCTGTGAACAATTCAGAAGCGGATTATCTTAGGTGCCAATTTCTTCATTCAGGGGAATGGTCAGTTAATGCATGTGTCTTCAACCACATAGTCAAGAAGTGGAGACTCCAAGAGATAGACCTGATGGCTTCACATTTAAACAACAAACTTCCCAGATATTTTGCGAGATCCAGGGATCCTCGGGCGGAGTTGATAGATGCTCTAATAGTTACTTGGTCTTTTCATCTGGCATACATTTTTCCTCCTACTGTTCTGCTTCCCAGATTGATAGCTCAAATAAAAAAGGAGCTATCATCTGTAATACTGATTACTCCAGGTTGGTCTCACAGAACTTGGTTTGTGGCCTTAGTATAGATTTCCAGCTTTCCTCCTTGGCCTCTTCCTCGTTGTCAGGACCTTTTATCTCAAAGTTCTTTTTATCTTCAAGATCTCGAGTCTCTTATCTTGACAGCTTGGAGATTGAACACAAAATTTTGAAACACAGAGGATTTTCTGATGATGTTGTAAACACATTGATCCAGGCTCGAAAACCTGAATAATTAGCACTCTCTCGGGATTCCTAGACATCTGTTTTGGCAAGATGGTTTAGACAAGGACTTATCTGCTAGCTCCTTGAAAGGTGCTAAACTTCCTGATATTCAGAATTTTGTTCAGTCTTTAGTCAGGTTAAGACCAGTCATTAAGCCAATTTATACACCTTGGAATTGTCTGCTCTTTCTTGCAAGTTTCTTTATCTGGTTTTCCCACAGGATAAAGCTGTTTTAAGAACTAAATTCGATTTCTTGCCAAAAGTAGTTTCTTCAGACAAATTCAATTGTGGTTTCTTCTCTTTGTCCTAATCCTCAGAATTCTAAGGAAATATTTCTTCATAATTTGGATGTAGTTAGAGCTTTAAAATTTTATCTACAAGCTACAGAGGATTTTAGGCAATCCTCTATTCTGTTTATTCATTACTCAGGTTCACGCAAAGGTCAGAAGGTGACAGCTTTCACTTTAGCTTCTTGGTGAACCTTTTAATCCATAAGGCTTACTTGGAGGCGGGAAAGTCTCCACCAAAACACATTATGGTTTATTCTACCAGATCAGTTTCCACTTCCTGGGCTTTTAAAAATTAGGCTTCTATTGAACAAGGCAGCAACATGGTCATCCTTACATACTTTTACTTATTACTCATGAACTTCAAAGCTTGGGTATTAGTAAAGTAGAAGTAATGAACTAGTGGACTCTCTGGACTTTATTTGCAGCCCATGGCAGAATGCTATTTTTCAGTGAGGTGATGTTTCCACCACTAGGCCAATAGCCATGTGGGCCAGCTGGCATTATGCCATATAGCTCGCACGATATTGGCTAACATCACCTCAGTGATAAAATAGCGTTCTGCCCTTTGCTGCCTGAGGTGCTCAGCACGGCAAATGCTGCAGACAAATAAAGGAACTTTCAGCATGAAGTAGTTTATACTTCATGACTGAAAGTCCCCTTTATTTGTTGCACAGGTTAATCCTAGCATTTAACAAAGCACTTTAAACACTTGGACCGGACATGAAGGGATTAGAAAACAGTTTTGCACTATTTTTTTTACTTTGTTTGTTTTGATAACAAATTGCAGCCTCATGTGATTGAGATATTACATAGCCTCATATCACGATTAATTGCGGCATACAATTAATTGTACAGCCCTAATACATACATAAATCCACATATATATATATATATATATAGATATATACACACACATACACATGTATACACCCTGTTGTTGACCTTAATATATAAACACCTAAAAGCAATTAGGCACAGCTGTCACTAATGATCCTGGATAGAGACACTACTCCATATTCACAGCCTTTTTACTGACAGTTTACCTTATTTTGTTACACTTTTCCAATCCTCACTTGCTCACTCAGCACACACTTTTATTTATTTTTATTTTTTTTATTTTTTTTTAAATTTTGTTTTTATTGAGGTATTAAAATCAGGCTTACAAATCAATAAACAAATATACAAAGGAAGTTACAATACATCACAAAAAGCAGGGTACTCATTCCCATCAAAACGTTATTATTTGCACGTACTAACTGGTATTGGTGGGAGCATTAGATCAAAGTGCCTGATCACAGGGAAACCTTCCAGAATGATCATAGAAGGCCTCTCTTGGGCCTCACAAGTTTAGGGTAAACATATATAGAAGAAGGTGTGATGAATTGAAGAGACCACTTTTGGGTCCCATTGTGAAAACCTCAGTTTTTATAAAGGGGAAGAAAAGAAAAAAAAAGAAAAAAAGGACACATAAAATTGTAAGATATCATTACATGTGACTATGAGTAGAGAAAGAAGCAATATATATCTTAAGGGAATTAATACGCCAACATTCAAATACTAGTTACCAACTGGGGGTTCTATGTTAAAGTAAGGAGGATCGAAGGGCCCATGAAAGTGATGTGGGGGTAAGACAGCAGCGAGGCTATGGGATTGAAGGGTAAATTATATACTTTGGAGTATTAGTGAGAGGGGATATTTTGAGGTATCAAATGTATACTGTGGAGTAGTTAAGGAGGAGGATCTTAGTGATCTTAAAACTCATTTATGTTTGCTCCTAAGCAGATACCTAAGGCTATGTGTAAGGTTATATTTTTCTAAGTGAAACAACCATAGTGAAACATATAGTCCCCTGTAGTGAAAATAAACAGATAACTAGGGATAACAGCCAAGTAGAGTCTAGGGACATGAACACCATACAATAGGTAAACATTTACAGCATAATGTCAGTGTTACTCTATTCATAGTATGAGTAGTACACATGTGTTGTGTGTATGCCCGGAAACAGCACAAAGAAATCCACACTTCAACTTCTCATTGCGCATAGTAAGAAAAAATATATGTTACAATAAAGATTAACCCAGATAAACTGATATGAAAGTAGTCTGTACTTAATAAATCAGGTAGTGCGTATTTAATAAGGACGGCTATTTTATGGACTGGAAAAAGCCCGCCTGGGATTTGCAAACTACTGATAGCCAAACTTGTCACACCAGCATTTTCGTTATAAAGTCCTGCATAAGACAGCGTCTCCATATGGCAGTATTCATATTTGGTATGACCTCGTCCTTGTAGGCACCATAAGCTAAAGTGTTTAGTGTGTAGAGAAAGTCTCTGCAGTAATGTTATGGCTTTATAGAGGACAGCGGAGCTTGAAATATAATAGTGAGTGCTCAAAGTCTGTTTTAGGGTCGCCATAGTTGCTCATTGCAATATAATAAGGGGAGATGAATCAGAGAGTTCCCACCAACCTCTCGGCTGCCGGAATGACACAGACCTCGGGCACAGCACCCTACCTCTCTCCGGCATCACAGAAAAAACTCTGACCGCAAATCAGACCCAAGTCCCCCAGGGTCCCAGCTCACCTGCGCCTCCTCTGAGAGTTCACCTCTCCATACCATAACTTTTAGCCTAAAGGGGCAAGAGTGGAGATCCGTAGTTGCAGCGGTAGCTTTGTTAATAATCACTCCACTAGCTAGTGAATGTCCGGACTCCGGCAGTAGGCATAGCAGGCTAAGAGATTCTGTGGATTGAAGCTGCAGCGTGACTGTAACGGCACTCTCCTCCTGCAGCCACAGCATCATACTCTGTCGGGAAACGGAGTCCCGGTGATCCGCCCGCACCGGCAACAGCTCTCTCATCCACTTCGGCTGTTGCCTATTTAGGCTTCCAGCTTCAATCAGGTGTCCGGTCTCCCCCATTGCTGATAGAGCAGGGCTATATTCAACCCTCATAGCTGAAGGCTCATCCTGGTCCAGAAGCGGTGGGACTATCAGGCCCACATCAGGCATACTCGCTTCCACCAGCGAGGGCAATGGGGACCCCATCAAGCGCCCCCCGCTCTCTCCGCTACAAGTGGTCGGCAGCTCTAGTAATGTATGAGCTACAGGTATGTGGGGAGTCGGACTAATGTTGATCGGTGAATGTGCCCCTTCCCAGCGCCCACCTTCCTTAGTAGTGTCAGCAGCAGTAGGAGATTTCCCCAAGTCGCCATTTCTCTCTCTATGTAGCTCACGCTTTTGGTATATCCCATCAAAGCAGTTTTTGCATAACGCATGTAAATTTTGGAAATGCTCTTCTAGGAGTTTTAATAATGTCCCCTCTGCTGCTTTCTCCATTTTAGCAGACATTTAACCCCAAGATATCAGTGTTAAGTAAGGACCTGCAGTGTCTTGCGGAGTTTACACTGCACTATAACGACAGAGGCAAGTGCCCTGCCGGGGGGTTGAGTAACAGGCCGCAACCTTAAAAGTTCTCCGGTAGGCTGAATTCAGCGTCAAATCCAAAAGTACCTATATCTTTCACAAAAGCTCTCTCCTCTGTAGAATGATAAATGAAAATTACCATTTGATGGGGTGTTAGAAAATGAATTATGTACAAATTAGCACCAGGACCTGAAGAAGTAGTCAGTCTTGCGACCTATCATGGCCGCAGCCCGGAAGTTCCCCCCACACTTTTATTTTTATTGTTTCCCCATGTAATCACTCACTCTCCATTTACACTGCCTTATATCAGACTTATTTCCTTTCTCCTCACCTTCTGTGTCCATTCCCTCTCCTTTAGAGCTTGAGAGCCTCTCTATCTGTAGGTCACTTTGTATTTAAAGGGACAGTCAAGTCCAAAAAAACTTTCATGTTTCAAATAGGGCATGCCATTTTAAACAACTTTCCTATTTACTTTTATCACCAATTTTGCTTTGTTCTCTTGGTATTCTTAGTTGAAAGCTAAACCTAGGAGGTTCATATGCTAATTTCTTAGACCTTGAAGGATGCCTCTAATCTAAATGCATTTTGATTTTTTTCACCACTAGAGGGCATTAGTTCACGTGTTTCATATAGATAACATTGAGCTCATGCACGTAAATTTACCATGGAGACAGCTAAAATGCAAGTCTGTCAAAAGAACTGAAATAAGGGGGCAGTCTGCTGAGGCTTAGATACAAGGTAATTTCAGAGGTAAAATGTGTATAATTATAACTGTGTTGGTTATGCAAAACTGGGGAATTGGTAATTAAGGGATTATCTATCTTTTAAAACAACAAAAATTCTGGTGTTGACTGTCCCTTTAAAGTGAACTACTACTGATTGTGCTCAAGGGCAGGGCTTTCCTTTCAGGGCTTTTTGTATAACTCAATTATTGCACCTACAACTGTATTATACCCTACTGTACTTGTTTACGTGTGTATGTAATGCATCCCTGTAATGTTTTATTCTTTGTATATCGCTGCGTAATCTGCTGGCACTTTACAAATAAATTATAATAATAGTAATACACATACATACATATGTATATATATTAAATAAACATGTATATGTATTTATATATATATATATTATAGCCCTTTTCATTCAACTAATTGTCATATACCATATACATTTTAACCCTTTAAGGATTGAAACAGAGCAAGGCATAGCATAACATAGTGTACGTGCAGCACATGAGATATTTCAGAGACAAGAGGGAAAGGATAGTGACGATTGTGAAAGGTAGATCAAAGAAGGCAGTTTTGTGAGTATCTGGCCTAGATCTTTGCGACCTGATATTGATTTTGACAGAGCCGCAGCATAGTGAAATCCTTGTTACTGTAATTAATGTTTGGCTGGCCATTACATGCAATTTGTACAAAGGTCAAAGTGGCAGCCTTGATGAGCATAACATTTGTATGGTTGTATTTATTATTCAGGTCATCTGGAGGGATAACACTGTTTTTCCTCTTTTGCCACCAATACGTCAAAGTCAGAAATAAACACTTTATCTTCCATCAACAAACTTTTCAAGTTAACCCACAATGGGATGCTGAAGAAAATGTATCTCCTGTGTCCAGGGATTCAGAATCGTATAGGTTCTCCCCACTTCTTTTCTATGGTCACACATTCTAATAAATTAAACAGTACAAAATAAAAATAAATCAGGGGCACTTACATTAAATATTTCTATTTTTTTATACAGAACTATCTTATCTACTGTGATGCTAACATTCTGTGGGATTCCCTTTGTTAGGGGTTAAGAATAACACCTAACACCCTTTGTTCTCAACTTCCTTTCGTACCTTGTTCCAAAGCTTTTACCTCTCTCTAATTATGCAGTAGGCTTTATCTTCCTTATGCTGTACAGCAAAGACTTGTAGTATAACCAATTAAAGAAAGGTGAATAGTGATTAATGAAAAGGTTCACATCAACCATTTTATATGTGTCCCCTCTGGGCTGGAAGGAAGTTATTTATGAGAGTGATCATTAAGAAGTGTCAGCTCTTAGCTAGATATATAAGGCAGTAATATAGTCTTTATTATAGCAAATAAGAGAGGCTGAATTGTATTTGCACTTATCATAAAGTCCGGGGTGCCAATATGAAGCAGTGTAGTGTAAGCTGCATTATAAAGGGCATAACAGTCAAAATTGAAATAAACTAGCAAAAATAAGTCTAGTAAAAGATAGCACCATTTCATTGATAGCCATAAGTGTTCCCAGGGCATATGCCCTGTACACCCACACTAAAACACTGAGAGTTGGTGGTGTTGTGTATAGATTCACAGTTTGTACATATGCTCTGTGTACACTGTAAAAACCCTCACTAAAAAGTGATAGAAGTTTTACTAGAAGCATTTTAGCTAATGCTAAATAATTGCATTATTTTGTCCACAAATTGAAATGCACTATTTTATTTTCAGTTGTTCTTGTTACATTTCTTTAAATATGCTGTATGTCCAAGCCTATCAAGAGGGATGGGAGAAAAAACACATTTTCAAAAGTTAAATTGCTGGAAATCAGGGGAAACAAATCATGTATGCATAAAATATAATAAGTTGGGACTTCCTCACTCCCCTTCTTGATTGCTGAGTCACCCCTAGACCTTCTATATGCTAATATGTGAAAATAGTAAAAATATGTAAAACATTTATTTGCCCTGTTTTCCTGTAATTTATCTCTGATTAATCTGAGTTTTCTACTTCTTCCGACAGGCTGGAGTACTGATTGATATATGAGTATGGTGCCCTTGTTTCTGACCTCCCTACATGCTACCTGTAATTGCATAGACCAGTGTAAGAGATCATTCACATCTGGCTAGAGTGGTCCAAACACATAAACATACTCAAGAGGGTTTTGAACTGCTCTATAATTGCAAAACCATTGCATATTTTGTTACAAAAATGTTTTACACAACTACAAAATGTGTACTTTTTTTTTGCAGATTGCAGTGCTGTACTTTATTGATAGCAAATATACTATTTGTATCTCTCTCATATAGACCTAGATTACAAGTGGAGTGCAAAAATATTAGCACTATTGAGTGCTTGCACTGCTTAAGTTGAATCAATAGTGTTTATATTACAAGTTTAAAGTAAAATAGTAGCTCTCAAGCGAAAGCGTCAGGCTAACATCTGGCGGTCGGATAGCCCGTCTGCTTTAATTACCTTGTCTAATAGACTTCTATGGGGCTGGCTACATAACTCAGGTCCTGGCCTTCACTCGAGTGCTAACCTGAAGTTGCATTAAAAAAATAGAATAAATAGTTTTATTCTTCACGCTGTATAAAATTATATTTTATTTAGATATATATACCTAATACTGTAATTGTTGGCTGCACTAATACTCTCTGGTAATTCTTTATTACCATGGACCTGTAATATCAGATTGTGCTCTATTCTTAGCACGTGCCCACAATATTGATAGCACTAGCTCTATTAATAGTGCTCCACTTGTAAACTGAACTATTTCCATTTAAAGTGAGGCTTTTGTTTTGATATTTATGTAGAGTAAACTGTTTAACTGAAATGATGCATTAAAGAAAGGTAGCTATATATAATTACTATGGAGTAAGCAAGCAATAATGCAATAAAATAATTCAGTTGGCTATTTAACCTCTTAAGGACATATGACAGAATTTTTTTGAGCAAACTGAAAGCTGTGTCCTTAAAGGGTTAATTTGACTTGAAAAGTCCATAAAAAGTACTGACTGTGCTATGCTATAAAGTATTAGTATTCTGCAAAACCATCACAGAGATCAAAGTGATTCTTCCTATGATCAAAATGCACATTCTAAATGACCTTCAGTATAATATGATGGGAAGGCAGACAAAAGCAAATACTCTGCAAAGGAGACATCATTTATGAATTGTGGGGGCAGCACTGATATATTAAGAAATGCATTTGAAAGAGAACAAATAACAAAAATAATGTTTTTTACACTTCCACATTAATAAAATACACCTTTATGTTCAAATGGCTTTCTGAAAGTAAATGAACACATTTATTGACACATTTAAGCCAATGGTTAATACCACAATATGATGGCAGAATTCTTCAGAGAAAAAAATATCCCACTCACTTTATTGTTTTTTGTCTTTCATGACTTTGCAAGTCTATTTAAAATTACCTTCCACTTTGCCCTAAACTTAAGTAAAATGTAGCTGAAACAAGGTGGTCCTATAGCCATCCGCTAATTCTGGTCCATCAGAATTCTAGTAATAAGTGTTTTCAAATGCTTAGCCGTATAAATTAATTTAAAAACACTACAATACCCCTTATGAATGTTTTTTTAATTAAGTTTTTCATATAATTTTTGGACTTTTCAAATTCTTTAGCCTTGATCTTTTGTTAAAAACATCTGGTCTAATTCAAGCAGCATATCTTGGCTGCTCGCAAGCATTTTACATGTTAAATGTTTATGTGCATGCCCAGCTCATATATTAAGAAACACAATTGTTTTGTTTTTTAATAACTTTAAAACTATGAAAACTGCACTCACATTTAAAGGGACAGTCTACACCTTAGTAATCTAAAAGTCTTTGTCAGGGTATCTGTGAATAGCATTAAATAAACTACAGATGTATCTTAGAGTCTAGTGTTTTATTTTTGGCTAAAGCCTAATTTGATGTGAATTGGTCTCCTAACAGACCAGCCCCAACCCCCCCCCCCTTTTCCTGATTACAATACTTCAGCTAAAAACAAAAGGTTTAGCTTTTGAAGCTCACATCTCCTCAGGGGTCTGATAATCAACCAAGCCAGCATACATCATGGAATGAAGGAGCCTATATGTCTGTGGGAATCTCTTTGAAACTCACTAAGGCCCAGGAATATAGTAATTAGCACAGACCTGTTAATTACCCCTAGATCTCGGATCCACAACTGTGCTGGCTAACAGAGACACATGTCTTGCATTGTAACTCTCAAATTCATTTTTAAAATACAACTTGTATTTAGATTTCAAGTAAAATATGCATTAGACTGTATTAAATGTCTATATATGGATCTGGGGAAATGCAATTCAGATTATAATGGATTCAATTACAATTGTAATAATCCCATTTTTGAAAAATATAAAATGTTTTGTTTTTTTATATCTTCCAGATGGGGCTAATAGATGCTGATACAGGATTGCCTGCAAGGGGTGACCTAAGTGATATCATATGGTGTATAGGAAGTCTATATAAACATATTCTATTTCAACATAGAATTGATAATACTAGTGTGTGATCTTAAATTGTACATTTTCAATTATATTAAATGGGATATATATGCTGATCACATAGTTTATTAATATCATCAGATAACAGTGAATATACTAAAAATATACATATTACATGATATAGTTTACTGTTAGCAATATTTGAATTAAACTGATTGTCTTTGCTGCCCCCGATGACCTAAATCCAATATTACAGCCAAAAGGCATTTGGCTGTTGAAAATTAAATTTCCCAGTAGCCAATCAGGGAGGCGTCTCCCAAATAACCAATCAGGGACAAGCTTCCGAAGGGCCTATCATCCTATTTCACTGATGATTAAAATAAAAAGGGGTAGGATTATATTGCGTGATATAACCCCAGGCAAGAGAGAAAAGAGATCTGCTGCTGAATTTTGACTGACAAACTGTTGCCTTGGGATATAGGCTATTATAAAGCAATCTGGGCCTAATTTTTTTTATCTATCTTGCAAAAATTACCTCTTTTAATTTATGAGGTGGAATTGGATTTATCAGAGGAACCCTGGAAGAATTGATTTGCTTATTTGGGTGAAGTATATAGAAATACATTCATTGTTGCTACAGACTAATTGAAGTTAGTAATTTTAAAAGGGCACTTTGTATTTTAATACAAAAAAATCAGTGCGCCAAAGTACCTGTGAATAAAAAAAGGGTTATAAACATATAGTGCATGAAGATAGTATGATATAAAATACCTATAGGTAGATAGATAAATCATATAAAATAGTGACAAGTGTAGTCAAAAATCAAACCAAACCACACCACTAGAGATAAGTGATGGGTATGAAAAATGGACAGTTCAACTAGTCCACAATCCAAATCTTGAATCTGGAGCAGATGGCAGGCTGCTTCTTCAAATTTCTTGTTGGTGTCCCAAGATGTTAAACTTTGCAGAAGTGAATAATAAAGAAAGAAGGCGCCACCATAGTGCACAATCAGATGTATAGAACACGCCAATAAAACAAGTAAGACCGTACTTACAAGATATATGACACTTGAGAAGTTTCACAACCGCCTTCTGGACTATTATAGAGTCGTCCAGCTAACTCCCACTGGTTCGTTTCTGATAAAATTCTTGATGTGAGAGCGGCGATGACCAAGGAAAGCTGTATCCAGCATCCGTTTCACAGAGCCGGCTCGTCTTGTAATAGCCAATATTGTGATTTAAACCACAAACTTTTATTAGAGCTCTACACAGTGGTTACACCTTCACGCATGCGCTGTTCACTTTAGGAGACGCCGAAAATACGGCAATAAAAGTTCGTGGTTTAAATCACAATATTGGCTATTACAAGACGAGCCGGCTCTGTGAAACGGATGCTGGATACAGCTTTCCTTGGTCATCGCCGCTCTCACATCAAGAAGTTTATCATAAGCGAACCAGTGGGAGTTAGCTGGACGACTCTATAATCTATAATAGTCCAGAAGGCGGTTGTGACACTTCTCAAGTGTCATATATCTTGTAAGTACGGTCTTACTTGTTTTATTGGCGTGTTCTATACATCTGATTGTGCACTATGGTGGCGCCTTCTTTCTTTATTATTCACTTTGTATTTTAGCTTGCATTAATAATCCTGTGTAGTTTAAAACTAGTCTTTTGTTTGCCAAGTAATTTCTAATTGCAGCCATATAAATATATTTTAGAATTTGTCTTAATTGTAGATAATTAAGAATTTATTTCAGCTCAGATAAATTAGCATAGGAGTTGGTGGTTTGCACAAATAATATATATACTTTCTGATGTTTTAAATTAGAGTTATATAGGATAAATTGTAGGCTAAGTAGTTTAGTTGTACTGGTCTGAAAGTTAGTGCCCCATACTTTGGTATTTCATTGTGGTTATGTAATGAAATTCAATTGTGAATAAGGTTAATTCTAAAGGTACATTTGGTTTGCTTTGTAAAGAATATTGTAACAGTTTAAGCTTGTATAGTTTGATTCATAATCTGGTTCCTATAAATATAATTCAATGTGTTTTTAACTTTACTAATATAAAGAATTTAGGAAAAAAATATACATTTTTAATTGTTTCTTATATGCATTTTATTGGGGGTTTGTTTTAAAGAATAATTATTAAATAAATTGTGTTATAACCCTATCCATATACTGACATATTATTTGGAGGCACTGCTGAGATATTATTAATATTTATCACATTGATATAATATATTTGTAGTAAATAGAGATTAAAACATTTTAATATTTCAAAAAAATCATTTTTCATATTTCAAATTTTTTTTTTTTCATATTTCAAAAAATAATAATTAATTTTTCATATTTCAAAAAAATAATACTTAATTTTTTATATTTCAAAAAAAATATTTTTTCATATTTAAAAAAAAATAATTTTTCATAATTCGAAATTAATATTAATATTTTTTTAAAATATTTTTTTTTTCTCTTCTTATTGGTCAAAATTGTATTAGCGTTTTAACTTAACCAAATACTAAGCCAATATAATAATGTCTGTAACTAGAAGTGAATCAATTAATTCTATACATAGTGTTGAAATATGTTCCCCAAAATCGCCCATTAGTCAGGCAGAAACATTTAAAACAGAAGCCATTTTTCACCTTAAAAATAAATTAAATATTAAGGGAGAATTAGGCGCTTACATTAAGATGCTGAAGACTAAGGCCAAAAATATTGCAGATAATATATGGTGTGGCGAAAGTGAAATATTTCAAGGGCTGTTCAAATTTGGCCGACCTCAAAAGTGGGGAAAACGCAATGAAATAATTTTCAAAACTTGGGGCCTGCTCCTCTATGTGAACGATAAAATGTAAAATAAAATAGAAGTACAAAAATTACAATTGGAGCAACTGAGGGGTGAAATTAGTCATTAAGGTTAGATGAGGAAGAGACAGAAGGAATCCAGGATACATTTGATGAGTTTTAACTAAAACATGGCCATCTTACAAAATCATAACCAGAATTTAGTAGCTCAGATAGAAGATTTGCATAAGGAACTCGCACAAAGCCAGAGAGAATTGAGTGATTTAAAAAGGCTGTATCGTCATAATGAAAACCCCTCTATTAGCAATGAGGATAATGCAGATAATTCTAAATCTCTTAAAGAATACATCAGAAATGAACTGCAGACATTTAGGGAAGAATTTAGTCAAAGGACCCCTATTGGGTCACAGATACACTTTCCAAATAGACAGTCACCTCATGTTATAAATTCAGGGAACTGCTATACCTCGGGGGAAGGCATCTCTAGTAGTAAGTCAGAGGTCAGAGTCAACTACCCAAATAGCCCACGTAGTACTAATATACGTAAGGGGTCTCCCCATAGTGAATATAGGGCAGAATAAGGGGCCTAGGAAAGCCCAAGATACAACTAATAAGGTATATGACACCCCTAAAATAATAACTTTCTTAAGGGATGCAGTACCTAGGTTTTCCAACAAGGGGACCAATTCTATTATTGACCACTTAGCGACTTATGAAAATGCTTTATCCATTATGAATGTTATTAGTGAGCAGTCAAAAATTGAATTTTTGCCCTGTGTATTTGAGGGTAAACATCACAAATTCTTTGCTTCACTAAAGGATATGAATATTCATTCCTGGAGTGAAACGAAAAATCAGTGCAGAAAAGAATTTGGGCAATATCACACTAAAACCGCTGCAAAAATAGCTACGGTTTGAAATGTGGCGCGAATCAAAGCCCAATTAAATTCCTTTCTGTACTGAAAAGTGCATACAGTATGGCCAAAGACTACCCCATATTTGAAAGCTCAGAATTTGTAAATGTATTCTTTAAAGCATTGCCTGCGCACATCAAAATTAATTTTGCTAGAGATTTTGATAAGCACTGCTCATTGGACTGGTTGATCAAAGAGAGTACAAAGTTATACTCCATTCAACAGTTCGGTGAACAGGGGACTCAAAATGGGGGGCATACCCAGGTAAATAATTATCCCCAAAGAGTTGAAAACCCACACGTTTATCGGTATCCCCATAAAAGTAAATACCAAAAGTGGCAAAAATACTCTCAGGGTAACCAGAGACCCCAAGTAAATAGTGCTCCCCAAAATATTAACACTGAACAAGTTGAACCCCCAAGACAACCACATCAAAATAGGAACAATAGCTATGATTCTGAGGGATCCCAAGGATCCAGGAATCAGCACCCTGGGACATAAAGAAATCGGTCCATGGGTAAAGATAGCTTGTCCATTCAAGTGGGCCCATTCAGTACCCAAGTTAGTCAATTATGTACACTATTTACTAATATGAGTCAAGTTTTGACGGCTCAGAACCCTAATAATCTTTTTTTAGGGGTACAGCCAGTGGCCAGCAGTGGGCCACAGGCACAGTCATAAATACTGCAGTATTACCTGAGAGAGGGGGGAGAGATATACCAAATTGAATAATAAATGTCAATAATGGTACTAATCATATTCTCTACCTACAGACCGGAAACGGACGATTTAACTGTGATGACGAGCAACCTCAGCCTGAAAGCACTAACAAATATCTTCCTTTATTCTCTTAACCCTATTTCCACAGATGCAGTACACAGGAACCCTGTAGATCCTATTACAGAGGGATGGACTGGTAAGAATGAAGTTTCTTCTGCATCAGGTAACGTGGCAGATTCAGGTAACACGTAGCAATACCCACATATGTGTGATAATGCCAATTTTATGTGTGAAATTGTAGAAACTGCAGGGATGTATTATGTATTAGCTGAGCTCCAGGATTCAGTCTCCAGCCCTATCATGGGATTGATTGACACTGGATCTCAGGCAACTATTTTATCCCACAGGTACTACACACAGCTAAATTAGCTAACACCCCACAAACCTAAAATAAAAGAATTTGATGGTTCACTAATAGGTGTTGGGGGTGACTCTCTAAAGGTCTACGGTACTGCATGGTTAAAATTGAAACTGGGGAAAAGGGTAATAAGACACCTTGTCATTATAGTGGATCTGCCAACTGATCGGTTAATAACTGGTAGTGATCTCCTGAAGCGATTAAGCACCATAATTGATTGCGTAAATAATGTAATTTGGTCACATGTAAAAAGGCCTATTAATTATGAGCGATCCGGTATATCTCGCACCCGACATAACTGTCACGTGGTGGAAGAGAAGCCAGATGCTGTGGAGATTCATTTCAGGAATAACTCTATACTTGAAATCACTATCTTACAAACAGATGATCAGACTCCTTTAAGTGGCTCTGATGGTAATACTTTTAAAATTTCGCCTGGAAAGATAGCAAATATTTCCTTAGACGGCGATGTATTAACCATATCTTTCCACAAGGGGGGTCATAAAATCCCTAAAGAGGGAGAACATTCGCAATTCCTTGCAGAGATTGCAACAGTTAAAGAGGATCTATTTATCCCTATGCAAGTGCATGACCTTGGTAAAACCAAATATGCTAAACTGAACTTAAAACAGGAAGCTAGCTACATAAGCGAAGGTTTATTAGCGCAGATCGCTGAACCTAAGGTTATTAAATATCTTTCTCCCCAAGACCACTGTGTACATGGCCTGGATTACATGTCTGAAAGCTATAATATCACAGCTAAGTGTTTATTATCTATATCCAAAGGTAATAAATCAGTGAAGCACATGTTTTTAGTTTTAAATATTCCCCATAATCAAATATACATTGGCAATGATCTCTTACATAGATATGCCATACAACTAGATTTGATTAAACTTTGCCTCTGGAGCAGGTTAAGGGGGGACCCTGAAGTATTTCAGGATGAAAATGCCGCCCTAAAATCAAACCAGCAATTGCCATATGCTGTGAATATGCAGGTGTATAACGATGTTGCAATTCCTGCTGGGGCTGAGAAATTCTTCTTATCCTTACAGGTAAAGAAAGGTCAGAAATTAAAAACTTCTGAAACACTAATTTGCCTCTCCCATAAAATGCAAAATCTGGGTATAACAATGACCCATACTCCAATGGTAAATATTGGAACTATTCCAATACATGTTATTGTGCATAACATGACCCCACAGGATATCACCTTATCCAAGGGAACTAGGATATGTGCTGGAATCAAGTTATTACACTTTTGGATTCCAGAATAATGTAATTGGGCTAATACCTGAAGGATACTTAACTGAAGAACAATTACTAGAACAATCCTTTGCATCTATGCCAGAGGGACTATTTACAATTCAGTCTATTTATCCCTTCAGCTCAGAGGAAGGCATCTGTAAAATTGAAGAAGCCTCTCTAGTATTTGATCAGACGATCAAAGAGCAAGAATACTCCAATACCCAGAGTTATGGGGGCAATGTAAATTATAATCAAGGGGATCTAACCTCTTGATTGGAAGAAGCCTGTGAGATAGGACACCTGAAATCTTTCCAGGATTTCAGCAAATAGTCGAAGAGCAAATTTCCTTTGCTAATGGCTGTTCCAGTGATGATGAACGCCGACAGCTACGAGAACTCCTGATGGAGTACAAGGATATTTTTGCTAGGAATTCTTATGACTGTGGGACTACAGACTTGCACATTGCAAGAATCTAAACAGATCCCAATGCACCACCTATCTTTGTTAAACAATACAGACTTCCTTTAGCATCATATGATTCTCTTGCAGAAATTATAAGGAACTTGGAAGAAAGCGGTATTATCAGACAGGTGCATAGCTTTTATAACAATCCTATTCTAGTTGTTCTTAAGCCCAATGGACAATGGCGTTTGTGTGCTGACTTAAGACAGCTAAACAAATGAGTGTACATGTCTTGCTGGCCTGTGCCGTACATTGACCAGTGCCTAGCGCAGATGCAGGGATCTAAAATATTCACTGCCATTGATTGTGCACAGGGATATTGGACCATAAAGGTACATGAAGAGGACCAGTATATGCTTGCATTCTCATTCCAAAAGGTCCAGTATGCATTCCAAAGACTCCCATTTGGATACATAAATTCAGGACATGAATTTGCAGTATTCATGCATAAAGCTATGGCCCCTATTTAACAAAGGTCTTGCGGACCTGATCCGACAGTGCGGATCAGGTCCGCAAGACCTCGCTGAATGCGGAGAGAAATACGCTGTCCGTATTCAGCATTGCACCAGCAGCTCACAAGAGCTGCCGGTGCAACGCGGCCCCCTGCAGACTAGCGGCCAGCAGGGGGTGTCAATATGGTGTATAGGAAGTCTATATAAATATTTTCTATTTTAACATAGAATTGATAATACTAGTGTGTGATCTCAAATTGTACATTTTCACTTATATTAAATGGGATATATATGCTGATTTTTTGTTTTGGTTAAGCTATGACTACGGCTTCTTGCTGAAACGCGTATGCTTTGCATAGCTGTTTTTGAACTTTGCACTGTAGTGTGAGATTTTTATGTGGAGTATCATGTACTTTTAATATACCCTATTGGGTGAAATAAATGCTTTGTTTTATATATACCACTTGGACCGGCTCAGCTCTTTATTTTTATATATATATGCTGATCACATAGTTTATTAATATCGTCAGATAACAGTGAATATACTAAAAATATACATATTACATGATATAGTTTACTGTTAGCAATATTTGAATTAAACTGATTGTCTTTGCTGCCCCGATGGCCTAAATCCAATATTACAGCCAAAAGGCATTTGGCTGTTGAAAATGAAATTTCCCAGTAGCCAATCAGGGAGGCGTCTCCTAAATAACCAATCAGGGACAAGCTTCCAAAGGGCCTATCATCCTATTTCACTGATGATTAGAATAAAAAGGGGTGAGATTATAATGTGTGATATAACCACAGGCAAGAGAGAAAAGAGGTCTGCTGCTGAATTTTGACTGACAAACTGTTGCCTTGGGATCCAGTCTATTATAAAGCAATCTGGGCCTAATTTTTGTTCATCTTGCAAAAATTACCTCTTTTAATTTATGAGCTGAAATTGGATTTATCAGAGGAACCCTGGAATAATTGATTTGCTTATTTGGGTGAAGAATATAGAAATACATTCATTGTTGCTACAGTCTAATTGAAGTTAGTACTTTGTATTTTAGCTAGCATTCATAATCCTGTGTAGTTTAAAACTAGTCTTTTGTTTGCCAAGTAATTTCTAATTGCAGGCAGCCATATAAATATATTTTAGAATTTGTCTTAATTGTAGATAATTAAGAATTTATTTCAGCTCAGATAAATTGGCATAGGAGTTGTGTCAGGGTGCCAGGAATCAGATTGAGACGAGAAGTGCAAAAATAATCACACCTTTATTAATAGCAAAAAATAATAAAAAGTCCACAAGTCAAATAACAAGCCAGGAGTCAAAACCAGAGCTGGTAGTCAGACGAGCCAAGTCAGGAGCCAAAGCGAATAGTCAGACGAGCCGGAATCAGGAACAAGGAAAACAGCAGAGTCAGGAACAAGCCAGGGATCAGGAACCAGGAAGGACATCAGGCAGCCAGGTAATACACAGGAACTCTCACAAACAGGTCTGAGACAACGCAAAGGCAAAGCATACTGAACAGAGGCCCTTTAAATAATAAGTGATGACATCACAATTCTAAGACTGCATCCTGTCTCACATGGATGATGCACATTAGTCTGGACATAAAAGGAAGTGCAGGACATGAGCAGCATCCCCCACAATGCACCATAGTCAGGAAGAGAGGTGAGCAAAATGGCTGCCAGGAGCACATGGCAAACACAACAGGGAAAAAACCCTGACAGTACCCTCCCCTCAACGACCCCTCCCCCGTGGGAGGAAAAAAGGCTTATTGGGGAAACTGGCATGGAAGGCACGGAGGATGGCAGGAGCATGAACATCAGAGGAGGGAACCCAAGAATGCTCCTCCGGACCGTAGCCACCCAAGTGAACCAAATACTGTACATGGCCCCTGGACATACGAGAGTCAATAATGCGGCTGACTTCATACTCCTCGTGGTTGTCAACAAAGATTGGATGGGGACGAGGCAACACAGTGGTAAACCGATTACAAACCAATGGTTTCAAGAGGGAGACATGAAAAACATTGGAGATGCGCATAGCAGGAGGAAGGTCAAGAGCGTAGGCCACAGTATTAACCCATCAGAGTATTCCAAAAGGACCAACATAACGGGGAGACAATTGATTGGAAGGCACACGAAGGTTCAAGTTGCGGGAGGACAGCCAAACTCTTTAACCAACCTGGTAGGAAGGTGCGGGCAGATGCCTACGATCAGCCTGGAACTTTTGGCGCTGCATAGAATCATGAAGGCAATCCTGAATCTGCACCCACGTGGAACGGAGTTGCCAGAGATGCTCCTCCAAAGCCGGAATACCCTGAGACAGGAATAAATCAGGCAACAAGGATGGTTGAAACCCATAATTCGCCATGAACGGGGATAACTTGGAGGAAGCATTAATAGCACTATTACGAGCAAACTCTGCCCAAGGTAACAGTTCAGAACAATTATTGTGGTGATCTGAGACATAGCAATGGAGGAACTGTTCCAGAGCTTGATTAGACTGTTCCACAGCCCCATTAGATTGAGGGTGAAATGCCGAGGAGAAGGAAAGCTGGATCCCCATTTGAGCACAAAAGGAACGCCAAAATCTGGAGACAAACTGGCTACCCCGGTCCGACACTATCTCCTTGGGTAACCCATGTAAATGGAAGACCTCCCGGGCAAAAATTGAAGCAAGCGCCTGAGCGGTAGGTAACTTCTTCAAGGGAATGCAATGTGACATTTTAGAAAAACGGTCAACCACCATAAGGATAACATTATTGCCATTGGAAACAGGGAGCTCGACAATGAAGTCCATGAAAAGATGTTTCCAAGGATGCTCACCATTAGCAATAGGTTGAAGAAGACCCACAGGAAGATGTTGAGGAGTCTTATTCTGTGCACAAACTGAGCAGGAGGCAACATACGCAGCAACATCAGAATGAAGACCTGGCCACCAGAATTGTCGAGTGACAGACCAAATCATTTGGTTCTTGCCTGGGTGACCTGCGGCTTTAGGATAGTGGTAAGTGTGCAAAAGTTTAGTTCGAAGATTCTCAGGAACAAAACACTTACCACTAGGTTTCTCAGGAGGTGCATTGGTTTGTGCAGCCAGGATCTCCTCCCCCAAGGGAGAAGTCAAATTAGTACGTATGTTAGCCAAAATATGGTCAGGAGGTATAACAGGAGTAGGTACAGACTCCTCCTTGGACAGAGGTGAAAATTGTCGAGAGAGGGCCTTACTACCAGGCAGGTAGGAGACCACATAATTAAACCGAGACAAAAATAGCGCCCATCTGGCCTGTTGGGGCGACAAACGTTTTGCTTCAGATAGATAAGTTAAATTCTTGCGGTCAGTAAGAATGAGGACTGGCACGCTAGTACCCTCGAGAAGATGCCTCCATTCCTTAAGTGCCAAAATTATGGCCAGTAATTCCCTGTCACCAATTTCATAATTGCACTCTGCTGATGACAATTTCTTAGAGAAGAAACCACATGGATGCAAGGAACCGTCAGGCGTAGGACGTTGAGACAAGAGGGCACCTACTCCAGTCTCAGACGCATCGACCTCAAGAACAAAAGGCAGGACAGGGTTAGGATGAGCCAGAACTGGAGCGGCAGCAAAGGCAGTCTTAAGACTATCAAAGGCCTTAATGGCAGTAGGTGACCAATGAAGTGAATCATTCTCTTCACGGGTCATGTCTGTGATAGGTTTGACCAAGGAAGAAAAGTTTTTAATAAACTTTCTATAGTAATTGGCGAACCCCAAAAAACGTTGAATAGACCGAAGACCAACTGGGCGAGGCCACTGCAGAACTGCAGATAACTTGTCAGGATCCATGGAGAACCCTGCAACGGAGATAACATAACCTAGGAAGGTTACTTGAGTTTGATGGAACTCACATTTCTCAAGTTTACAAAACAGGCCATTCTCACGTAGTCTCTGAAGAACCCGTGTAACATCAGAACGATGAGCCTCAAGTGTGAGTGAGTGTATGAGGATGTCGTCTAAGTACACCACAACACACTGTTGAAACATATCTCATAGGACATCATTAATAAATTCCTGAAAAACAGCAGGAGCATTACATAGGCCAGAGGGCATTACAAAATACTCATAATGCCCACTCCTGGTGTTAAATGCTGTTTTCCATTCATGGCCCTCCTTAATCCTAATGAGATTGTACGCTCCTCTCAAATCAAGTTTATTAAAGACCGTAGCTCCCTTGAGGCGATCAAAGAGTTCTGTAATAAGAGGAATAGGGTAAGCATTCTTAAAGGGACAGTCTACACCAAAATTTTTCTTATTTAAAAAGATAGATAATCCCTTTATTACCCATTCCCCATTTTTGCATAACCAACACAGTTATATTAATACACTTTTTACCTCTGTGATTACCTTGTATCTAAGCCTTTGCAGACAGCCTCCTTATCTAAGTGCCTTTGACTGACATGCAGTGTAGTCAATCAGTGAAGACTCCTAAATAACTTCACGGGAGTGAGCACAATGTTATCTATATGACACATGTGAACTAGCACAGTCTAACTGTGAAAAACTTTCAAAATGCTCTGAGCTAGGGGGCGGTTTTCAACTGTTTAGAAATCAGTTTGAGCCTAGCTAGGTTTAGCTTTTCAAAAATACCACCAAGGGAACAAAGCAAATTTGATGATAAAAGTAAATTGGAAAGTTGTTTAAAATTGCATGCCCTATCTGAATCATGAAAGTTTAGTTTTGACTAGACTGTCCCTTTAATGGTAAGACGATTAAGACCCCTATAATCGATACATGGTCTTAACTCGCCACCCTTTTTCTTCACAAAGAAGAAGCCAGCCCCTGCAGGACAGCAGGATTTGCAGATGATCCCCCACGACAGAGCATCGGCAACATATTCCTCCATAGCCACAATTTTCTGCAACAGACAGAGGGTACACCCAGCCCCGAGGAGGAATGGCTCCAGGTTGCAGGTCAATGTCACAATTGTAAGACCGGTGAGGAGGCAACGTACCGGCACGCACCTTGTCAAACACGTCTAGGAATTCTCGGTACTCCTCTGGCAATTGAGATACTGAAGAAGTGCACAAGACTTTAACTGGTTTCTGAAGACAAGTGGAAATACATTGCGGGGACCACGACAAAATATCGGACCTGCGCCAATCGAGACTGGGATTGTGCTTTTGGAGCAAGCGATAACCCAGAACAACCAGAAAATGCGGAGAGTTTATCACCTGGAACTGGAGGGTTTCAAAATGGAGAGCCCCAACAGCCATGGACAACGGAGCAGTTTCGTGAGTAACGAGTGCAGGCTGAAGGGGCCTGCCATCAATGGCCTCAATAGCAAGCAGAACGGATCGAGGCAAAACAGAAATGGAGTGCTTTGATACAAAATCACTGTCAATGAAATAGCCCGCAGCACCGGATTCAACAAGAGCCTGAGTGACTATGGAGGAGTCCACCCAGGAAAGGACAACCGTGACCAAAGGTTTCTCCTTAAGCAGTTCCGAGGACGGGGATAAACCACCCAAGGTCTGCCCCCGACAGGACCTTAGGTGTTAGCGTTTCCCGGCCGTGTAGGACAAGACTTCAAAAGGTGACCCTGTAAACCACAATAGAGGCAGAGCCCCTCCCTCCTCCTAAAGACCCTCTCCACCGCAGTGAATCCCAGCTGCATCGGCTCAGCAGTACCCTGTGACTTGGGACCAGGAGGCATGGGAGGAGTGGGAGGCATGGGTGGGAATGAACATGTAGGAGACAACGGAACAGGAGGCTTCCGCAAGCGCTCCTTGAAAGAGGGCCTCTCTCTGAATCTGATGTCAATTAGGATCAAAAAAGACACCAATGCCTCGAGATCCTCTGGTAAATCTCTGGCAGCAACTTTGTCTTTAATCGCATCAGAGAGCCCATGAAAGAAGGCGGCAACAAGGGCTTCATTGTTCCAACCTACCTCTGCAGCAAGCGTACGGAACTCAATGGCATACTGAGCAACAGATCTTGTACCTTGCTGAATGTACATGAGTCGTTTAGCAGCAGAGGAGGAGCGAGCCGGAACATCAAATACCCTTCGAAAGGATGCCACAAATTCAGGGTAATTTGAAATCACAGGTTTATTAGTCTTCCACAAGGGATTAGCCCAGGCAAGAGCTGTGCCAGAGAGTAACGAGATGAGAAATCCCACCTTAGCTCTGTCAGAGGGAAACGCCTGAGGTAACATCTCAAAGTAAATGCCCACCTGGTTCAAAACCCCTCTGCACTGAATAGGATCACCTCCATATCTCTGAGGTAGAGGTGCAGAACCGGACATGCTCCTGGTAGGCATAGGTGCAGCAGCGGAAACAGGAGCAGCCATAACTTGCGGGACACTTTGGTCCAAATGTGCAGTGCGAGTCAGCAGGGTTTGCAGAGCTAGTGCAAATTGATCCAAGCGGTGATCCTGTTCATCCATCCTGGAAATGATGGCAGGTAAAGGTGGATTATTAGCACCATCAGGATTCATGGCCTTTGCGTAGTGTCAGGGTGCCAGGAATCAGACTGAGACGAGAAGTGCAAAAATAATCACACCTTTATTAATAGCAAAAAATAATAAATTCCACAAGTCAAATAACATGCCAGGAGTCAAAACCAGAGCTGGTAGTCAGACGAGCCGAGTCAGGAGCCAAAGTGAATAGTCAGACGAGCCGGAATCAGGAACAAGGAAAACAGCAACGGAGTCAGGAACAAGCCAGGGATCAGGAACCAGGAAGGATGTCAGGCAGCCAGGTAATACACAGGAACTCTCACAAACAGATCTGAGACAATGCAAAGGCAAAGCATACTGAACAGAGGCCCTTTAAATAATAAGTGATGACATCACAATTCTGAGACTGCTTCCTGTCTCACATGGATGATGCACACCAGTCTGGCCATAAAAGGAAGTGTAGGAAATGAGCAGCATCCCCCACAATGCACCATAGTCAGGAAGAGAGGTGAGTAAAATGGCTGCCAGCAGCACATGGCAAACAACAGGGAAAAAACCCTGACAATATGTGAATTTAGAATTAAAGATAAACATTGATGCTGACATTTCATATAGTGGTATAATTAAACACAGAGATATGAAAGACAACATTGTTTAGAGCAAAAACAGGAATTTAGGGAAAAGTAAATATGTTTGGAAAAGATTTCTGAGACATAACACATACACACATATATATATATATATATGTATATATATTTAAGTATGTGCAAAGATATATGTACAAATTCTAGCATTAATAATCATTTATAAAAAAATATGAGATAAAAGCATGACTTCTAGAAATACAAATACACGTTAATTTATGTGAAAGTATCATATAAAAGATTTTTTTTGTATAACAAATAAATAGAAAAATAACTTTCTGTGAGATATTGTTTGTTGAAGTATAAATGTAGCTATTTCTTGGACATTAACAGTTGAAAAATAAAAGATTAGCTTTAGAGAAATGTACTTGTTCATGGACAGTAATGAAATGGTATAAATAAAGTTTGGAAAAACCCGAATAACCATGACATTGATGACTGTTAGTTAACAACAGTCCGATACTTTTCGCACCATAGTTGATGCGCGTGTTTTTGACGTTTTTTTTATAAATAGGGGGATCGTATTCAGATCCGTGTTAGCGATGTCTGGCGAGCGTATTGATGCCGGTGAATGCACTGAGATTGACGCTTTGATAAATAGACCTTTAAGGGTGAACTTGTTCCTCGCTAAACCTGGTGCGTGAATAACGAAAAAAAAATGAGCGGTATTGCACTTTCCATAGCTCTGCCATTACAAGTTACGGAAAAACCTTCTTTTGTTGTGCGATATCGTTCGATAAGCTCCATACCGCACAAAAGCCAAGGCCTGACTTGACGTGCTCGTGACCATATCCCCCATAGACATCAATGGAAAGAAAGTGTTAGAACAAAACTAACACCTGCGATCAAGGAATGGCGATCACTATAACGCAATCCCCATTGATGTCTATAGGGAAAAGAAAGTTATGTAAAAACACCCTAACTTAAACCCCTAGTCTAAATACCCCTAATCCGCCGCCCCCCGACATTGCTGACACTAAATAAACATATTAACCCCTAAATCGCCAGCCCCTCACATCGGTACTAAGAAAATAAAGATATCAACCCTTAAACCGCCGGCATTACTATTTTTAAAAAATGAAATAAAAATAAAAAAAACGAAATTACAATAGTAAAAAATCCTAACACTACAAAATTTTTAAAAAACCTAACATTACAAAAAAACACTAAAATTAAGAAAATTTAAAATAATCTAAGATTACGAAAAAAACACTAACATTAAGAAAAATAAAAAAATATCTAAGATTACAAAAATAATAAACGAATTTATCCAAAATAAAAAATTAAACCTAATCTAATAGCCCTATAAAAACAAAAAAGCCACCCCAAAATAAAAACACCCCCTAATCTATAAATAAACTACCAATGGCCCTTAAAACGGCCTTCTGTAGGGCATTGCCTCTAGTTAAACAGCTCTTTTACCTACAAAAATTACACAGTCGCCCCAGGTTCAAATCAGCCAATAGGATTTAAGCAGCTCTCATCCAATTGGCTGATTTGAATATTTCAGCCTATAGGAATGCAACGGTACACCAATATAAAAGGGGTACCTTGAATTCAAGCTTGAGTGTGCGGCGGACGATCACATGAAGAGGATCCACGTCGCTGAAGACCACCGCTGCTGAAGAGGACCAGCGCTCCAGATGAGGACCAGCGCTTCAGATCCGCGCATCACCAAAGACCGAAGAAGATAGAAGATGGTGCCGCCCTGGAAGAAGATCTTCACCGCCTGGATGAAGACTTTGCTCCGCCTGGACTTCCGGACTTCAGGAACAGTAAGTAGATTTTCTGGGGTTAGTGTTGGGTATCAATGCCCATAATGCCCATACATTATAGGGCATAGGGGCAGTGGGTATCTTAGGTCTTTTTAGACTTAGGTTTTTTTATTTTGGGGGGTTTACTTTTAGAGGGGACTTTGCAATTTTTGTAGGTAAAAGAGCTGTTTAACTTAGGGCAATGCCCTACAAAAGGCCCTTTTGATGGCTATTGGTAGTTTATTGATTGATTAGGGGGTGTTTTTATTTTGGGGTGACTTTTTTGCTTTTATAGGGCTATTAGATTAGGTTTAATTTTTATTATTTTGGATAATTTAGTTTATTATTTTTTGCAATCTTAGATTATTTTTAATTTTTGTAATTTTATTGTTTTTCTTGTAATGTTAGGTATTTACATTTTTTTGTAGTGTTTTTTTAATATTGTAATTTAGTTTTTTTTTTTAAATAGTAATGTTAGGTTAATTTACAGTTTAATCTTAGGTTGTTTGTTTCATGGGTAAGTTTTTATTTATTTTAAGATAGTTATATTGTAAGTATAATTTAAAGTTAGGGGAGTGTTAGGTTTAGGGGTTAATAGTTTAATTTAGTGTTTTGCGATGTGGGGGTGGCGGTTAAGGGGTTAATATGTTTAGTTTAGTGTTGGCAAAGTGGGGGGGGGCAGCAGTTTAGGGGTTAATAGTTGTTTAGAGTTGGCGATGTGGGGGTTAATAGGTTTTTTATAGTAGTAGCGATGGGGGGTGGCAGTTTGTAGGTTAATAGGTTTATTTAGTGTTGGCAATGTGAGGGGTCGGCAGGTTTAGGGGTTAATAGGTTTTTTTATAGTAGTAGTGATGTAGGGGGCAGCGATTTAGGAGTTAATAGGTTTATTTAATGTTGGCGATGTGGGGGGTTGGCGGTTTAGGGGTTAATACTTTAACGTTTATTGTTGGTGATGTGGGTGGCCCCAGATTAGTGGTTAATAAGTTTAATTATTTGCAATGCGGGGGTGGCAGTTTAGGGGTTAATAGGTAATTTATGGGTGTTTGTGTACTTTGTAACATTTTCGTTATGCGTTTTGTGAAACATTTTTGTTTATCAAAATCCATAACTACTGGTCCCAGATCTCTGAATAATTTGTGGCGGTATAAGCTATAATGCTAGCGGAATAGCCTGACCACACAACTTGTAATACGGGAGACATTAACATTTCTCCTTCTGTTGTAAAGCATTGCTACTGATGCTGACTCCTGGCTTCCATTTTGACTACTCTTGACTACCTGAGGATACCTGTGTATTCTATAAATTACAATGCATCTTCTTCAGTGGTTCCAGTAACCAATTCAGCAGGGGCGGAACTACCATTGATGCAGCAGGTGCCCAAGTGCTGGGGGTGCCCAGTCTATACATAGGCACAATCCTAATGCAGGGGAGCCTTTTATTAGTGCAGGTTGCAGGTCCATCCGTCTAATACTCATCTTTATATTTTGATCTATAAATGAATGCCTCCACTTGTATTACTATTCTCAGTTACCACTGATTATTATGTATAGCGGGGAGGTGGGAGTGGATGTACTGCCTATTCTTTGAATTAAATGTCCACCCTTGTTTTGAATAAAACCTCTGCTCTTAGATGAGCATTCCATGCCTTTTAAATCATTCAATAATAGGTCCTGCATTTTGGAATTCTATTTTTATGCAATAACAACAATTCTAAACCTGGTCCCTAAGAATGAAAACATATATTTTTAACCTAATTATTCACATGTTATTATCCAGTGTCGTTCAAGACAGGAGCTAGCTATTTAGATGTCTGAGTACTGGTAGTAAACTTGCAGAATAAAAAAAATGCAAATTATCCACACCCCATCACCCAGCATAATTATATAGATTTATAATACTGATAATATGTCTCTGAATCTTTTGTATTTTGAACTTTAGACCTGGAATTAATCTTTTCACATGTGCACATAATTACTTGACTTTTGTTCCTAAGGTACAAGAACCTGTTTAGATAACAGATTCAAGCTTCTTAACAATGACCACAAAAAGCTTTTTAAAAAGCATTGTGAAGTCAGTGTGTGTCATATAAATATTACATTCATACTCGTATGCAACAAACACAATGGACTAGATTACAAGTGGCGCGCAAATAATTTTGCAAGAGTTTTCGCGATCGTTTGCACTCTGTTTAAATTGCGCTGATATTACAAGTTGAGCAAAATCACAATTGCAATTTACACAATTTCAGAGCTGTGGTTAACTGTTTTGCAAAAATAAAAAATGTCACAAAACGCATAAAAAATACATTGCAAAGTACACTTACAATTATAATAACACTACCTAATAAGAAATATTAAAAAAAAATGTTGCACACCAAAGTTATAAGGGCTCAAAGATATGAGATCTCAGGTGTTAGAAAAAAAAAAAAAGCCGCCAAAGGGCTTTAACATAGAGATGCATACATATACATGTCTAAGATGTATATGTATGTATACTACATCTATCTATATGTGTACATATGTATTTATATGTGTAAATATGTATTTACAGACATATACAGTATACATATATAAATACATACATTTATATGTACACATATATAGACATATATATATAAGTGCATTAGAACCTGTTGCCATTAAGTAAATGAAAACATGTAAAAACATATTTGTGCAATATTCATATTTATTTAAATTCTTAACATATGTATTTACTGTAAATATTTCACATTCCAATGTTCTGTACATAGCAGAATATGTTCTATGTATTTCTAAATATATTATTCCTATATATATCTGTATAGATCTATACCTATATATAATTATATATATATATATATATATATATATATATATATATAGGTATAGATATATATTGTACCAAAAAAACATCATATATATGTAGAAATATTTATTGATGAATAAATAGAACATATTCCAAACATTGGAATATGAAATATTCATATTTTCATGTCGGGTTAGCGCTAATGAGAATTTGTTATGGTGTTTGCACGAGAGTGGGTTGTTAGATTTTTTCCCACTTTTTTTCTCTATTGATTTCTATGGGGGAATACGTGAACATGCACGCAATAGTTTAAGTTCAGATTTCGGGGGATATGTATCAAGCCGTCAACCGCAAATTCTGCAGCGTTATTGTTGCGAGATTGATCCGACCTAGTTATCAACGCCTACAGACCGGCAAAAGTTGAAATTTGTGACGTAACATACGATCCGCCGGTCTCAATCCGACGCAGATTGATGCTTATGACATTACAGATGTTCCGAATACACATTCGGCTCTATCTGACACTTTTTGCCAGTTATCAAATTTCTAACAGGTATGCTTGCAGGCTATTCTGGCCCAGCGTACCTGGTTTTCAATCCACCAACCCTGGAGGCCGCAGATGCCATAGAAATCAATGGGAGTCTGAAAGCAGCGAAAGCTTATGTTCGATGCTGCCAGATATCCCATTGATTTATATGGTTGAAAACAAGTAACGTTTACACCTAACACCCTAACATAAGGCCCGAGTCTAAACACCCCTAATCTGCCACCCCCGACATCGCCGCCAACTACATAATGTTATTAACCCCATTCCGCCGCTCTACGACATCGGCGCCACCTACATAATGTTATTAACCCCTATCCCGCAGCTCCCCGACATCGCCACAAACCAAAATAAAGTTATTAACCCCTATCCGGCCGCTCCCGGACCCTGCCGCCACTAAATAAAGGTATTAACCCCTAAACCTTTGGCCTCCCACATCACTACCATTAACTAAACCTATTAACCCCTAAACCGCCGGCCCCCCACATCGCCATAAACTAAATTAAGCTATTAACCCCTAAACCTAACAACCCGTTAACTTTAAATTAAAATTACAACATCCCTATCTTAAAATAAATTTAAACTTACCTGTAGAATTAAAATAAATTATACTAAACTATTAATTAACCTACCCTAACTATTATACTACACTTAAATTAAACTAGCAATTAAATTAACTAAATTACATATTAAAAAACCTTAACCCTACTCAAATTATTTAAATATACCATTTAACCTTATTAAAAATTACTAAATTACAAAAAAAATAAACGCTAAGTTACAAAAAGTAAAAACACTAAATTACGGAAAAAAAACACATTATCAAAAATAAAAAAGAATTACACCTAATCTAATAGCTCTATCAAAATAAAAAAGCCCCCCCCAAAATAAAAAACCCTAGCCTACAATAAACTACCAATGGCTCTTAGGGCATTTTGTGGGGCATTGCCCCAAAGAAATCAGCTCTTTTACCTGTTAAAAAAAATACAAACACCCCCAACAGTAAAACCCACCACCCAACCAACCAACCCCCCCCCCAATAAAAAAAACTATCTAAAATAACCATAACCATAAAAAGGGCATTTAGCTCTTTTACTGCCCAGACCCTAATCTAAAAATAAAACCCACCCAAAAAAAAACCTTAAATAAACCTAACACTAACCCCCGATGATCCACTTACAGTTCTTGAAGTCCTGCTTGAAGGATCCATTTAGCCGGCAAGAAGTCCTCATCCAGATGGCAAGAAGTCTTCATCCAGACGGCATCTGCTATCTTCATCCATACGGTGCGGAGCGGGTCCATCCTGAAGATATCCGACACGGAGCTCCTCTTCATATGATCGCCGCCGTAAACTGGAACTTCAATGCAAGTGATGTCATCCAAGATGGCGTCCCTTGCTTTCCTATTGGCTGAAAGGTTCCAATCAGCCAATAGGATTGAAGTTCCAGTTTACGGCGGTGACCGTATGAAGAGGAGCTCGGCACCGGATGTCTTTAGGATAGACCCTCTCCGTGCCAGATGGATGAAGATAGAATATGCCGTCTGGATGGATCCTTCAAGCGTGACTTCTAGAACTGTAAGTGGATCGTCAAGGGGTTATGGTTAGGTTTATTTAAGGGGTTTTTGGGTGGTTTTTATTTTTAGATTAGGGTCTGGGCAGTAAAAACGCTAAATGCCCTTTCTTAGGGCAATGCCCATACAAATGCCCTTTTCAGGGCAATAGGGAGCTTAGGTTAGTTTAGGGGGGTTGGTTGGATGGTGGATTTTACTGTTGGGGGGTGTTTGTATTTTTTTTTACAGGTAATAGAGCTGATTTCTTTGGGGCAATGCCCCAAAAAAGGCCTTTTTAAGGGTCATTGGTAGTTTATTGTAGGCTAGGGTTTTTTTTTATTTTGGGGGGGCTTTTTTTCCATAATTTAGTGTTTTTTATTTTTTGTAACTTAGCGTTTATTTTTTTTTGTAATTTAGTAATTTTTAATAAGGTTTAATAGTATATTTAAATATTTGAGTAGGGTTAGGGCTTTTTAAATTGTAATTTAGTTAATTTAATTGCTAGTTTAATTTAAGTGTAGTATAATAGTTAGGGTAGGTTAATTAATAGTTTAATATAGTTTATTTTAATTCTACAGGTAAGTTTAAATTTATTTTAAGATAGGGATGTTGTAATTTTAATTTAAAGTTAGCGGGTTGTTAGGTTTAGGGGTTAATAGCTTAATTTAGTTTATGGCGATGTGGGGAGCTGGCGGTTTAGGGGTTAATAGGTTTAGTTAGTGGTAGTGATGTGGGAGGCCAGAGGTTTAGGGGTTAATACATTTATTTAGTGGCGGCAGGGTCCGGGAGTGGCGGGATAGGGGTTAATAACTTTATTTAGGTTGCAGCGGTGTCGGGGAGCGGCGGGATAGGGGTTAAACATTTTAGTATAGTGGCAGTGTTTAGTGACAGGGTATAAATAAAGTTGGTAAAAAGCTGAATAGACGCGAGATCGATGACTGTTAGTTAACAACAGTCCGATGCTCATCACCCCGTACTTGGTGCGTGTCTTTTTGCTGGCTTTTTTAATAAATATGGAGATCGTATTCAGGTTCGCGGCCGCGATGTTATGCAATGTTATGCGAGCGTATTGATGCTGTCGAATGCAACACAGTTGACGGCTTGATAGATATCCCCTTTCTGCTCTAGTTGGGTTACCTCTAGAGCAAAAAAAGGTTTCTTTCAAATTGTAATACCAGCGCAACCCGACTAGCGCAAAAATCTTAATTCTAGTGGAGTTTTCGCTGTAGCGTAAACAAAAATTACTGCACCACTTGTAATCTAGCCCAATATGTTTGGTTACTAACGGCTAGATTTAGAGTTCTAGGGGTGCGTTAGCTATGCATGCTTTTTTTCCCCCCGCACCTTTTAAATACCGCTGGTATTTAGAGTTCACAGAAGGGCTGCATTAGGCTCCAAAAAGGGAGTGTATAGCATAATTTACCGCCACTGCAACTCTCAATACCAGCGGTGCTTACGGACGCGGCCAGCTTCAAAAACGTGCTTGTGCACGATTCCCCCATAGGAAACAATGGGGCTGTTTGAGCTGAAAAAAACCTAACACCTGCAAAAAAGCAGCATTCATCTCCTAACGCAGCCCCATTGTTTCCTATGTGGAAACACTTCCTAAGTCTGCAACTAACACCCTAACATGAACCCCAAGTCTAAACACCCCTAGCCTTACACTTATTAACCCCTAATCTGCCGCCCCCGCTATCGCTGACCCCTGCATTATACTATTAACAACTAATCTGCCGCTCCGTACACCGCCGCAACCTACGTTATCCCTATGTACCCCTAATCTGCTGCCCCTAACACCGCCGACCCCTATATTATATTTATTACCCCCTAATCTGCCGCCCCCAACGTCGCCGCTACCTACCTACAATTATTAACCCCTAATCTGCCGACCGGACCTCACCACTACTCTAATAAATGTATTAACCCCTAAAGCTAAGTCTAACCCTAACACTAACACCCCCTAAGTATCAATAAATAAATTAAATACAAATACCTACAAATAAATACAAATAAATACACTAACTAAAGTACAAAAAATAAAAAAAAGAACTAAGTTACAAAAAATAAAAAAATAATTTACAAACATTATAAAAATATTACAACAATGTTAAGCTAATTACACCTACTCTAAGCCCCCTAATAAAATAACAATAGGCCTCTTATCGGGCCACCAAGACTCTCATCCTAATAAGTGGGTCCAACTGGTAATTAACAATATAGCGGATCTCTGGTCCACGCCTCCTCGAAACTCATTTAAACAATTATCCCAGATCAGTGCCGAGGACCAGATTCCATCGTATCTACCCTTTGAATACCAGAGAATGAAGAGCTTTTTAAACAGTTGGGGCTTCAAGCCTTCCTTAGACAGACCTCGGACCCTTTGGGAGTCCATCTGGGCAAGGGGAGATAGGCTGTGTAGGCCACTTTCAGTTCATTACAAACTGCTTGGGGGGTCCCTAGACCTTGAGACCCCTCCCCATCTCTCCCGCTGGGAGACACTGACAGGTAGACATGCTTCCTTGGAGGAGTGGGAGCGAGCTCTCTCCTTGACCCAGAAAGCTATACATTGCACAACACTATACGAAACTTACTTTAAACTTCTCACTCATTGGTACTATGTACCCACTAGATTAGCGAAAATTTTCCCGACAGTGTCCCCCAATTGCTGGAGGAATTGTGGCCACAGGGGGAATGCACTACATATCTGGTGGGACTGTCCCGTGATCCGGCCCCTGTGGACAAGGTGCTTCTCGGTGCTACAGAGTTTTGGCATCGGGCTTCCCAGTCTGGCTGACTCAGCCCTCCTCCACCTAAACTTACACTCTTTACCTAAAAATCACGCGTATCTCTGCATCTACCTGTTCATGACTATAAAGTACTCTGTTGCATGCTCCTGGAAGAAAGAACGGGCACCAAGTTGGGCAACGATCTGTAACAATATGGCATACATTTACACAATGGAAAAGGACATCTTTTACAAACTGAATAAGTCTGACCTGTTCGAGTTAATTTGGGCTGACTGGAAGGAGCTCCAATATACAGACTGGAGGCCCAATGTAACTGCCCAAGACACATAGTTCCAAGCCTATATCTCCTCTACGACGGTAGCCCTCCTAACACATACACTACCTCAATAAGTCGGCCCAGGCTCCCCTCCTGACACCTTTCTCTATACTTCCCCTCCCCTTCACTTCTACCACACCTCCTTTTTACCAGTCTCCTTTCTTATGCTCAGTAAATCTATTACCTGATTAGATACTAAGTCCCCCCCCTTTCTTTTCCATCTTTATTTTCTTTTTGTCTGTTCTTCTTTGATCTCAGACTTGTCAGCCATGAATCAAGGCTCGATAAGTCGACTCTGTTCATAGTGTTATGTAAATGCTGAAAATATGTCTTAATTTGTGGGGCGCGGACCCTCTACTTGTTATATCTGTAAACTTCATCTTGTCAGATAGGAGCTGCGTCTCCACAGTATTTGTACATTCTTCTACTTTCTATCAATAAAAAAAAAAACTTAAAAAAAAAAAAAAAAAATAACAAAGCCCCCCAAAATAAAAAAATGCCCTACCCTATTCTAAAATAAAAATTGAAGAGCTCTTTTACCTTACCAGCCCTTAAAAGGGCCTTTTGCAGGGCATGCCCCAAAGAATTCTGCTCTTTTGCCTGTAAAAAAAACATACAATACTTCTCCAACATTACAACCCACCACCCACATACCCCTAATCTAACCCAAACCCCCCTTAAATAAACCTAATACTAAGCCCCTGCAGATATTCCTACCTTGTCTTCACCACGCCGGGTATCACCGATCCGTCCAGAAGAGGGTCCAAAGTCTTCCTCCTATCCGGGGCTGAAGAGGTCCATCATCCGGCTGAAGTCTTTATCCAAGCGGGGGCTGAAGAGGTCCATCATCCGGCTGAAGTCTTCATCCAAGCGGGGGCTGAAGAGGTCCATCATCCGGCTAAAGTCTTCTATCAAGCGGCATCTTCAATCTTCTTTCGCGGAACATCCATCCTGGCTGACGACTTCAAGACGAATGACGGTTCCTTTAAGGGACGTCATCCAAGGTGGCGTCCCTCGAATTCCGATTGGCTGATAGGATTCTATCAGCCAATCGGAATTAAGGTAGGAAAATTCTGACTGGCTGATGGAATCAGCCAATCAGATTCAAGTTCAATCCGATTGGCTGATTGGATCAGCCAATCAGATTGAGCTCGCATTTTATTGGCCGATCGGAACAGCCAATAGAATGTGAGCTCAATCTGATTGGCTGATTGGATCAGCCAATCGGATTGAAAGAGCAGAATTCTTTGGGGCATGCCCCGCAAAAGACCCTTTTAAGGGCTGGTAAGGTAAAAGAGCTCTTCAATTTTTATTTTAGAATAGGGTAGGGCATTTTTTTATTTTGGGGGGCTTTGTTATTTTATTAGGGGGCTTAGAGTAAGTGTAATTAGCTTAAAATTGTTGTAATATTTTTATAATGTTTGTAAATTATTTTTTTATTTTTTGTAACTTAGTTCTTTTTTATTTTTTGTACTTTAGTTAGTGTATTTATTTGTAGGTATTTGTATTTAATTTATTTATTGATAGTGTAGTGTTAGGTTTAATTGTAGATAATTGTAGGTAGTTTATTTAATTAATTTATTGATAGTGTAGTGTTAGGTTTAAATGTAACTTAGGTTAGGATTTATTTTACAGGTAATTTTGTATTTATTTTAACTAGGTAGCTATTAAATAGTTATTAACTATTTAATAGCTATTGTACCTGGTTAAAATAAATACAAAGTTGCCTGTAAAATAAATATAAATCCTAAAATAGCTACAATATAATTATAATTTATATTGTAGCTATATTAGGGTTTATTTTACAGGTAGGTATTTAGCTTTTAATAGGAATAATTTATTTAATAAGATTTATTTTATTTCGTTAGATTAAAATTATATTTAACTTAGGGGGGTGTTAGTGTTAGGGTTAGACTTAGCTTTAGGGGTTAATACATTTATTAGAGTAGCGGTGAGGTCCGGTCGGCAGATTAGTGGTTAATAATTGTAGGTAAGGTAGCGGCGACATTGGGGGGGGGCAGATTAGGGGTTAATATATTATGTAGGGGTTGGCGGTGTTAGGGGCAGCAGATTAGGGGTACATAGGGATAATGTAGGTTGCGGCGGTGTGCGGTCGGCAGATTAGGGGTTAAATTTTTTTATTAATTAATTATTATTAGTGGCGGCGATGTGGGGGGGGCCTCGGTTTAGGGGTACATAGGTATTTTATGGGTGTTAGTGTACTTTAGAGCACAGTAGTTAAGAGCTTTATGAACCGGCGTTAGCCCAGAAAGCTCTTAACTCTTGGCTTTTCTCTGCGGCTGGAGTCTTGTCGTTAGATTTCTAACGCTCACTTCAGCCAAGACTCTAAATACCAGCGTTAGAAAGATCCCATTGAAAAGATAGGCTACGCAATTCTCGTAGGGGAATCTGCGCTATGGAAAAGTCACGGCTGGAAAGTGAACGTTAGACCCTTTCCTGACTGACTCTAAATACCAGCGGGCGGCCAAAACCAGTGTTAGGACCCCCTAACGTTGTTTTTGATGGCTAACGCAGAACTCTAAATCTAGGCGTTAGTTATTCCACTTAAAGGGACTTTAAGGGACCCAACATTTTTCTTTCATGATTCAGATAGAGCATACAGAGTTAAACAAATTTCAAATTTACGTCTATGTATAGATTTGCTTTATTCTGTTAATACCTTTTGTTGAAGGACTGTGAGCTAGCTGAACACATCAGGTGAGCCAATGACTAGAGGCATATATATGTGCAGCCACCAATCAGCAGCAAGATACATATTATACTGTTACTTATATACAAAAAAATACAATATACTTTAAATATACAAATTAACTTATGATAGATAGGTACAAAAGAAAATGCCATAAAGCACAAGGAAAAAATATACCTTTAAAAATGAACGTTTATTCAGTCACTTAAAAATAGGCAGCTGAACCTTTTAGGAAAAATGCTGCCTTTGAAAATATTAAAAACACATCTCTGCATTATTTGTCCAAAAAATCTATTAGTGTTAATTGTCTGTGAGTATGGCAAAAATCACATCCATTACTAAGGTTTGGGAAGGGGTTAATACTGTGCTATTTTGTATTATTATGGTGAATATAGACTGATGATCTTATAATATATAGTTAGTTGCTCTGCGAACTGGAGAGGGATTAACCCTATGGTTCCTAGGTAAATTGGATTAATAGTCTCATATGTGGATAGTCGCTAAACAAACAGAGGCGAGGACCTCCAAGGGGTCATGTGTGTGTTTTAACCAACTCTCTGTCTGTTTTGTCCAGCATTATACAACTATGAGGCCTATTTATGAAATGTCTGTCGGACCTGATCCGACAGTGCAGATCAGGTCCGACAGACATCGCTGAATGCGGAGAGCAATACGCTCTCCGTATTCAGCATTGCACTAGCAGCTCTTGTGAGCTGCTGGTGCAACGCCGCCCCCTGCAGACTCGCGGTCAAACAGCCGCCAGCAGGGGGTGTCAATCAACCTGATCGTACTTGATTGGGTTGAATTCCGGCGATTCCTGTCCGCCTCATCAGAGCAGGCAGACAGGTTATGGAGCAGCGGTCTTTATACCGCTGCTTCATAACTGGTGTTTCTGGCGAGCCTGCAGGCTCCCCAGATACACGGGGCCCTCAAGCTCCATACGGAGCTTGATAGATAGGCCCCAATATGTTATATGTTGTCTGTCAACAAGGGAAATAAGGGAACGTGGTTGGTGCTATTATATAACTGTATTTTTAATACTCTACCAACATAACTGAGTCCTTTCTATCACTATTTGGCACAAATTCCCTTAAGGAGATTATCTGCGTATATACCTTTATTAGTTATGTTAGATATTCAGTAGGAAGGAATATTAAAGAATAGTTAGTTGCTAACACATAAGTATGCAATAGCTATGATGTTTGAAAATACTGTAACATATGGGAAAATCGTTGATATTTACTTTAAAGATGTTAAATCACAAAATTAGAATATGCGGAATATACAAAATAATCTACCTAGCAACAAAACTGTAATATCTGACTGAATATTGCTATTGGCTCATCTCCTCTGATAAGTCATCCGGCTGGAATGCGGTCAATGATCACGGTGACGTGATTGGAGGAGCATAAAAGTTGCGGTTCTCTGTCTAAAGGTATGTCACCTTTGATAAAGCTTTGGCGAAACACATCAGGTGACACGAGAGGGGGTTAGAGGTATCAGGTGACACGAGAGGCTCGCCAGAAACAGCAGTTATGAAGCAGCGGTCTAAAGGCCGCTGCTCCATAACCCTGTCCATCTGCTCTAAACAGGCGGACAGACAGCAACAACAATTCAACCCGATAGAGTATGATCGGGTTGATTGACACCCCCCTGCTAGCGGCCGATTGGCCACGAATCTGCAGGGGGCGGTGTTGCACCGGCAGCTCACAAGAGCTGCTGGTGCAATGTTGAATACGGAGAGCTTATTGCTCTCCGCATTCAGTGAAGTCTGTTGGACCTGATCCGCACTGTCGGATCAAGTCCGACAGACCTTTAATAAATAGGCCTCAAAGGGTTTTGAATGGCTGTTAAAGGTAACCATCCTCACCAGAGATATGTTTGCTTGTAATTGTGTGTGTATAAAAGGTAAATAGGTTTCTGGACTCCTGACAGACCCTTGCATCTTTCATCCAGTGCTGCACTGAAGTTTCTGGATTCTGAGTCATGGGGAAAGCAAAATAATTGTCAAAGGATCTGCAGGAAAAGGTAGTTGAACTGTATAAAACAGGAAAGGGATATAAAAAGATATCCAAGGAATTGAGAATGCAAATCAGCAGTGTTCAAACTCTAATCAAGAAGT